>NC_134356.1:410643317-410993317 GCF_048569485.1 Anomaloglossus baeobatrachus
ATTTATATGTGTATTCATAATAGAGGCCAAAATTCAGTATTAAAAAGAGAAATTCAGCTCCACAAGGATGATAAAATTATTTCACTATGTTTTAGGTAAAGGATTATATATATATATATATATATATATATATATATATATATATATACAGTATATATACAGCGTCTTGTGAAAAAATGTGGAATAGCTCAAGGGGTATGAATACTCTTTCAAGGTGCTGAATACATCATTTTCCTCCTCGGGCATATATATATATATATATATATATATATATATATATATATACAGTACAGACCCAAAGTTTGGACACATCTTCTCATCTCCAGAACAACTGTTAAGAGGAGACTTTGTGCACCAGGCCTTCATGGTAAAATTGCTGCTAGGAAACCACTGCTAAGGACAGGCATCAAGCAGAAGAGACTTGTTTGGGCTAAAGGACACAAGGAATGGACATTAGACCAGTGGAAATCTGTGCTTTGGTCTGATGAGTCCAAATTTGAGATCTTTGGATCCAACCACCATGTCTTTGTAGAAAAGGTGAACGAATGGACTCTACATGGCTGGTTCCCACCGTGAAGCATGGAGGAGGAGGTGTGATGGTGTGGGGGTGCTTTGCTGTTGACACTGTTGGGGATTTATTCAAGATTGAAGGCATACAGAACCAGCATGCCTACCACAGCATCTTGCAGCGGTGTGCTATTCCATCCTGTTTGCGTTTAGTTGGACCATCATTTATTTTTCAACAGGACAATGACCCCAAACACACCTCCAGGCTATCTGACAAAGAAGGAGAGTGATGGGGTGCTACGCCAGATGACCTGGTATTCACAGTCACCCAACCTGAACCCAATCGAGATGGTTTGGGGTGAGCTGGACCGCAGAGTGAAGGCAAAAGGGCCAACAAGTGCTAAGCATCTCTGTTAACTCCTTTAAGACTGTAGGAAAACCATTTCCGGTGACTACCTCTTGAAGCTCATTAAGAAAATGCCAAGAGTGTGCAAAGTAGTAACGAAAGCAAAAGGTGGCTACTTTGAAGAACCTAGAATATAAGACATATTTTCAGTTGCTTCACACTTTTTTAAGTATTTCATTCCACATGTTTTAATTCATAGTTTTGATGCCTTCAATGTGAAACTACAATTTTCAGAGTCCTGAAAATAAAGAAAACTCTTTGAATGAGAAGGTGTGTCCAAACTCTTGGTCTGTACTATATATATATATATATATATATATATATATATATATATATATATATATATATATATATATACATATACAGTATATATATATAATATACGCATCAGTTGGGAAAATTGATTGTGCGAAATGTATGAACTTCTAACAATTGTTTGAATGCCTTTCTTATAAGATATGTGTTGCAGATTACATGAAAGGAGAAAGCAGTTCTAGATGTTGTCATCTTTAACTAGTTTCTAAACTTACCAAACTGTAGATATGAGATGTTAAAATAGAAAAACAAAAAGGCAAAAGAATAGAAAAAATATTTGGCCGATGGATGATGTCTGTTGGCAATCTGTCCAGTCTGAAACCGATGACCATATTTAAAACAAAAAAACAAAGAAAAAACCTTAAAGGGAACCTATGAGCAATTTTTAGTACCCCCAACTGTGCTAGATTAATTCTGTACCTTTTGTTATTTCAGGCCTTCATTCCAATTCCGAGAAATAACTTCCAATTTTTATGTAAATGAGCCATAAGTGCAGGGGACTTGGCCCTACACTGACAGCTCTCCAGCTGCTCTCTTTCTTCCACCACCCACCATCTTCTCCTCACTGAATGACAGGTTCCTCCCCTGCCAGAGATCTCACGTAGGCACCATCATTCCCTTGGTTGTCCCATGCACTTCCAAGCCTGATGGCATTTTGAGAGCTGAACTGTGGATCTTCCCATTTGTTGCCCACGGGACGGTTATGTCTGTGCCAGATCTCAAGCAGGGAAGACTAAAAACCCCCACAAGAGTGACCTGTCATTCAGTGCCCGGAAGATGGAGGTGGGTGGGGAAAGAGTGAGTGAGGGCAAGGCCCCTGTGCCCACAGGTCATTTATAGAAAAATTGGAAGAGACATTACTTGGGACTGAAAAAGAAACGTACTGAATTATTCTGCATTACATCAATGTAATACAGATTAGATTACTTGGGATACTAATACCTTCTGACAAGTTCCCTTTAATTAATGCATACTATTTTTACTAGACCATTGTTGTAGTTGCCATTGTTGCCATTTTTGTTTGTGGATGACTAGTACGAATAGCTCCCATGTATAAAAAGAAGAAAAAAGTGAGAAAATGCATGCCCTAGAACGCATATTGGGGGCCTTTTAGGCCCCCATGCTTACATTTTGGCTATTATCTGCAAAATTACTTTAATTAGAATTTTGAAACTTCAGGTATTCCTCAAGTATGTCGTTGTTGATAATATCCAGTTGTTCATATAATTTTTTTCATAGGCATTATGGTGTAACAATGCTTGTTTGGTGAAAACTACATCTGTACGAATTGGGGGCCTTTTAGGCCCCCGCTGTTTTTATCATGTTCTCAGAAGTGTTTGTGTCTCAAGTTACTTTATTTGTACTCAGTAATGCTGGTGGAGGGGCCAGGGTGTGGATAATAACATGTGAGGATGTCATGTGATTTTTGGGGGGGGTGATAAGGCCATGACATCACCTCAGGTCCTCTGAACACAATAATGAGGTGTGTATAGAGTACTGAGGACTGTATACACTGTGAGCTAATTGCTGAAGGACCTGTGATAAGATAAGCTATTGAGAGGAAATCTGATTCATTTTCAGTTTCTGTTTCTAAGAAGCTTGCAAAGGCTAAAGCTTGTGAGCCACAAAAATCCAGAGAATTGTACACCACCTAAAAGTATAAAAGGTAAGAGCTGCTGGGGGTGAGAGGAAGAAGGGGGGACATTACACTTACAGTGTGTCACACACAAGCAAAGAGTGGACAACTCTGATTGTGTTCATTGTTTTTTCTTTTAGTTTGCTAACATCTAGTCAGCAATGGCACAGTCTTCCTCCAAGTGTCTGACTGACCAAGAGATTGAAGCGATTATGTTTCAAAGCGATGATAAAAGTGAACTATCTTTGTCTGATGAAGAATATCTGCCACCAGCTAATCAAACATCCTCATCCAGTGATTCTTCTGATGATGAAGAAGTGAATCTAGTGGATCCTCAAGAAGTGATAAGTAGAACATCCAAAACGAATGTTTTTTGGGACAGTAATCCTACATTAGTTGGACGTACTCCAATACACAATATTGTGAGACAGGCTCAAGGAGCTGTGAGAAGTCCCAGTTATTTTACCCCTAAAGATGTATTCTGTACTTATTTTTCTGACAATATTGCAGAAGAGGTCCTATTATGTTCAAACCTAGAAGGAAGACGTATCGCTTCTGCAAAAAATAAGTCCTGGAAAAATATCTCAAAAGAGGAACTTTATGCATATATTGGACTTTTACTGCTGGCAGGGAGTCAAAAATCGTATGATGTCCCAATACGAGAATTATTTCTGGACCCACTTTCTGATCCACACTATAAGGGGACAATGTCAGTGGGCAGATATGAGGAAATTAGAAGAATCATTCGCTTTGATGATAAGCGAACTCGTGCAGCGAGGTTTGAAACAGACAAATTAGCCCCTATCAGTTATATCTGGAATATATTTCTCAAAAATTGCACAAAACTTTACAATCCTAGTACTAATGTTACTGTAGATGAGCAACTTGTACCGTTCAGAGGACGCTGCAAATTCATACAATACATGCCCAGCAAGACAGCCAAGTACGGAATAAAAATCTTCTGGATGTGTGAGTCTGCAAATTATTATGGCATAAATGGCGTAATCTACTGTGGCAAAGAAGTTGGTGCACTAGTACAGAAGGAAGTGGGGTCTGAAATAGTCAAAACTCTTGCTGTTCCAATATTCAATTCAGGTAGAAACATCACCATGGACAATTATTTCACCAATGTTGAACTAGGCAATTTTGTGCTTGCAAAAGCTATTACACTTGTTGGTATTATAAAGCAAAACAGACAAGAAATTCCAGCAGCACTCAAACACAATCGTCAGCGAGCAGTTTAAGAGAGTGTCTTTGAATTCAATAACAAAGTGACTTTGGTATCTTACAAGGCGAAGAAGGAGAAATCTGTAATTTTACTCAGTACCATGCATCACGATTGCAGTGTTGACAGCAATAACCAAAAATTGAAACCAGAAATCATCCTGCATTACAATGCAACAAAACGAGGTGTAGATAAAAAAATGGATGAGATGGTGGGAGAATATTCGTGTAAGAGGCAAACAAAACAATGGCCTGTAGTACTATTTTCAAATATGCTTGATGTAGCAGTCCTAAATTCATTCATTATTTATACAGAAACTCATCTGGAATTTCATGCACAGAGGAAGGACGGGAGACACATATTTTTGAAGGACCTTTGTCATGAACTTGTAATGCCTCACATGATAGAGCGAAGCGACTTGAAATGCTTGCCAAAGCAAACTAAAGAAGTAATGAAACGGTGTGGCGTACAGTTTCAGATTATTCCAGAGCCAGGAGAAAGAAAACGAAAGCGTTGTTTCATGTGTCCAAGAAACAGGGAGAGGAAAACTGAGCGATATTGTTCCACTTGTAAGGAAACTGTTTGCAAAGAACATTCTTCTGAAAAAATAACATGTCAGAATTGTTTGGAAGACTAATATAATATAAAAGAAAGTTAGAATAAAAATGTAGCTGCAGCTAGTTTGCTATAGATTTCTATGCGTTTTTGTGTGTTTTCATGTCTTTGCGTGAAATTTGGGAAAAAAAAGATTTTTTTGGTGTTTTCTGTGAAAAATGATAATTAAAATTTTGTCCACTATTCATATTTTATTGAGCAATTTTGAAATAAACTTGTGAAAGTTATTTAAGTGTGTTTTTCTACATTATGTGCATGGGGGACTAAAAGGCCCCCAATACGTTAATATGTATATTTTTAACGTCATGCGTTCTTGGGTTAACATATACTCTTTTTTTACTTGATAAAACAAAATTGTATTGAATTGGTATATAAAATTCAATAATTTAAAAGGTTAAGTGTGAACAACACATCTGTAGCAAAAAGTCAATGTTTTCTAATGTGCTTTTACTTTCTGATCTTACATATTTTAGTCTATTGTAGTACATCATTATGGAGGCCATCTTGTCTGAGCTACTAGGCAGGCTCTTTGACGAGTGCAGAGGTCTTTGTGCAGGGAGGGGGAGGAGGTGAGCTGTAACCATTCTTGTGACTAGTGCATCTTGCAAGATTTCAAAATTAGATCACCAAAAATAAGATTAATTTAAAGACTTAGGTCGTTTTCGGATAACACATTCTCATTAATACATTAGCTGGGCTAGTGACTTTTCCAGCTATCTTACAAGCATATTATACATACAGTATGTTTTACTGTATGGTGAAACTATGCTTTTAGAATCATTCAATCATCTCATCCTATTATTCTTATAAAGCAAGTTAGAAATTCTCTACATTAAACTAATAACTGATGAAACAACCTTAGTTTGTGCATCATAAGCGGCAGATTGAGCAGAATGATTGAGTAAACAAGATCCATAGCGCTTCACATCCATTTGTTTGCTCTAATGCCTAGAACATTCTGCCAAAACCATCACTGGGGAGGTCTAGTCCAGCAAACCGCTGAGCTAAGCAGGCAAACAGCTGGATTTCCCTCACTAGTACCAAAAAAATATATATCCCATATAGAGTTATAGTAGAGGCGAGGAAATCAATGCCTTGTTGGATGCATTTTCTGGATGACCATAATGTATATATACAGTATATTATATCAAGGAACCCGGTAGTTTTGATAGCATAGTGCTAAGGTAGGTGATTACGGTACTACATCCGCAGCACCAATACCACTCCTTATATCACAAGCTCTCTGCTTGTTGTTCTCTATTTCACTTTCTCAGCAAAAAGAACATTTCAGTTGAATTTGCATTTTCCTTCCAGCTCCCCAGGTACACCTTCCTGAAGCATATTAATCAAATGTTAACCCAATCACAGGCAATTTTCCTTCATTCTGCTATTCTTGCTGTGCTGCTGAACTATTTTTTTCTCTTTAATGTAGCTCAGATTGCATGTGTCAAAATAAACTACAGCACCTTACATCTCCATTAGGTTGTGAATAAGTACGGCAACAATGCACAAATGGCGGCTTTGCCTGGGTGAATAACGAAAATATTAACAAGGAAAATGTATCTGCTTAAGTCAGAATGGTTAAGTTTCGTATACTTTTAATGATAGAATTTTACTTAAGTGTACGGTTTTTCCAGATATTTGCACAAAATTTTTTAGGATATGTGTAAAACTTGAAATCGTAAGTGTAACTTCTCTATTCGTAAAGTTCTTATCCACTTGCTCTTCTTATACTAAAACATAATTAGGGAGAAATGTTGGTTACTTCATTCCCCAATGAACTATAGCTTTCTTAATCTGTTTAAAGCACCACTCCAGCGTTTTGGGTTTTTTTCCCAGTTCTGGATTGGTGCTTTAAATTCAAGTCCCCTGCTCACAGTGTTATACTTACCCTACATTATTTTCACCATTTTTCAGCGTCGCTCCGGTCCAGCGGCGCCATCTTCTTCCTGTAACTTCTGACTGGCCAAAAGTCAGAAGTTACATTACAAGCTCTCAATACAAGTTTATAAGAACCAAAACGAGTCCAGAACAAGACTCTAATAGACTTGTATTGATTTGTGACCTCTGTCACGCTCCACTAAACACTGGAGCTGTCAGGAGGTCACAAAGTGCAGGCGACAGACCGGAGCGGGGCTTAATACAGATTAAGGCGCTGGAAGGTGAGTATAATATTGGGGATGGGGGACTTAGATTTAAAGCACCACTCCAGTGCTGAAATAACAAAAAGCTGAAGTTGTGCTTTAATGGGGATTTCTTAGTAATTTTTTATTATGCTTTGCTTATACAGTGCCATCATTTTCCACAGCGCTTTACAAACATCATCATCAGTCTCCCCATTGGGACTCACAATCTAAATTCCCTATCAGTATGTCTTTAGAATTTGGTAGACAACAAAAGTACTTAGAGGAAACAGTTATGCATCTGCTTTGAGTTGGCAGATCTTCACCACATTCCCCTATGGCCCGGCAAACCTCCATAACTAGAGATGAGCAAACCTGAGGTTTAATCCCTTCACGACCAGCCGATTTTTTGCTTTCCGTTTTTTTTTTCGCCATTCTTCTTCCAAGAGACGTAACCTTTTTATTTTTAAAGCAATATGGTCTTGTGAGGGCTCATTTTTTTGCGTAACGAGCTGTACTTTTAAATGAAACTATAAGTTTTAACATATAATGTACTGGAATACGGCAAACAAATTCCAAACAAATTCCAAATGCGGAAAAATTTCAAAAAAGTGCGATAGCACTATTGTTTTTTATATATTTTATTCACTGTGTTCACTGTATGGTAAAACTGATGTGTGGGTGTGATGCATCAGGTCAGTGTGAGTTCGTAGACACCAAACATGTATATGTTTACTTTTATATAAGGGGTTAAAAAAAAATCTGAAATTTGTCTGAAAAAAGTGGCGCACGTTTTACGCCATATTCCATGACCCGTAGCATTCTCATTTTTCGGGATCTATGGCTCAGTGACAGCTTATTTTTTGCGTCTCGGGTTGCCGTTTTTAACTGTACCATTTTTGCACAGATGCTGCGTTTTGATCGCCTGTTATTGCATTATGCGCAAAATTTGTTGCGCCCAAAAAAACGTAATTTTGGCATTTGGAATTTTTTTGATCAGGTTAATTGATTTTATACTTTGATAGATTGGGCGTTTCTGAATGCGGCGATACCAAACGTGTATATTTTTTATTTTTTTAACCCTTTATTTTCAATGGGACGAAAGGGGAGTGATTTGAACTTTTAGATTTTTTATTTTTTTTATTTTTGAAAACTTTTTTTTAACTTCTGTTTTTATTTTACTAGTCCCCCTAGGGGGCTATATGGATCAACAATCCGATCGCTCTGCCATATCTGCTGATCTCAGCTATACAGCTGGAAACAGCAGATATGCTCATTTTCTGCCTCACCCAGCTCCGGGCCGGGTGAAACCGAAATAATTTATGTGAGCTACAGGAGTCACCACATGACCCTGTGCTATGATGACAACCACCAGAAGTCATGTGTTCACGTCACGTGACTTCCGGTATCGGCTGGTGAGTAAATGTTTACCACCAATACCATTATAATGGCGCTGTCACATATTGACAGCGCCATTAAAAGAGTTAAACGGCATGAGCAGATAATGATTCTGCTCGTGCCTGGCAGGCACACATCTCAGCTGTGAAAATCAGCTGAGCTGTGTGCTGATCATGGCAAGCTGCCGGCAGCAGACCACGGGAAGTAACACTATGACCGCTAGGACGTAATTTTACTGCCCGCGGTCGTTAAGGGGTTAAGGTTCGGGTTCAGAAACCAACTTCCAAAAAAGCAAAGTTTGGGTTCGAGGTTTGAGTGTGCTATGAGTGCAAACACTCAAGCAAGCAACACTGTGCTTGGGTATAATTGATGCTCAGCCCTGTGCAAGCCACGTGCAGTGTTTGAACAGCTCGCACTGGGAGTAAAATGAGCGTGATCTGATGTAATGTGACCACACATAAAAGAAAATTGAAAAACCCTGATCACCCTCCCCTGGAAGTGTTCTGCTTATGGCTGGCTGCATGTTGGTGGAGACACAAACTGCCCAATTACTGACTTCCATTTTGGACTTTCCTGCATTCTCTCTGCATCTGTCCTCTTGTGGTCCCCAGTGTTCTAAGACCTCACTTCCCATGTGCTTGCTGCATCAATGGCTGAGGCTAAAAGAAACCCACGCAAACACAGGGAGAACATAGAAACTACTTCCTGATGTTGTCCTTAGAGGGATTTGAACCCCAGACCACAGCGCTGCAAAACAACAATGCTAACCACTTGAAGGGAATCTGTCCACACACTTTTAAATGTAAATTAAAGATATGGCTATACTGGAGCTCTAATACTGATTAAATTCATTCAATTGGTGAAGAAATATGCTTTGTCCTCCTTCTTTAATAAACATTTGAAGTTTCCTGCTAAATTAGATTTTGATGCACAGGGACTGGACTGTGCAATGGGTTTTCTATCCTTTCTCTGTGATTTCCAACCTCTCGGTCTGCTTCCGGTCTGTGAATGAGAGGTCTCTGCTAAGATTTCAAACACAGGAGGCAGGTCATTGACACTGGAGGCAGGCAAAGGGGCCGGGGAATCATAGACAGGGAGGAGAAGACCCAAGTGTACTGTGCACCGAAATCTAATTAGCAGAAAATGTCAAATAGTGATTAAAGAACAACCACAAAGGGGATTACGCACTAAAGTTATTAACTTAATCAGTATTACAGCCCATTTCAGCCATATCTTTACTTTACATCACAAAATTGTGCTGACAGGTTCTCTTTAAGTGTTATATGTTCCAATGTCTATGGCCCTCATAGAACAGGGTGAAAAATTATGGTTGGAGACTTTTTTTATAAATTGGTCTCAGTAACATGTGACAGGTACAAGGTACAAAGTACCTCTTTAAAGTGTTTTAAAAAAAAAAGGCTTAAATGATTGCCTCCTAGAAAACCAAACATAAATTACATAAATCTTTACATTGAATATCATATTGTATTAGGGTGCACGAGAGCTTATAAAATTATTTGATGCTAGTATGCCATGACTTCTTAAACTCACACATGACACCTTTCTATACCAGACATATGTTTGAGATGCAATTTGGTAAAGGTTCTTGCCTACATGTTTGGTGGATCTGCCTTAAAATCCACTCCAGACCTACTGTACTCGTACGAGGGGCTGCTGATAAGTCTTTGGCTTTATGATCTTTTTTTGTTTCTATGGTAACAAATGTTACATCACATGAAAGTCTTATGTGTCTAATATATGTTTTCAAATTTTTGTGTTTGTTGCTTATGGCAATAGTGTTCTACGCACGCAGGAAAACAAAATGGCGGAGTCTAATGCGATATTTACAGCAACTGAGAGCAGAGGAGTGATAAAATTCTTGTTTCTGCAAGAAATGTCCGAGAAGGATATTCATGGTGATATGTCACAGACATTGGGGGATCCATGACCTTCAAATTCAACAGTTAAGAACTGTTTTGCCAAATTTAAAATGGGCCACTTCAGCACTAATGAATGATGAGAAACGTCCTGGACTACTGAGAGCGGTTGTTCATCCGGAGATCGTCGATGCTGTGCACAACCTCACACTGGAGAATTCACGAATTTCAGCTAAAGCAATAGCAGACATCATGGGGATTTACCGTGAACGTGTTTGTGTCATTATCCATGAACATTTGGACATGAGGAAGCTATCTGCAAAGTAGGTCCCCAAATGTTTAACAACAGATTAGAGAAGCATGAGAGTGAAAACTTCTCGGTCCATTGGTCAGCATTTCTGGAAAGATAAGAACTTCATGGATAGACTGGTCACTATGGATGAGACCTGAATTTATTTGTATGACCCTATAAACAAGAAGCAGTCAAAAGAGTGGAGGCACAGTGGTTCTCCTCATCTAAAGAAGTTTAGGGTGCAAAAATAAACCACTAATATGATGGCGTCTGTGTTCTGGAATATGGAGGGCGTGCTGCTAGTGGACTACCTTCAAAATAGTTCCACCATCAATGCAGGGTATTACATTGAACTTTTGGACCAATTGAAGGCAGCTTTGAAGACCAAAAGACGCGGGCAAGATATCCAAAGGAATCTTGTTTCTTGCAAGACAACGCCTCCGCTCACACTACACAAACGACCACGGCAAAACTGGCAGAGCTGGGCTTCCAGCTGGTTCACCACCCACCTTGTTCACCAGATCTAGCTCCCGCCAACTATCATTTGTTTCCAAACCTGAAGAAACACCTCAAGGGTACCAAATTTCACACCATTTCTGATACCATGACTACTACGGATGACTGGTTTGCGGCACAACTGAAATCCTTCTTTTTGCTAGGCTTACAGAACTTGGAATACCGATGCAAGAAGTGTGTTGACATCAGTGGAGAGTATGTGGAATAAATGTAAAGTTTCATCATCCTATCTCGTTTCTTTCTGGGTAAAGCCAAAGATATATCAACAGCCCCTCGTATAAGCAAAAATTTGAAAGCTCTCAGGAGAGATATTACCAAAAAACACAATGTGCCTATAGATGACCTCATAGGAAATGATTTAATAAAGTAGATAAACTATATAAAGTAAAAGAAATGTCTTATTGTACTTTTCAGAGAATCTTCTTATAAATGTGGAATTCTTTGTGAGAATTTCACCTCAGAGCCGGAGATCATAACCCAATGCAAACCTACCTTATATTTCAGAAATATGGTCATGTCTAAAACTTTCTATCCATAAAGTAAATCAGGTATAGGTAGTACAGTGGCTCAGGGGTTAGCGCTGTTCCCTTGCAGCACTGGGGTCCTGTGTGCAAATCCCATTGATAAGTAAATTAGGGGACAGTGATGATAACGTCTATAAACTATTATAGAATATGATGGTGCTAGATAAATTATATGTCTAATCACAGTAAAATACTGGTGGTGTGAGGGGATCCAAAGAGAGAAAATGTTGCACAGGAAGCATCCATGTAGGAACCAATATCGCTGACAGTGGTAGTTGTTAGACAGTACTTCTTGAAAATAAATGAAGTCTAGAGCACAAAAAAACTGTGCTTAGGGCTATTCACAGTTATTGCACATGAGGATGAACAGCAAAACCGTAAAGTTTCAATTTTTATCCGGAGGTAAGGTTTACAAGCATGCGGTGTCTTATTACAGTGGGAATATAAGACGCTGCTACATTTCTTGTAACAAAAATGGTGATCAGGATCTTTATCACGCAACAATTATCTTATTTTGCTGATAAAGGTATCAAATAGCTTTTTTACCCCCTTCAAAGTAACCTAAAGTAATAAGAAAATACTAAAATGTGCAAATGTATACATATTAATTCAACAGAGAAAAAAATGATTTTGTATAATGGTAGTAATAATAGCCCATTAGGAATAAATGGAGAATGAAAAATGTAGGTACATTGAGATCACAAGGAGACGGTGGAAGACCACATATCATCCAGTGCATGATAGTACTTCGTGTTTCAAATCATTCTATTCCATTACAAACTCACAGCCATATACAAGGCCGGGACAAGGGGAGGCACCTGCCGAGGGTGCTTCCTCTTGCCTAACCATAGGGGGCGCAGTTTGAAACATATTTATGAATACCTGACACTGCATCTACCTCCGGCTGCAGACATTTAGCACAGTGACGGACGGGCCGCAGGTAGACAGGTGAGCTGTGTCAGTGAAACCGCTCCCTCATTTCTATGCCTGCTCTCCATGGCCGTCGCCTCTCCCTGCACTTAATTGTATTAGCGTTTATAAGACTCCAGCAGAACACAAGCTACTTCTGGTCTATGCCCTGCTGGAGTCAGCACAAGCAGGGAATGTCAGACAGCAAGATGCAGTGGCATCATCGTATCATCCAGAGCCCACTGCTGTACAGGATAGCAGAGGAAACAGTGCATGGGTAGCCTGGATTAGGTGAGTATAAGCTTTATTTTTATTTTTTTTTTTTAAATGAGAAACCAGACAGTGGGGATATGAAAGTATGGGCTGTGCAGGGGGGTATGAAATTCAATATGCAATGGGGTATGAAATGAGGGCCTGTACAGAGGGGCTATGAAATGAGGGACTATGCAGTGTGTTGTATGAAATGATGGGCTGTTTGGGGGACAGCAAAGTATATGAGGGGTTGTGGTGACCATACTCTATATGGGGCTGTGGGGGACAATACTGGGGATTGTGGTGGATATCATGCTGTATGGGTGGCTTTTGGAGCCATAATACTGTATGGGGTGCTGTGAGGCCATCATCCTATATATGGTGTGGGGGGCTGTGGTGGACATCATATTATATATGGGGGCTCTTTTGAACATGATACTATATATGAAAGGCTGTGGTGGACTTCATACTATATATATAAAGGTCTGTGGTGGTGACCATACTACATATTTACATATTGGGGGTTGTTGTGGCTATACCGTATGGGTGGCTGTGGTAACCATCTAACTATGTAAAGGGAGATGTGAGGAGCAGTTACAGTTTGATGATGGCAGCATGGTGGGCACTATGGGGGCACAGTATGAAGAGGAGGCACAGAATGGATATTGATAGGGGTCAGCATAAAATGGGAGCACAATATGGTGAGAGGTAAGCATGTCAGGGAACAGTGTGAAGGTATAGAGAATATAATTGAAAAGAGAGAGGACAGACATGGTATGGGCCGTGGTGCTTAAAGGTGGATGTGTGAAGGTTGTAGCTGATATTGGCAGAGAGTGTAGTGGTTAGAGCTTATTAAGGTGGAGGTGTATGATGTGGAGGAAATATACTATGGGAGGCTTATTTAGATAATAATATGAACATATATTATGATGCAGAGCACATTGTAATAACACTCCTATTTTTATTGGCATCATGTCGAGATGTGCTGCAGTAGACTGGAGAAGAGGGAAGTCTGCAGAGATGAGCTGCGAATGTGAAAAGTTATCATGGCATCTTGACAAGATGGAGACAAAAAGAAAGACGAATCCTATCAGAGAACCTGTCGCCTATAAGTTACCTTGATGTAAATGTTTATTTGTGATACTGACTACGTCTCATCTGTTCTGTGGTTCCTGTATGTTTTGCACTCAGATGATGCTGGTAACAAAAACTCCCATTATGTCCTTATCATTGTTAAATAAATCAATAAAAAATAAAGGAAGTTGTACGGCTGTAGGGTCATGCAATACAATTGTATATTGTCTGTGAGATAAAACATCTCCTTTTCTGTTTTTAAACAGGCAGTGAAATGTTTTACCTCAAAAAATGAAACAGCTGTGATCCCATTCTGACCTGTTTTGTATACTCTTGTGGTTCCTCTCGAGGACAGGAGCTGTGGTATGTTCAAACCATGTTCCTTCACAATCAGACACGGCCATTACACAGTATACAGCAGGGGCACATGTATAAGATTATCTCAGAAGAGGAAGGATTTTTTTAACACAACCAATTGCGGAACTAATTTTTATTCCAGGATCTATTGATTAAAATGTGGGAAATCTCTTTATGCAGTTGTGGGCGTGCTTAACAAAAGATCTGATAAATGTATTAAAGGTGTTGTCCACAACTTTTACATTGATGGCCTATCCTTAGGATTGGTCATCAATGTCTGATCAGCCGGGGTTCGATACCCCGCACCTCTGCCGATTAGCTACTCTCGATCCTGGTTGCGGCAGCAGGCAGCCGGAAATGCTTAGATACGGCACCGCTCCATCTTCTGATAGTGGCCGCAACCAGGTACTGCACATCTGCTGCCTATTGATGAGAATGAGAGGCGGATATGAAGTACCCGGCCGCACGCATTATCAGAAGACAAAGCAGCTCTGGAACTGAGCATTTCTGGCTGCCTGATGCCGCCGCCGGGAGTGGGAACAGCACATTGGCAGGAGTGCAGGGTGTCGGACCCCGGTCGATCATACATTGATAACCTATTCTATCAATGTAAAAGTAGGGGACAACTCCTTTAATCTAAGCTGTTTATATAAGATATGCTGTAATTTTTTTTGGCTTAGGACGTCACAATGTGCCCCAAGTTTTGTAGGAGATGTGCGTCTGTTAATAAATTTTAGGCATTTCACTCTGTCTTCAATTTGAGACTCGCATAGAAAAAAAGTCTTGAAAGTACTGTTCCACTGAACGTCTTTGTTTTGTGTAAAAAGTTATGAACACTTTGATAAATTACCGATGGGAAGCATAGCATCACCCATTATTGTTGTGTTTGCTCTAAGACTGGTGGAAGGAGTACATAAGAGAACATCACAAAATGAAACTTTACTTTTAAAAGCAATAGTGACGTCAGGTGTTATTTCCTGATGTCTCCTCCATGTTAGCATAGGCTATTAGATTTGCTCTTGTCAATTAATAAAGTTCAATCAGTAATTATGATGCATGCACTTGATTATAAGAGAATGAGGAATCTGTCGCAGGTCCACAGAATAAGGCACTAGCCAAAAACAGCATTTGTCTATATGCTAATATAATATATATGGCTCTTGGGCTACTCATATCATACCTGAACATTGCCATCTACTCCTATCATTTCACTCTGCTCCCATCAGAGTTAGAGATGACTGAACTATTAAACATTCAAACTCACTCGGTTCTCTAAATTTTCCCTAAAAATTTGATTTGTGGCATAGTTATTGACCACAAATCACAATGCTGCAAAGCCTCTAATTCCCAAGCGTATAAATAACACTTAGAGATCTCCTAGAACTGTATTGAACCCCTTTTGAGTATTTTATTGCAGACACAACCATTTGAACGAGAAACCACTTTTGTTTCATCTCAGATTTATTCCAAAGTTAGAAAGAAAAAAAAATCAATTTCCAGTCATAGCCGGAAGACAATCCTTGAAGTCTTGCATGCGGGCAGTAGTCTGGTTTAAGTTTTAACTTTTAGAACAAGATAAAAAGTCAGATACTGTGGAGCTGGATTCATGTGGACTTCAAGGATTTAAAGGGAACTGGTCAGCAGGTTTCTTCTATGTAACCTGAGGACAGCATGCTGTAAGGGTTAAAAAATAAAAAGCAACTGTGCTTCTTTTATCAGTTTGTGTGCAATTGTTTACGTAAACTAAAGAGTTTATTATCCTGTGATTAACACTGCAGGTGTAGAAACTCAGATGCACAGCACACATCCTGCTGTGATTGACACCTTTCAGTTAATGCCCAATCTCTATAGAGAGCCAGGTGTGGGCTAGACAGCTCTGCTGTATTCTTGAATCTACATTTTTTTGATTGTTTCAGAATGTCTTCAGCCAGTAATCTATGTGATACATTGTTGGATTCAGAATCTCCTTGCCCACATTATGCTGCTCCTAGATGAGATAGCAAAAACATGATGACAGATTCCTTTTAAGTGGTTATAAAATCTTCTGTAGTCTAAAAAAAAATATAGGTTGTGATTAATTGCACCTATTGTACCATCACCCATTCCCTGTAGGCTGTGAGCCCTCGCGGGCAGGGTCCTCTCTCCTCCTGTACCAGTCTGTTTTGTACTGTTAATGATTGTTGTATGTATACCCTCTTTCACTTGTAAAGCGCCATGGAATAAATGGTGCTATAATAATAAATAATAATAATAATAATAATAATAATAAGCTCACAATTCTGGACAGGAGGTATTATAAAGTAAAATGCAACAATAAATTGTCTACTGTAGATCGACTACTCACTACTCTACATCAAGATGGTAAATTACATAGTAATTTTCAATTCTTGTACAGTATTTGCAATGAATGAACTGTACTTGAAAATTAAGTGCACACAATGAGTATTTGGTGCAGTTTTTGACTATAGTATATATAAGTTCTACCAAAGTGAATGTATAGAAATCTCATTCCCACTGCCCTTTTTCTTTCCGCATCATAAACTGACCTATTATCTGCAAACATGTCAATTCGTCTTATGGCAAATATTCTTTTATATTTGCGGATTTTCCTCATTGACTCAAATGAGATTAGAAAAATCTGCACGTAAAAAAGCATCCACAGCGAAAACGCACTAAAAAATCAATAAAGTTTTATCAAAACTAAACACCAGGAAGTATTCAAAAATAAAACAGCTTTATTTGAAAGATGATGTACCAAAAGGAAACAAAAACAGCAGCTGAAGAAAACAAATACATTAAAATATATGAGATAAAACTAATCTAATTTAGCTAATTGGTGCAAAAATGCTGTAGAAAATCTACATCATAAACTCATCCAAATACTCATTGTGTGAACATAGCCCAAAGAAATCCTTTGATGGTATCCACATAGCAGCTCAAAGTAGGTCCTGCTTATCTATCTTCAGTTATTGATATGATACCAAGGAACTTTATCTAGAAACATAGCGGTATTTAACCTCCTAAGTACTAAGTTGAAGCTCAGCTTTTCAAATTATTCTATGAACAACCAGTCCCCATTGGGAAACATTTTAGCATATTCTTCATTTTCATCATTACTTGATACGAGGTACACTGGTCCCTCTGAAAGTAAGTGAAATTTGATTCACTCCAGTGCTTATTTGATTTAAAGAAAACCCATATTCCCAAGCTAAATAATTAGACTTCAGTGAAACTAATTAGCTAAAACCCAATCCACACAGATGTCCATGAAGCTGACTTTCCAAACAATGGTAGAAATGTTGATCAAGACAAGGAGATTAACATTATCCGGAAAATGTCTAATGTGGTTAGAAGGTATTTACTATATTATTACAATTAACTGTGTTCTATGTCATCACGTCATCAAAATAATACCTAATAGTCATAAAAATTAGTAAATAGCTTGATGAAGCAGCCTCTGCAAATATAAATAAGGGTACTAATAGATTTTTTCAATTTAGCCAATTAAGGTATCATTCCCGTATCACTGTATCATCAGTGACACAAGTGTATGCTCATTAAGTTGCAAGGAAAATTGGTGTTAATGAAAGTGGAATTTGATCATAAAACATAAGACTAGCACATGGTGTATTATTAGTTCTTTATACAATGTACAGAGTAGTCTTTGACCAGTGGATCAATGCCTTGTGAACTTCCTCCTATTTGCTAGCATTTCTGGCGCTTCTTCTGATTACTAGAGTTGACACGATGTCACCTGTGGATCATGACACAACGATGATGTCACTACAAGTCTACTAATGAGAAGAGGTATTGGTGATGTCAGCATGTACAGGGAGGAGAACTGGTGTGACTTCATATGTATGTCATACTGCAATGATGATAGCACATTAAGCCCACTAATGAAAAAAGGCCCCAGGGATGCTGGCTGGTAGGGGGAGGTTCACAAGGCTCTGTACTGATAGCCACAGACTATGTTTTGACCAGGTTCAAGTAAATCATTTGCTCAACTATTATAATGTATAATTTAATCTATATTTGTTGTATTATCAAGCAAAGTTTTAGTTGTCGATATGGGAAAAGTTGGTTCACTGGTGGCACATTTTTTCGTAGATACAGTATGGCGCAGTGAAGTTTTCATCCAATCCATTACACCCAATGGCACTAATAAATAATTTGTGTCCCTGGTACTATGTAGGACGATACAGATGCTGGTCAGTGGGGGCTCTGCACTCCTACGCTAGAGAGATTCAGTATGTGTGAAGGTCTTCAGGCGGCATGTGGGACACTTCCTATTATCTATCGGTTGGTGTCCATCACCCCGCAGCCAATCTCCATCGTAGACGCAGTAGAAAAACACGTAACAATAAACCAAAATTGAACGGTTTATTTTCCCTCTCACTGTTAAGACACACATGGCCTAAAGGCCGCTTTACACACTGCGATATCGGTACCGATATCGCCAGCGTGGGTACCCGCCCCCATCGGTTGTGCGACACGGGCAAGTCTCTGCCCGTGTCACACAACATCGCCCGGACCCATCACGCGGACTTACCGTCCCTGCGACGTCGCTGTGACCGGCGAACCGCCTCCTTTCTAAGGGGGCAGTTCGTTCAGCGTCACAGCAGCGTCACTGAACCGCAGCCCAATAGAAGCGGAGGGGCGGAGATGAGCGGGACATAACATCCCGCCCACCTCCTTCTTTCCGCATTGTGGCCGGGAGGCAGGTAAGGTGAGGTTCCTCATTCTTGCGGTGTCACACGGAGTGATGTGTGCTGCCGCAGGAACGAGGAACAACTTCGTTACTGCTGCAGTAACGATATTTGAGAATGGACCCCCATGTCACTGATGAGCGATTTTGCACATTTTTGCGACGATGCAAAATCGTTCATAGGTGTCACACGCAACGGCATCACTACAGCGGCCGGATGAGCGTCACAAAATCTGTGACCCCAACGAGATCGCTGTAGTGATCTCGTAGTGTGTAAAGCCCGCTTTACTCCTACATTTCTGCTGCTGTTTCTCTGGGATACTCTCTCTCTCAGACTATCCCCACTATCTTGGAAGTAGTCAGCAAGCTGCCGAGCACTTCCGTTCCCTCACTCATATTTTCACCACTGCCATCTTCTGAGCCCTGATAGCTGACTAGTTGGAAGACTTTCCTGGGCCTGTGGGAGTGAGTCGTAGGTTCCGGACCTTTAGGAGGTTACCTCAGGGTTCCCTAACTGGCACTTACTCAATGCTGTGTCCATAGTCCATAAACCCTTCTGCATAACTAATGCCCCACAAGGCCCATGTCTCTATCCAACTCACTGGTCATCTGTCACTCCTCCTATTTTACTTAACATCTAATCTCACGCTGTTCCTACCCGTTTGCTAGGTGGCACCAGCCGCTATCTGGTCTTGAGGACCCATGCTTCACTAGCAGCAACAGCAACTTGACCATATGACCACATACATTAACAGTGTACTTGGTATCTAAAACACATTACTTTGACAACATGGACAATTAACATTAAACAGTAGGGGAAGGGGGGTTCGACCACCTTCTGCAGCTACTGGGAAAATATTACAGTTCTATTAGAGTCATCAACTTTCTCCTGTATTTCTAAACTGCAGCGTGATGTATGAACAATGCCTTAGAAAGCATGGATATTGCAACATCCAAGCCCTCTTCACCTCATGCCGATTACAACTCAAAAACATCTCCCGGATCCGTGCTTTCCTTAACCAAGAATCAGCAAAAACATTAGTGCATGCCCTCATCATCTCCCGCCTCGACTACTGCAACCTCCTGCTCTCTGGCCTCCCTTCCAACACTCTTGCACCCCTCCAATCTATCCTAAACTCTGCGGCCCGCTTAATCCCCCTCTCCCCTCGCTACTCCCCAGCCTCGCCACTCTGCCAATCCCTTCACTGGCTTCCCATCACCCAACGACTCCAGTTCAAAACACTAACCATGACATACAAAGCCATGCACAACCTATCTCCTCACTACATCTGTGACCTAGTCTTCCGGTACCTACCTGCACGCAACCTCAGATCCTCACAAGATCTCCTTCTCTGCTCCTCCCTTATCTCCTCTTCCCACAATCGCGTACAAGATTTCTCCCGTGCATTCCCCATACTCTGGAACGCTCTACCTCAGCACATCAGACTCTCCCCTACCGTGGAAAGCTTCAAGAGGAACCTCAAGACCCACCTCTTCCAACAAGCCTAGAACCTACAATAGCCCTCAGTCCAGTAGACCACTGCGCAACCAGCTCTGTCCTCACCTATTGTACCATCACCCATTCCCTGTAGACTGTGAGCCCTCGCGGGCAGGGTCCTCTCTCCTCCTGTACCAGTCTGTTATGTACTGTTAATGATTGTTGTACATATACCCTTTCACTTGTAAAGCGCCATGGAATAAATGGCGCTATAATAATAAATAAAAATAATAATAATAATTCCAGAAGAATTGGAAAAGCTAATTTTCTTCACTCTTAATAATAGCAGCCAATACGCAATTAAAAAGAAAAAAATAGGAGTTAACTCTTCATCACATGAAGACTTTTAAATTAGAAGTGCTTTTATCTTTTTTTTTGTTAGATTAATCAAATAAATTGATATTTTTTAATATGATTTCTTCTATTGAGCTTAAGTATTGCTTTTTTCTTTAGACTGTAGATTATACTGCTGCCGTTTTACGGTGACTCTTCATGAAATAGATGCAGGAGGCCAGTTTCTACTACAAGCGTAAAGTTTCATTTATAAAATATATCTTCTTTTTTGTCAGCAGTGGTTGCCAAGAAGTGATGTTAAGTGGTAAATAGAAAAGATCACAGTAAAACAAGCACCAGTTCATGATCTCTCATTAGTACCTGCTGTTTTATGCCTCCTCAGGTTCACTTACACTAAGTTCTAATGCCAATTTAACATTATTTCACAGCTCCTGTAGGCTGTGCTGATCTAGAATATCGGTGATTATCTTGGGAGGAGATGAAAAAGAAGGGGGAAAAGATGAAAATCAATACATTAGGGTCGATAGTCTCACAGAGAGAATATTGGCTTATGCGACAAGGAAGCATATATCCAAAGAAGATTGCTTGTTCACTGGTAATGAAAGTCTGTTTTAATTAAAATACGACCAAGGCTTAATTGTCCATTCATGTCTGGTATTGTGATAAATTTCCATTGATCTTAAGCTGAAATAGCTTATTGGATGTAATATGCTAGAAGCATAAAATGATTTTCAAGCAGATAAAGCTTACTAGCAACTATGACATGAGCTTTCCAGATATATATTTTACATTTCAATACATAATTAATAGACAAAATACAATTAAATAGGAAAATATGAGAATAAATAGTACAAAATGTTAAAATCTGCCCAGATTCAAATTCACCAAATCGCAGGGATTTTACAGAAAAATGTTATTTATGCTGGAAATTCAATGTTCCTTATTATGCTTTGAGGTCTTTTCAGACCCAAAAACCTAAAAAACTTAGGAGGTAAAGAAAAAATAATAATAATAACTCCCACTTCACCACTCCCCATCCCCATTGTCCCCAAAGCCCGCTGTAAAGTCCGCTGTATCTCTTGTCTCCTTACTCC
This sequence comes from Anomaloglossus baeobatrachus, assembly GCF_048569485.1. Lineage (NCBI taxonomy): Eukaryota > Metazoa > Chordata > Amphibia > Anura > Aromobatidae > Anomaloglossus > Anomaloglossus baeobatrachus. Next base: position 410,664,938 of record NC_134356.1, read on the forward strand.
AACATAAACATTCTCTTTAGCTACTTCACATCAATCTGTGGATTTTGGCACAACGACTTGGCCCTTGACATAACTGTTTGCCGTTCAACTGGGTGACGCATGCCATAAACACATAACGTCACAACAGAAGTTGTGGTGAGATAGCATTGAGTGATTTTAGAGGCCTAGTCATCAAACTGGAAGCTACTGTCTGGAGTGAATGTTCTAAAGAGGATACACAAAACTGGGAAAGCGGGAAAAAACCGTGGCGGACTGGACAACAGGCTGCAGTGATGTCGGACAGGTGAGCAGTGATGTGAATATTATTATTAATATTTTTTTACTTTTTGAAGGCACTGCTATGCCTCAGCAAAATGGCAGCCACAGCTAGATTCTGAAGAATACAAATTTGTGTAAAGGCCCTGTCACACACAGAGATAAATCTGTGGCAGATCTGTGGTTGCAGTGAAATTGTGGACAATCAGTGCCAGGTTTGTGGCTGTGTACAAATGGAACAATATGTCCATCATTTCACTGCTACCACAGATCTGCCAAAAGATTTATCTCTGTGTGTGACAGGGCCTTAACAGTCAAGGAGAGCTAAATGGCAATGAAATACATTTTCTCATAACTACTGACTAGTAGTAGAACACTTCTTAAATTCAGTGCTTGTATGAAGAAATAGACATGTAATAATAATCCACCACCTCCTTGTCTTGCCCTCTCAAACTAGGTGACTCTCAAGGCTCAGTACCTCCTTTGTTCTCCACTTATATATTTGGCCTGGGACACTAAAATGTACTTCACTGACCCAGATGTTACAGCTGTGTTATCCAGAATTGCAGAGGGTCAGCTATGTCTTCCTTCTTCTCCTCCGGCTTATTCAAACATGTGGTAACCTAAATTTGTTATTTTCCAATAATTTACTTTAATTTTTGTGCTTTGTTGTAATCTATGATTCTACCCTAGCTTTTAAATTTCACTTATCCTGCACCTTAAAATTTCTCTAATTGGCTTTTTCATAGTATCATAGTATCATAGTATCATAGTTTTTAAGGTTGAAGGGAGACTCTAAGTCCATCTAGTTCAACCCGTAGCCTAACATGTTGATCCAGAGGAAGGCAAAAAAAAAACCCCCAATGTGGCAAACAAGTGGCAAACAAGTTCCAATGGGGAAAAAATTTCCTTCCTGACTCCACATCCGGCAATCAGACTAGTTCCCTGGATCAATACCCTGTCATAAAATCTAATATACATAACTGGTAATATTACATTTTTCAAGAAAGGCGTCCAGGCTCTGCTTAAATGTTAGTAGTGAATCACTCATTACAACATCATGCGGCAGAGAGTTCCATAGTCTCACTGCTCGTACAGTAAAGAATCCTCGTCTGTGATTATGATTAAACCTTCTTTCCTCCAGACGTATCGGATGCCCCCGTGTTCCAGTCGCAGGCCTAGGTGTAAAAAGATCTTTGGAAAGGTCTCTGTACTGTCCCCTCATATATTTATACATTGTGATTAGATCCCCCCTAAGCCTTCGTTTTTCCAAACTAAATAACCCCAAGTTTAATAACCTGTCTTGGTATTGCAGCCCACCCATTCCTCTAATAATCTTGGTCGCTCTTCTCTGCACCCTCTCCAGTTCAGCTATGTCCTTCTTATATATCGGTGACCAGAATTGTACACAGTATTCTAAGTGCGGTCGCATTAGTGACTTGTACAGAGGTAGAACTATATTTTTTTCATGAACACTTATACCTCTTTTAATACATCCCATTATTTTATTAGCCCTGGCAGCAGCTGCCTGACACTGTCCACTAAAGTGAAGTTTACCATCCAACCATACACCCAAGTCTTTTTCTGTGTCTGTTTTACCCAGTGTTCTACAATTAAGTACATAATCATAAATGTTATTTCCTCTACCCAAGTGCATGACCTTACATTTATCTACATTAAACTTCAATTGCCACTTCTCAGCCCAATCCTCCAATTTACATAAATCTCCCTGTAATATAAAATTATCCTCCTCTGTATTGATTACCCTGCAGAGTTTAGTATCATCTGCAAATATTGAAATTCTACTCCGCATGCCCCCAACAAGGTCATTTATAAATATGTTGAAAAGAAGCGGGCCCAATACTGACCCCTGTGGTACCCCACTATGAACTGAGACCCAGTCCGAGTACGTACCATTAATAACCACCCTTTGTTTCCTATCACTTAGCCAGTTTTTAACCCAGTTACACATATTTTCCCCTATCCCCATTATTCTCATTTTATGTACCAACCTTTTGTGTGGCACCGTATCAAAAGCTTTTGAAAAGTCCATATACACAACATCCACTGCATTTCCCTGGTCCAGGCTTGAACTTACCTCTTCATAGAAGCTGATCAAATTAGTTTGACAGGATCGATCCCTCATAAACCCATGTTGATACTCTGTCATAAGGTTATTTTTCTTGAGATACTCCAGTATAGCATCTCTCAAGAAACCCTCAAGGATTTTACCAACCGTAGAGGTTAAACTTACCGGCCTATAATTTCCCGGCTCAGTTTTTGTCCCCTTTTTGAATATTGGCACCACATTTGCTATGCGCCAGTCTTGCGGTACCGACCCTGTTATTAAGGAATCTGAGAAGATTAAAAATAATGGTCTATCTATCACAGAACTCAATTCCTGTAGTACTCTGGGGTGTATGCCATCCGGGCCCGGAGATTTGTCAACCTTAGTGATTTCGAGGCGGCGGCGTACTTCCTGCTGGGTTAAGCAGGTAATATTCAAGGGTGAATTTATGGTATCACTGGTCATGTCATCTGCCATGGCATTTTCTTGTATAAAAACCGTAGAAAAAAAGTCATTCAGCAGGTTGGCTTTACCCTCATTCCCTTCCACCATTTCACCAAGACTATTTTTAAGGGGGCCAACACTATCGCTTTTCAGTTTTTTACTGTTTATGTAGTTAAAGAATATTTTAGGATTATTTTTACTTTCTCTCGCAATGAGTCTCTCTGTCTCAAACTTAGCTAACTTAATTTGCTTTTTACATATTTTATTTAATTTTCTATAATTATATAATGCCTCATCACTACCTACCCTCTTTAATTCTTTTAAGGCTTTCTGTTTTTCTTTTATTGCTTCCCTTACAGCTCTATTTAGCCATAGGGGTTTCCTCCTATTTCTAGCATGTTTGTTCCCATAGGGTATATTTTCTGCACAAGCCCTATTTCCTCAAATTTGACTCAAAAAGGTGGTGAAGAAGACCTCCTTCTTTACTATCCTCTTGTCCATACTTAAAACTACCCTTTCCAAGATTTCTCATATGAACCCCTATTCTGTGAAATGCACTAAAAAACTATCAGACTCTTGCCAAGAAGTAACCTAAAAATCTAACTCTGCAAAAAAGTCTATGATCTAAAATCTCTACACTTATCAACATTCTGCCTTCACTCATAGACTGAAAAGGGGGCTTTACACACAGTGATATCGCTAGCGATATCGCTGGTGAAAGCACCCGCCCCCATCGTTTGTGTGTCACAGGCAAATTGCTGTCCATTTGGCACAAAATCGTTAGGAGCCGCCACACGATCTTACCTGCCTAGCGACGTCGCTGTGGCTGGCAAACCGCCTCCTTTCTAAGGGGGCGGTTCGTGCGGCGTCATAGCGGCGTCACTAAGCGACCGCTCAATAGAAGCGGAGGGGCGGAGATGAGCGGCCGTAACATCCCGCCCATCTCCTTCCTTCCTCATTGCCAGCGGCCGCAGGTAAGTTGTAGTTCGTCATTCCCGAGGTGTCACACGTAGCGATGTGTGCTGTCTCGGGAATGACGAACAACCCGCGGCCTCAACAATCAGCAATTTTTTGAAAATAAATGACGTGTCAACGATCAACGATAACGTGAGGATTTTTGATCGTTAACGGATGTTCGTTAGTGTCACATGCAACGACGTCGCTAACGATGCCGATGTGCGTCACGGAATCTGTGACCCCGGCGATATATATATACGTCGTTGCGTGTAACGGGGCCTTAAGTCATTGCTGCCAGGCCCTTATCTCCTTATATGCCAGTTTATCACTCATGTAGCCATGTTTATGGTACTTGTTTTTTCTTATGAAAAAACTTTATAACTCCAGCGGACAAATTTGAGAATGCAGATATATATTAAAAAATTTTTTGCATTTGCAAATCTTTATTTTGAAAAACTTCCATAAAATTGGAGCCACACTTCTGGGCGGTGAAGGAAAGAGATCAGGAGTGGTAGCCTACTTGGACTCATTCATTTGGATTTCCCGTGGCTGGCTCCTGCTTTGGTTTTCCGTGCGGACTATCTTCTGGATTGATACTGGAATCCACACACAGGAGTGTACGGGTAAGCTGGCTTTGAAAACTATTTAGTTTTTTGTTTTTTCTTATGTTATGTACTTTCATTATGTTATACCTATGCAGGTTTTTTTTTCAACCATATCATTCTCTGGCAATTTGAGCCCTTAAAAAAATGAGTGTAAAGGCCCCGTTACACGCAACGACGTATCTAACAATATATCGCCGGGGTCATGGATTCCGTGATGAACATCTGGCATCGTTAGCGATGTCGTTGCGCGTGACACCAACGAACGACCGTTAAAGATCAAAAATACTCACCTTATCGTTGATCGTTGACACGTCGTTCATTTTCAAAAAATCATTGATTGTTGAGGACGCAGGTTGTTCGTCATTCCCGAGGCAGCACACACCTCGGGAACGACAAACTACAGCTTACCTGTGGCCGCCGGCAATGAGGAAGGAAGGAGGTGGGCAGGATGTTACCGCCGCTCATCTCCGCTTCTATTGGGTGGCCGCTTAGTGGAGTTGCTGTGACGCCGCACGAACCGCCCCCTTAGAAAGGAGGCGGTTCGCCGGCAACAGCAACGTCGATAGGTAGGTAAGTCCGTGTGACGGCTCCTAATGATTTTGTGCGCCACGGCCAGCGATTTGCCCGTGATGCACAAACGATTAGGTTTTTCCTAATGTCTAATCTGAATCTCCTTCCTTTAAGTTTCATCCCATTGCTTCTTGTACTTCCTTGTGCTAATAAAAATATCCATTTTTATGACACATTAGAGAAAATTTGTAAGTGTCCTAAAAAGTGGAGAGCGGATTATTCTGCGCTGTCTAAGCCACATTTTTTATTATGTTAATTATGCCATAAAAAAAATGGAGAGAAGTAGGAGATAGATGCTCTGGTAGACCGTTTTGCTGTGAAAGAAGAGTAGTTCCCCTTTACTTCAAGTAATTTTTATTTACTCATTTCAAGTTCACACCGAATCCTTTCTCAAAACTGAACTACATATGAACCAATGAAAATTGAGTCATTACTAAAAATGTCTCCTATCACAATAGAAGAATCATTTACACTTACAGAATTATTTACACAGTTACTATATTCCCCTCCTTGGTTCTACAAGTTCCATGCAAGAACACTAGGTACCAACTCTAGAAGCAATATTTGAGTGATTTGGATGATGTGGAGATCCAATCTTACCTGATCTAAAAAGAAATCCCCTAGGCATAAATCATACTACGTGTTGTGTAATATCTAGTTCCTTGCTGAAGGAGAAAAGCCATCTTTAAATCTCCATACCCTTTATGAATGGCACTCTGTATGAAAGAGTTTCCTTAGAAATTGTATATTAACTCATTAAATCAAAGGACACCCATCACTGGGCATAAACGTGCCAAATTCGGTCAACGTCACATACATATGATTATTCTTGGTGTATTACATTTTAGGGCTCCGCCACACATCCGTGAAACACGTGCGTGTTTGGTCCGTTTCCGTGTATACTGGAGACACGGCCAAACGTGCACCAATGTTACTATATCTCAGCGGTTACAAATGCGTTTTTGGTTATGTCCGTTAGTCCGTCTCCGTGATGCGTTTTGTGGGCCGTGTCAAACGCCAGCATGTCCGTTTTGTGCACGGAGAACGCATCCACGGACACCATTAAAATCAATGATTTGGTTCAAACAATTAATTAAACACGGATACGTGTTCTAATGGTGCGTGTGCGTGCTGCAGATTTAACAATTGTGAATGTAAAATCGGCCAGCAGTTGTAAGGTATAAGAATCGTGCAGCCGTGCTGCATTACTAGCTGGCTCGGCACATTGTGTGTATTTTCAAATGCACATGTATAATTCCTTTTCAGTGCTTTAAGTCTGTCTAAAAATTTAAAGAAAATATGTCTCCCCGAGTTGATACCGAAAGAATTATCTCTGCTGTCGAACGGCATCCTGTACTGTGGGACACAAGAACTGAAGGCTACAGGGATCGGCTAATAGTGGAGAGGGCATGGGAGGATGTTGCCCAAGAACTTTTTCCTAACAATGGATGGGAGCGATGTTCTCCAGTTAAACGTGCTCGTTTTGGTAAGTTTTTTTTTTTTACTATTATCTTTTTTCATGTAAATATTTTTTGTTTAAATTATTTTATGTTTTTAAATTTAAAAAAAGTCATACAAATTCACCATTGTTTTAATATTTTTCAAACATATTCTATGTATATAGATTGAATTTATAATGTCCCATAATACTAGCATGCTAAAATATACAGAACATATTGGTTTTTTTTACTTATAAACATCCTTCACACAATTTGTAAATTTTATAATGTTTCTGTCTAAATGTCCGATGATTACAAGTCTATATTTAATTTTGTTTTTATTTTTTTTTTTAAAAAATAAAAAAAAAATTAAGTAATGGTTTTTTTTTGGATAAATTGTAACGATAGATAATTTAATTATTAGATTTATGACTATACTAATTTGGTAGATTTTATCATAAAAATCTACGTGTAATACTATCTTTCGTGTTTAAACTAATTTTTTTTTAAAATCATTATTGATATGTTTTATGTTATTGTGGTAAAAAATATAAATTAAAATGTACAATAACAATATACCAAAACAAAAAAATAAAATCGGGTTTTTTTTTTTTTAATCTATTTCTATAGTCGATACAGTTCGCAGACGATGGAGATCTGCAAGAGATCAATATCGGAGGGAGTTTAATCCCATACCGTCATCATCATTGTCAACCCGAAAAAGGCGTTATGTTTATTTTAATAATCTGGATTTCTTGAGACCAATAATGGAGGTCACACAGTACGTTGTTTTTCATCATTTTTATTAAATAATGCTTTTAAATAAACAAAAAAAAATTGTTTATTTAAAATAAAATTTTCCATGCAAATTAATTTTTTTAAAAATTATTTCACATAATTACAGGACAGATGACAATCTTGATGATTATGATGACCAATCTGCCACAATACAATCTGCATCTGCCACTTCTGAGGCTGAAGTTGAGCCATGTGTAGCCAATACCCAAGAAACTGACAGACCTGACAGTCATCAAAGTGAACATCAAACCAGTGACACAGGTGTGCTATCAACAGTACAAACTCAGGAAACTTCTACACAACCCACTATTCCAAGTCGTCCACAATCTCCTATAGCAACAAATGTCCCACGCTTTAATCCAATTACACTAAGGGGTCGAAGAATGAGAAGGGGGGATGATATGAGAACTTTGCCTGAATTAATTGACACAAGAGTTATGAATATTATGAATAGTTTAATTCCTGAAACTGATTGTGAACGGTTTTGTAGATCATTGCCAACAAGTCTATCCAAAATACATTCAGAACATCAGGATAGGGTTAGGGCTGCTATAATTACCCTTATAGATGCCTGTCAAAAAACACCTTTTCCAAATAATGTTCTACTTACAATAGAGCAGTGGCGCACTAATTTCCATGACACTAGTAGTGATGTTGCAGTAACACAATCTATACCAATGTCTAACCAACCAACTTCAACTAATATCACTAGTCAGTTGACAAATCCTACTTCTCGAACCTATGATATTCCAAACATATTGAATGTCCCACAACCTTCTCATATATCAATGTGGCCTGCACAACATACAAACATGCCCTCAACTAGTACATTACCATCAACAGTTAATGTTAACCCTACTTTCCCCACTCAAATACAGCAACTTAGTCAAGCTCAAATTAATCCTACCATTTTTCCTAATATACCAAATATTAATCCAATATTAAATGTCAATCCATCTTTGTTCCATGGCCAAACTACTGCACAATCACTATTACAGACCCCACACATGCAAAATCCTTACTTATACACTCCACAACAACCAAATCAGCCAAATATTATCTATACTCAACCGATTGGGCAATCTGTGTATGCTCAAAACACACAGGTATTACCTTCTACCTCAGTTGCTGATGTGACAATATTGCCATGTACCAGTCGAACAATACCTACCACAAGTGTTACTCTAACATCTGCAGAAGCAGATTGTCACATAAGTGTGAGTCAAGAGTCGGGTAATAGTAACGATGCATTTTATGAATAAATTTTTTTTTTTTTTTAATTTTTTCAATTTTCAATTTTTTTTTTTAAATTTAATTTATTTTTTATGTAATAACAATGAATATTGCAAATATTATGAAATGTAATAAAATGTTGATTATATTCAATAATATATTACAAGCCTGATCTAATTTGGTTAGCATGTTTTGTTTTTGTTTAAAATATAAAAAAAAATAATATGTTGAATGTCTTTAATTATGAATAATGTATGTTGCAAAAAGAATTTTGTTTTCCATATTTTTTTTCTAAGCTAACTTGACGCAATTGAAATAGTCTAAGTAGCTTCATAACAATGTTCAAATATTATTTCACATTCTTTATGATGTTAAATAAAGACTGGTTTTTGAAAAATATCACTATGTTCATTTCATTAATTGGTTTTTTAAAATGGTAAATAGCTTGTATTTTTGGTCCAATATTTTAACATATTATAAATAATAGGATGCTCATGTAAACATGATATTGATTACACATATATTCTTGGTAATTGTATTAGCTACTAAATCACTACTTGGCTAAATGTCGAACACGAAGGAACTATATTATTCTGTTCAAGTCTGCAAAATATTAAAAAAACATACTCACAAAATGTGTTTCTTCAATAATAATCCATTTAGATTTAAAAAAACAAGCCATGATGCAGTGAGGATATGTACAGGTCTGAGACGGGTACGCGCTTTGTCGCACCCTAATGACATCATCAGTTTACATATGCCTGTGGGCGTGACTAAACTGTACATAGAAATTAATTATTTTATTAATTTAAAAACAAAAAAAACACGTGTGTCCCCCCCCAAATTTGAAACCAGCCAGGGAAAGTAACACAGCAGAAGGCAGGTATTATCAGGATGGGGAGCCCCACGGTCTGGGGAGCCCCCCAGCCTAACAATATCGGCCCTCTGATGCCCAGAATAGCCTCATCAATGAGATGAGACTGCTCTGGCACTTTTCCTGGCTCTTCCCGATTTACCCTGGTGCGTTGGCAAATCGGGGTAATAAGGAGTTATTGGCAGCCCATAGCTGCCAATAAGTCCTAGATTAATCATGTCAGGCGTCTATGAGACACCTTCCATGATTAATCTGTAAGTGACAGTAAAAAAACACACACACACGAAAAAAAAACCTTTATTAGAAATAAAAAACACAAACAAATTCCCTCATTACCAATTTATTAACCCCGATAAACCCTCCATGTCCGGCGTAATCCACGGACTCCAGCGTCGCATCCAGCTCTGCTGCATGGAGATGACAGGAGCAGCAGAAGACACCGCCGCTCCGGTCACCTCCACGCAGCTAATGAGATGAGTAGCGCGATCAGCTGATGTCACTGAGGTTACTCGCGGCCAACGCTGGATCCAGCGGTGGCCGCGAGTTACCTGACTGACATCAGCTGATCGCGCTACTCATCTCATTAGCTGCGTGGAGGTGACCGGAGCGGCGGTGTCTTCTGCTGCTCCTGTCATCTCCATGCAGCAGAGCTGGATGCGACGCTGGAGTCCGTGGATTACGCCGGACATGGAGGGTTTATCGGGGTTAATAAATTGGTAATGAGGGAATTTGTTTTTGTTTTTTATTTCTAATAAAGGATTTTTTTCATGTGTGTGTGTTTTTTTACTGTCACTTACAGATTAATCATGGAAGGTGTCTCATAGACGCCTGACATGATTAATCTAGGACTTATTGGCAGCTATGGGCTGCCAATAACTCCTTATTACCCCGATTTGCCAACGCACCAGGGTAAATCGGGAAGAGCCGGGTACAGCCCCAGAACTGTCGCATATAATGTATGCGGCAATTCTGGGCGGCTGCTGACTGATATTGTTAGGGTGGGGGGCTCCCCATAACGTGGAGCTCCCCATCCTGAGAATACCAGCCTTCAGCCGTATGGCTTTATCTGGCTGGTATTAAAATGGGGGGGGACCGCACGCCGTTTTTTTAAATTATTTATTTATTTATTTCACTGCACAGTATAGACACGCCCACCGGCTGCTGTGATTGGGTACAGTTAGACAGCTGTCACTCAGCGTTGTGGGCGTGTGTGACTGCAACCAATCACAGGCGCCGGTGGGCGGGGACAGCAGGGAATACGAGATTGATTAATGAGCGGCCGGCTTTTTCAAATTAGAAAAAGCCGCCGAAGCAGTGTGAACGCCGTGCAGCGCCGGTGATCGGGGAACGGTGAGTATGAGAGAGGGGGGGACACTTCAGTCACTCGGGGGATTAGCAGTCACCGGTGAATCCTTCACAGGTGACCGCTAATCAGTACACGGCACACAGACAGAGCCGCAGCATGAATATGAAGTCGGGTGAAGTTCACCCGAGTTCATTCTCATCCCGCTACTCTGTCTTCCGACATGTAGTAACGACATTTTGCATCACACACGTACATTTCACACGGACAACACATACACATGTCAGTTATTTCACTCACGCACACACGGACATTCCACACGCACATACGGCTAGCATACGGGATACACACGCAGGCCACACATACCATAAAAACGGACCTAAAAAACGGAAAACGGACCCGAAAAACGGCCCGTTTTACACGGACGTGGTTTTCACGGATGTGTGGCGGAGCCCTTAGACAGTATTTCATGGAAAGACAAGATGTTCATTGTCTTGAAAGGGAAAGGTCATAAAAATTGATCCATGGCAACTCATGGCAAAAACAGTCTAGAAAATGATAAAATATATTGTACTACAATTATGTGTCTAAGTAGGGCTATTGTGCTATTATGTCTGTGTGAGATACCATTGACATTGTCAGTGAAAAGGGTAAATACATATTTATATCATATATTAAGGGCTTTATTCTTGATCAAAATGGCCATTTATCCTAAGCATTCTGAAACTATTGATCCAATCCCTGCCACAGCAAAGAAGCATAGTGTGATTAAACCTCTTCTTATATCATAGCGATAATGTCATAATCATTGCAGAAGCTTTATTACATATCCCTTCCAGCCCAATAAAGTTTCAGATCATAATGGGTTTAATAGTTACTATTATTACAAATTGATTTTTCTATCTTTTCTTTACGTTCGCTGCGCACTTGCCAAGTCCGCATGCAGCAATAGCTCGCTCTTCCTATTTGTTTTATCTATTTACTTTGGGGGAATGCTTTTTTATGGTTTCATTACACTTGCCAAAATCAATATTGTATTAAGTGTGCCACTCAATAAGTGAGCGCATGGTCCCTGACCTGCATCCAATACCTTTTCTTGGGAGAGGGGACCACACAGTTGAGCTAGATTAACCTTGTCTGTACCAGACCTCTGTGTGGTCCAGTTAATTTTCTCTTAATGTGTAATTCCCAGATGTCTACATATATGCTATACCCTTTTGCTAATTTCATTAAGGTCTCTAATTTCTTAGGATACAAACTTAATAGATTATCACAAAATCTTCCTCAGGGCGCAAGTTACATCACAGCCACTGTGTGGCCCCATACAGACACAGAGCAAACATCATTTCATCATTTGTCTTAGAATATACCGATCTAAGAGAAAGAAGTAACAAATTATCATGATGTAACTAATTGTTTCTAGAATATACAAAGTTACAGTATTGATGTGTTAAAGGGGTTTTAGCTTGACTTTTTTATGGACTTAAACTTGTTACCCAGGTTTTTAAACCTGATCTCCTATCCTTAAGATAATGTTATATTGGCAGAGATATGCACCTCGCAACTCCCACAGGTCAACTGTTTGACTCGGCCATTGCACTCATGTTTAAATCAGGTTGTCCACTGGTTCATGCTAGCAGACACCGATGACTTCACTTGAATGAGGAAACGTTTCAATTCCTAGAAAAGTGGCCACTTGAAGAACAAGTCAATGTAAAACCCAATGTAATCAAGGAAGAAGCTGCAGATGATAGCACAAGTGGAGCAGGCCTTTCAAACAGCTGATCAGCAAGGGTGTAGAAAGTCGGATCGCCAAGAATCTAAAATTTACGGCCTATCCTAAAGATATGCTATCAATTTGAAAAGAGTTGGATAATCCCTTTATATACATTCTTCATTTTTATAGATTAGTGGATCGATTGAACTTCAGATCTGCTGGGTTCAGCCGGACATTAAAGTTCTGTTTTGAATCTGTACTTGACCTGAACCCCATTGGACGTCAGTAGAAATGAGCGAACTTAAGGTTTAGTATTCGTAGCAAACACAAACTTTGAAAAAAAACAGAGTTTGAGTTTAGAGTTCAGATGATTTACATATGCAAACTACTCGAGCAAGCATTGCTGTGCTCGGGTGCTCTCGGTGCTCAGCCCAGTGCAAGCCACTTGCAGTATTTGATTGGCTCTCACTGGTGGTAACAACAGCATGCACAAATGTAATGTGCGCCCCACAAAAATGAAAATACCCCACTCACCCTTCCCCAGAAATTATCTCTTTACGGCTGGCTGCAAGTGGGCGGAGACCCAAAACTGCCCAATTAGTGACTTCATTTGGGGTTCAGGTCAAGTCCTGGTCCCAAACTGAACTTTATCTAAAGTCTGTCTGAGCTCCCTGAACTGAACTTCAAAGGGTTTGCTCATTTCTAGAAGTCGCTAATTGGGCAGTTCGGCTCTCCGCCTACATGCTGCCATAAACAGAGAACTTCAGGGGGAAGGCAGGTTTTTCCTTTCTTTTTTTTGTGCATACTACATCCGATAATGCTGTTTTTACCCCTAGTAAGAGAGATTCAAACAATGCATAGAGCTTGCACTGGACCAATCACTGAGTGTACCCGAGCACACAGATGCTTGCTCCAGTGGTAATCTCTTCCTCTTACAGTCTGTTCAGTCGATGGGACTTCACTGCCTAAGGCCGGTGTCACACGGGACGATATATCGTGCGATTGCATGAGCGATCGCATCCACCCCCGTCGTTTGTGTGTCACGGGCAATTTGTTTACCCCCGTCACACGTACTTACCTCCCGAATGACCTCGCTGTGGGCGGTGAACATCCTCTTCCTGAAGGGGGAGGGACATTCGGCGTCACAGTGACGCCACACAGCGGCCGCCCAATAGAAGCATCCCGCCCACCTCCTTCCTTCCGCATTGCCGGTGGGACGCAGGTAAGCTGTGTTTGTCGTTCCCGGGGTGTCATACGGAGCGATGTGTGTTGCCATGGGAACGATGAACAACCGGCGTGCAGAAGGAGGAATGACTTTATGAAAATGAACGACGTGTCAACGAGCAATGATAAGGTGAGTATTTTTGCTTGTTCACAGTCGTTCGGAGGTGTCACACAGTACGATATCTCTAACGATGCCAGATGTGCGTCACGAATTCCGTGACCCCGCGTTACGCCATCCTATGGCATGCTGATTGACCACCAACTCCCCACAGATTGACAGCCATCTCCCTGCTGCCTATCAGCATGACATCAGAAGTACTGCCCTGTTGACAAAGCAGAACGCAAAAAAGCAGCTGCTCTGTCAATGTAGCATCAGTGGAAGGCTGAGAATTGCAATTATCAACTACCTGCCTATAAGCTCTTAGTTCCAAAGTAAAAAAAATAAAATAGTCCTGGATAAGCCATTTCCTATCCCAATTGTCATAGTAGTAACTGTTAAACTATTTATAAATATAATCAAAAGTAGAGGTAATAACAATATCAAGAAGAGAAAGAAGAATATAACATTCAACTACAGAAAGCAACATAAATGTCAAACTAAAATTTGTAATATAAAATTTGGCATTTAATTCAGAGTAAATAGATACCAATAGATTTTTTACAAGCATCGGTCTCTCAAGTTTGATTTGTCATACCAAATTATGTGGTCATGGAGGAGCTGTTCCAAATACTATTTTACAGTGCGGCATGTTCCTAATGCTGTAACATATATAATGTACTGTAGCATTTCTCAATGTATTTTTTCACTATGTTTCTGAATATTACTTCACGGAGATAGTTAATCCTCCTTAATCTCTATATGCAGTTATAGGGGCTTGCACCCTAGCAAACAAAATTATGTGGGTGACTAAGCCTGTTTACGCATTTCCGGCTTGAGAAGAGTTTTTATTGCTGTTACATCCAAAAATCCGATATGGCCATCATACAGAAAATGTGCATTTTATGATGTGCTTTACATTATGTAAAAAGACTATCAAAACCCACAGTACAACAATCTCAGTGACTATGCATAAAGGTGTTGTCCAGCTGTTCGCAAAATTCTGCAAACACTCACTGCATGCCGATAGGATTCTCCAGTGCCTAGTAATCATGTGACCACAAGTCTGTAATATGCATACTCCTGTGCACATTCCTACTAGACTACAAGTGAAATGAGGGAAGTCGTGCAAGTCTAGTTGGATTCTATGCATAATTCATACTTACAGCCACATGTGTAAGGATTCACAAGTCTGCAGTCACATAGAGTGATGTGACTGCAGACTTTCGTGAAAAGCCCAAACAACCTCTTTAATTTGCCGGAATGGCATAGAGCAAGATTCAAAAGCCCTGATCAATTATTATTATTTTTCCAGTTTTTTTTAGTCATTTTCTCTTTATTACTGCCTTTAATACATGAGTCATATTCTATATTCCTTTGTGCCATTTTTAAGTTCACTTCCTCTTTTAAGTCATTATTTGTCCTCAGCATCTATCCTTATCTAGATGTTTTTAGACATATTCATTAAATGTCACTTTTTAAAATCGTGTATTTTTAGTGCATCTCACTCTAGTCCCATGTTGCAGGAAGCATTTTTTGTTTTGACACAGTTCAAGACTAGCTTGCAACATTTTAAATGATTCTGTGATTTTTTTCACTAAGAAGTATCAAATATGGTTAAAGACTAGAATAAAGAACATTTTTTGCTTTTGTGACAAATTCATGACCCACATGTGCCACTTTGATGAATTTGGCCCAAAAATGTCAGCATATACTGCAAGACAAAAAAAGAAAAGTGACTTAAAAAAAATCACAAATGCTGAATTGAGACAAAATGCTGCATATATATATATAAACTAATGACAACAGTAAATTTGTTTAAATAGTGACCTTTCAAAATGCTGAGGACATCTAAAATTCACTGGAAAAATGCGGCCTGAAATCTGATTGATTACAAACAGAAGTACTATTACTTTTATCTATGTGGCATCAGCTAGATAACTGATATATTGATGAAAAGCAAAAGTGGAGAAGTCATCATAGTGAACCAATCAGAATATTTATTCTATTTTCAAATTGACCTCTAAAAAATGAAATCTGGCATCTGATTGGTTGCCATGGCATACTTTTATTCTTTGTATTCATTTTGATATATCTCTCCCATTTTTTTAACTAGATTTTATGCATCTGGCACAACATGACTAGACAATTCCCTGATTAGCGTTATCACAACTCATAGACTGATGTGAGGTTGCACTCCGCAATCGCTGGCTGCGATGTCAGAAAGCTTAGGCAAGACAGTCTCTTTAAAAATCAAGCAGTTTATTTAAAAGACCAAGCATACACTGCAAAACATATGTAACAAAGGCTTTCCTGGCCTAAAGGAAAATAAACACAGCCACATACCGTGGGTTTCCAGTCCATTAACAGTCCATAGTGGAGGCATGGCAGCCTCCCCACACTGGCTACTGCCAGGGTATACCTCTAGCCGAGGTTCCTTCCTGCAGCTCCAGCACTTTTAGTCTCTCCCCAGTCTGCACCCAGACTGACTTCTTCCCAGTCTCCACCCAAACTGGCTTCTCCCCAGTCTCCACCCAGACTGCCTTCCCCCCAGTCTCCACCCAGACTGACTTCCCCCCAGTCTCCACCCAGACTGACTTCTCCCCAGTCTCCATCCAGACTGACTTCTCCTCAGTCTCCACTCAGACTGACTTCTCCCCAGTCTCCACCGAAACTGACTTCTCCCCAGTCTCCACCCAGACTGACTTCTCCCCAGTCTCCACCCAAACTGACTTCCCCCCAGTCTCCACCCAGACTTACTTCTCCCCAGTCTCCATCCAGACTGACTTCTCCCCAGTCTCCATCCAGACTGACTTCTCCCCAGTCTCCATCCAGACTGACTTCCAAACACTCTGTCATGTGCCAAACAGATGCTCCATTATACATGACACGTGACCTGTCAGCCCCATGTTAAACACACCCAAGTGTAGAGTATGTAGGTGGCCAGACCCACCCATCTCTCCAGCCACCTGTAAGCTTCACCCTGTGAATACTAAAGCAAAAGAAAGTAGCACTACAAGTGTCAGCATTGCTGAGGCTCACACCACTTAAGTGGTACATACCAGCCATTAACAACGTAGCTGATCGCCTTCTCACACTGAATAGTCAGTAAAAGTATATTCCAAAGTAGAAAGTGAAGTGCTTTAAATGACTGCCAGTCAAGGGATATTATGCATTTCATTTCGTTTTCCGAGGCATCTAAGCGCAAGTTCATTAACACAAAGTTAGAAATTATAAAGGTCAAAATCTCACAGGGTATTTCAGGGTAGAAAACTATTTCCTGCAGAAAATTTCTCTGAATGTTGGTACAGATAAATGTCAAGAACAGAACTAAGTCCAGCCAAGACATGTATCCTGAGGGAAAACTCATTTATTCTGCCATTTTCTCATGCTGGCCAATTTACCAGCTTACATCTCCTGGGTGCACTTTTAAAACACATCAGGTTTTCTGGTACAACATAAACAAAAGCAATCAGTGTAGTGTTTGTACTTATTTTATACGGTTATGTCTGCGGTATAATTCACTTGAAAAGCTGATGATTACTACACAAAGTTCATTCTTAAATGTGAACCATAGCACATTTATGTTTCGTTCTTAATGTTTCTCTAAGGAATCAATAATAAGGCCGTTTGATGCAGTTATGATTTCTTTCTTTTTTGATAAAGAAAGAGATTTTAACCCAAAAACACAACGGTATTACACTTAAAGTAAAACTGTATCAGCATGATAACATCTCTCCGGCCTGCACCTGCTGTCTAAGCATCTAATCCAAACTTGGAAATAAAAGCTATTCTTTTATTTCTTTAACTCTGGGGATCAACAGTCATTTTTCCTATAGAAATGCAGGACATAGGAGTGCCAGCGGTATGATAAGCTCGATAGTGGATGACCATTCCAACAAACATTCAAAGATAGTTAGATGCTCGCCTAAAAAAATAAGGCTTTGCCGAGCGAACATTATCCTGACAAATTTCTTAAACATGTGAATCCAAGGACTTGTTTAATGTACATTGCTACTGTTAAAGTATAATTGCATTGAAGGGTTAAAAATGCAGTGATTGTCTATTAGTAAACTACAATACTTGTTGGTTAGAAGTCACAGAAAATTAAAAAGCAAACTATATTGTATATAGTTACACTTCAATACTTGTTGGTTGGAAGTTACAAATCATACATAAGGGTTTACATTATCTATTAGTAACCTACACTACTTGTTGGTTGGAAGTCACAGAAGATACAAAAGAGACTATATTGTATATAAGTACACATTAATGCTTGTTGGTTGGAAGTCACAGGTGATACAAAAGGGTCTATGATATAAATTAAAAACCAACACTACTTTTTAGTTAGAAATCACAGAAGATACAGAACAGACTATATTGTATATGTCACGCTCCCAGTGTCCCAGCACCACTCCTTACCCACTGATCCACTCCATGTGTCCACCAGTCATGGCTGCCGCTCCCGCTCCTGCTCCCCTGACTCCTGCTCCTGGTCTCAGGAGTCTGACTTTGAGTATTGGCCTCATGGTTCTGTATAGGACCAGGCCGCGCCCACTCTCCTGGTCTTATGGGCCCAGCACACCTGATGCAGGTAATGACATGGGGCTGTGCTGGGTATATAAGACTTGCCTTTCCATGTGGGCGGGGCCTGATCAACGTGTCCTTTTGCTTGTCTTTAGAGCTAGGTGCTCAGGTCCCCTTGTGCTGTGTCCTGTGTCCTGTTACTGTTTGTCCTTTGCTACCGGGTACCTGTGCCTGTTTCCTGCAGTATCCTATAGAACTCTGTGACCCTAGTGACCCGGTTATAACCGTCCCGGCCACGCCAGTGCTCCGGCTGCCGTGTACTCTGCCCCCCGGTGGGGTACTCGGTCCAGTGGATCCACCTCCTGGGCCCACCAGTCCTCCCGGCCCTGACAGATTGATCAGGCCATGGATCCCGCTGGAGCACAAACATCAGAGCTGTCTGAGCTGCGCCAAGAGCTGGCACAACAGCGTGAAACCCTGAGCCGGATGCTGAAATTCCTGGCGTCCGTGGACCACCGGTTATATACGCTACAGACAGCCGTCTCATCTGAGTCCACGCAGCAACCAGTCTCTACGTCTGAACCTGTTGTCTCTGCAGCCTCGCAACTTTGCCTCGCTGCTCCGCCTCGGTATGCCGGGGACCCCAAGAACTGCCGGGGGTTTTTGAACCAGTGCTCGCTGCACTTCAAACTACTCCCGCACCTCTTCGCTTCCGACCAAGCCAAGATAGCCTTTGTGATGTCGCACCTGGAAGGCGAGGCGTTGGCCTGGATAAATCCGTTGTGGGAGAACGAGGATCCGGTGACGACCGACATCCGGGAATTCCTGCAGGCTTTCCGAAGTACCTTCGATGAACCGGGACGCAGTACCGCGGTTACCTCCTCGCTCCTCCGGCTACGCCAAGGGACCCTGACCGTCGGCCAATACGCCATTCAGTTCCGCACGCTTGCCTCCGAGCTAGGCTGGAACAATGAGGCCTTGACTGCCGCCTTCTGGGAGGGGCTCTCCGGTCGCATCAAGGACGAATTGGCCGGTCGTGATGTTCCCCGTACCTTGGTTGCTTTGGTATCACTAGCCACCCGGATTGATCTCCGTTTTCAGGAACGAACCAAGGAGGTATCCCGGGAAAAGCGACCAGTCCGTCACGCCTTTGTCCCGCAGAGGTCTACCGTTCCCCCGCCACTGCCGTTCTGCGACTCCACTCCTGAGCCAATGCAAATAGACCGGCTGAGCCAAGCCGAGCAACGTCGTGCAGAGCGACTCGCCCGGGGCCTGTGCTTCTATTGTGGAAGCGGTTCACATCTGCTCCGCTCTTGCCCTGAGAGGCCAGGAAGACCCCAAGTCCAAGGGATGGTGGGAACCGCCACCCTTGGTACCGGAATCCCGTCAGTCCCGGTTACACAGACTGTCCAGGTCACGACCGAGAAGACCCAGTTCACGGCAGAGGCTCACATTGATTCGGGAGCAGCGGGTAATTTCATCCAACAAGCTACCGTGGACCGTTATCGGATACCGGTCATCCCGCTTGCAAAACCCCTCTGGTTCGCCTCCGTGGACGGAAAACAATTATACGAACCTGTCCGGTACACCACCGAACCCGTGAGACTTTGTATTGGTACCCTGCACACTGAGACTATTGCGTTTTATGTCATCCCGAGAATGGCTCCTGAGCTCCTGCTGGGTCTGCCCTGGCTTAAACTCCATGATCCTGACATCAGTTGGCGCTCCGGCGCAATCTCTCGCTGGAGTCCCTCGTGCCATGATACCTGTCTTCAGCCCGTCCCTCAGCCCCTGGCACCTGATCCTATCATGTCACAAGAACAGGAGAAAATGACGCAGTCCAGCGTTGTACCACAGATCCTGGCACTTGTGCCTGTGGTGCCACCGGAACCGGAAGTGATGACGCACCCCAGCGTCGTTCCACCGTCCCCGACGATTGAGACTCTGATGCCACCAGCTACCGGGGATGAGTCACCGTCCTGTGCCCGGTCCGAGTCGCCCGGGCCGGTTCTCCACGATGTCAGTACTGTTTCTGTCGGTCCTCCTCTTCCCGTTGCCCCCGCTGCCACTGCTGGTAGATCGGCTAAGCGCCGTGCGGCTAAGAAGGCGGTACGGGGTCAGAGGTCCTTCCCCGCCTTTGCGTTGGGCCCCGGCCCGGTGTCTCGATCCGGGGTGCCCCTGGGGTTCTGTGCTCGGAGGGGGGGGCTTAGAGGGGGGGGTACTGTCACGCTCCCAGTGTCCCAGCACCACTCCTTACCCACTGATCCACTCCATGTGTCCACCAGTCATGGCTGCCGCTCCCGCTCCTGCTCCCCTGACTCCTGCTCCTGGTCTCAGGAGTCTGACTTTGAGTATTGGCCTCATGGTTCTGTATAGGACCAGGCCGCGCCCACTCTCCTGGTCTTATGGGCCCAGCACACCTGATGCAGGTAATGACATGGGGCTGTGCTGGGTATATAAGACTTGCCTTTCCATGTGGGCGGGGCCTGATCAACGTGTCCTTTTGCTTGTCTTTAGAGCTAGGTGCTCAGGTCCCCTTGTGCTGTGTCCTGTGTCCTGTTACTGTTTGTCCTTTGCTACCGGGTACCTGTGCCTGTTTCCTGCAGTATCCTATAGAACTCTGTGACCCTAGTGACCCGGTTATAACCGTCCCGGCCACGCCAGTGCTCCGGCTGCCGTGTACTCTGCCCCCCGGTGGGGTACTCGGTCCAGTGGATCCACCTCCTGGGCCCACCAGTCCTCCCGGCCCTGACAGTATATAAGTACACATTAATGCTTGTTGGTTGGAAGTCACAGATGATACAAAAGGGTCTATGATATAAATTAGAAATCTACACTACTTGTTGGTTGGACATCACAGAAGATACAAAAGAGACTAAAGGTACCGTCACACTAAAGGTACCGTCACACTAAGCGATGCTCCAGCGATCCCACCAGCGATCTGATCTGGAAGGGATCGCTGGAGCGTCACTACATGGTCGCTGGTGAGCTGTCAATCAGGCAGATCTCCACAGTGATCAGAGATCAGCCACCAGCCACCAGCGACCCGTCTAAGGACGCTGTGTTTGGTAACCATGGTACACATCGGGTTACTAAGCAAAGCGCTTTGCTTATAGTTACCCGATGTGTACCTTGGCTATGTGTGCAGGGAGCAGGGAGCCGGCTTCTAGAAGTTGCGGATGCTGGTAACCAAGGTAAATATCGGGTAACCAAGCAAAGCCTTTGCTTTGTTAATACCAGTAGATATCTACTTTACAACTTTACTGAAAATGCCTGCATTGTCTTAGAAGGTAAACCAACACTTCAGTAGCACCACGTCTGGAAGGTCACAATTGAGAAATATATGTAGTTTGTATATAATATGCTTACTATATGAACAAATGTGTTATGTCTTACATTCAAATGTTACCTGTGTGTTCTGTTTTAAAATGTAACTAGAGATCATTGAAAATGAAAGAAAGGGAAGGAGCACTTTGACCTGCGCCATTGATCTATATTATCTTATTGCGCTTCCTACTGTCGCTTAGCAAAGGATTGCCCTCACTCCACTATATAATCTAGCCTGTTGTATGTGTTTTTCCTAACTACAATATGTACTAATGAGCTCTGTTTAAGAATGTCTTTATACAATAGGTAAAAGAAAAATCTTGATTACTCGTGTAACAACCAGGCTAGAGATAGGTGGTCATTTTGTTCTTTTGAAGCACACACTGACATTGTGCCACAATGAGCACTTGAAATATCTATCTTGTTGCTTGCCTACCTGCTGGATTTAGAAAGCTGGCCTCTAAACCCTCCCTCTGAAGAACATTAAAAGCAGACAAAGGCCTTTGTAATTCTTTCTCAGCCAATCATGCATCACATATTTCTTTTCCTCTCTGGTTGCAGCTAAGAAGTTTAGAAAGAAAAAAGCAAAATCAAAGAAAGTGCCTTTCTATGCAGACTGAAAGTCAACCAAGCCACATGGTTACAATGACGGAGTGAGATTCTATCTTACTCTCTGTAGACGTCTTGAGTTACCTGAGATCTATTAGCTATAATTCAGAAGACTTCGACTAAGAAAGGTAAACCCAGGGTCAATCAATTACACCCTGGCTAAGTGAATGGATTATTTTGCCTTCTATACTAAGAATGAGGTGGTTCCAGCTTATCCTCATTATTAAGACATGAAGAGACTTCTTTCTATTTTATTTACTTCATATTATGACGAACAATTTACAGTATAAGGTACAAGTAAGAGTAAAAAAACCCTAAATAACAAGAACTTGAAGTGTTGACAACCTGGTAATCTTTTCTCTGGATATCAAGAGAAATGACACTTAAGGTACCGTCACACTAAGCAACATCGCTAGCAACATCGCTGCTGAGGCACAACTTGCTAGCGATGTTGCTTAGTGTGACATCCAGCAACAACCTGGCCCCTGCTGTGAGGTCGTTGGTTGTTGCTGAATGTCCTGGACTATTTTTTAGTTGTTGCTCTCCCACTGTGAAGCACAGATCGCTGTGTGTGACAGTGACAGAGCAACAACTAAATGTGCAGGCAGCAGGAGCCGGCTTCTGCGGACGCTGGTAAACACGGTAAACAGCGTTGTAACCAAGAAGCCCTTTCCTTGGTTACCCGATATTTACCTTCGTTACCAGCGTCCGCTGCTCTCAGCTGTCAGTGCCAGCTCCTGCTCTCTGCACACGTATCCGGACTACACATCGTGTAATTAACCCGATGTGCACTGTGGCTATGTGTGCAGAGACCACTGGCAGTGTGAGAGCGGCGGATGCTGGTAACGAAGGTAAATATCGGGTAACCAAGGGAAGGGCTTCTTGGTTACCTGATGTTTACCGTGGTTACCAGCGTCCGCAGAAGCCGGCTCCCTGCTGCCTGCACACGTAGCAGAGTACACATCGGGTAATTAATCCGATGTGTACTGTGGCTAGGTGTGCAGGGAGCCAGCACTAAGCGGTGTGCGCTGGTAACCAAGGAAAATATCGGGTTGGTTACCCGATATTTACCTTAGTTACCAAGCGCAGCATGCTTCCACGTGTAGCGACGCTCGAGCGATCCCTGCCAGGTCAGGCTGCTGGTGAGATCGCTGGAGCGTCGCTTAGTGTGACATCTCACCAGTGACCTCCTAGCAACTTACCAGCGATCCCTATCAGGTTGTATCGTTGTTGGGATCGCTGGTAAGTTGTTTAGTGTGACTGGGCCTTAAGTTGGTGCAAACGCAATCAAACACTTCCTTGGTGTCAATGAAAAAACTCATGTCTATCTACAGCTCTACAAATTGTGGTACACAGGCATGGTCTATAACCTTTTGTAGATCAGATCTAGATGTCAATATTTGGGTAGTGTTGAGACACCTAAAGGAGTATTCTGGATTTATTAAGTAAATGGTGTGATTGGTAAAATAAATACCTTAATATGAATTCCTCGGTGTTTGCAAGAATTCAACTAGATGTAATTTAATATGTTCTATTATTATCTTCACTAATTGACTTGAAGTATAACCTTCATTTCTTGACATTTCTTGAAACAGCCAGTCTTAAATGGGTTTTCTGGTCTCTAAAAACCCATTTTGAAGTAATCTTTTAGGGAATTCATTTAAAAAAAATAGGGGGAAATGCTCCCATTTTGGATTTCTATCTGTGCTTAAGAGTGGATGGTGACTACAAAAAGCATCTGTTGGTCAGGAAGACCTGGTATGTCCATGGATTACATGGACTACTTGTGGTTTCATTGTGAAATGTTTAATGCTTCACTTCTTTGGTTGCAGTGTTTCTTCAAAGACTATGCCATAGCTGTAGAAAAAGACATGAACCGCACATTCAAAAAACATACTTTGATTTATTGCCACAGGCGTTTTTAATTAATAGGAAACTGCAAGGAGGGAAACTGCAAGGAGGGGTTCTGCCTTTTTTGCTCTCAGTTCATATACTGGGAGCTTGTGGAAGGTGAGTTGTCCAGATCCTTTCACAGGGTGTTGGTGCTGTGTGGTGGCCATTGTTGTTGTGGTTTCGTATCAGTGAGGTGGTGTGGCCTGCAGTCATGGGGACTCAGCCTTGTAGCACGGGTGCTGGGGAGCATCAGGTCACCTGCCCTGCTGGTGCATTGTCGCTGTGGTGGTAGCTGGCATGCGGCGCCGAACCATTTTAGGCTTCATGTAAGTTATGGACCCACTCAGAGCTTCGCCGTGATGTGGCAGTAGGCTTCATACAGTCTGATGATAATATTAAACCAAGAACCTCACGTTCAGGTATATAAACTTTGCCTAGAAGCATTAGATCAACTTATGATTTTTGGATTTGCGGTTCATGTCTAAATCTCCAATTATGCTTTCTCCAAAGACTACAGCTTATTAATAAGGGTGGCAGTAAAATTGCATCCTGAGGTTATCTTATTGTCAGGAGCACTTCCAACATAATTTGATTGGCAAAGAAAACTAATCTTCAAAAATAATAAAACATGCAAATGAAATATGCAGAAACAAAGTCTAGTTACACTTTAATAAAATATATATTGTTTTAATTATAATCAATTCAAGTGCCAATGATAGGCTTCTTGGTCACAATAAAGAGGGTGCATGGTTACCAGCTGCCCTTGGGCTCTAGAACCTAAGGTGGCCCTTTGTCACAATGCACATTACAAACCACCATTACCAGAATAAAACATGTTGGGGAGGGGGGTCCTGTAAAGACGTTGCAGTGGTTACCCAAGAGCCAAACATTTTAATTAATGCTTAATTTTAAGAAATTTTATTATACATTTTTCTCAGATGAAAGGAATTGCTCATAGCTAGCATATCTCCGCAATGGATGTAAGTCTCTGTTAGTGAAAAAGTTTAACCTTCAGTTAATGCACTCTAGAGAACATCACAAAAGGCCAACACATTTGTTTCAAAAAGACGACATGTCGCATATCTCATAAGTATATGAACATGAGCAGAATCAATGAATATGGAAAACTTGTACTGTCCTAGAGTAGATGACTCACTGGCCACAAAAAGGACAATAAAACTTTCACACTGAACTGCAGCAAAATTTATGGCCACAACAGTTTGCCCCCCTGCCATAGTGATAGTTCTGTTTTATATAACTTGGTTGTTTTTTGTTTTTTTTACTGCCCCATTCTATGTCCTGTTGTGTATAAATATGTGACTCTTCAGATTTTGTGTTATACCATGCCTGATGAAGAGACCTGAGTAGTCTCGAAAGCTTGCACATATTACCATCTTTTCAGTTAGCCATTAAAAGGTATCAACCACTGAGGACTTCAGTTCTTTTAAACAATTTTTTTTGGCCACAAAAAGGTATCATAGGGCCAGTAGCCACCCTACATATTAAGTGTTAAATAGATTACACAGTAAGCTTACCACAAGCTACTATTATCCATCTCGTTCTCATGCAGCCCTACACTTCTTTCCATTAGGTTAAACAGCTACCATGGGAGTCTTCAATTAACACTAAAGGGAAGAACAGCAAGGCTTATTCTTCTGCAGACTTACTTTACCTTCTTGCTATCCCTATGAAATTGTCTTATGAAGATGGCGCTGGAAAGCATTTTAATTTCATAAGCTTTTACAAGGCATACATATGGCAGCTTTATAGATCCTTATTAATTAGACAATATTACCTATTAAACATCATTAAATGTGCAACAATACATGAAAAGTTAAACAAATGCAATAACTCTGATGAACGGCCTTAAGAGTGGAATTAAACAGGCTTCCATAAGCAATGCTGGTCAAGTTAGTCTTTAAAAAAGATTTAAGAGAATATGAGAATCACAAATAACACTTATATAGTTAAAGGAACAATCCAGACAAAATTAAATGTATTGCTCCTAGTCCAGGGTCAAAAAGGAAAGATGAAATAAAAATTAAAAGATCCCCAAAAAAAGAATACTTGTTCTCGCAGTGTCTCCCCAGATCAGCATAATACAGGATCTGTTTACCCTAGATTGGTGCTTTAGATAAATAATATAGATGTCACCTGCTCTATTCAGGGCATCAATTCTCAAGAGCAAGTCCACCCTCTGCACCAGTAATATGATGCCATGCAGAAGAACAGCATATTCCGTTGACAGATCGACTTAACTTTACGGGACAGACTTACTATTATGTGTGCTACTTGACGTTCACATAAAATGTGCAAAATCTTAGTATATGTTGGTTCAAATTGTCAGATCTAGTCTTAAGCTTATTTTCTAATTAAAACACTGTTTGTACCTCATTGGAAAAAAGGAGTACAGCTTTGCACACAGTGGACATGACTGAAGATGTCCAACAAGCAACTAAGAAGTAGTGTAGAGTTATACAAAAATGTGTAAACAAGAGGCACCAGATTTATCATCCCATATGAACCACTGATATGAATGTGTCTAACTTTACATTGTCTACATCAGGGGTCCCCAAACTGTGGCTTCAGAGTGACATGTGGCTCATAGGGATTTGATATGTGGCTCACAGCTGTCTTACAGCTTGTTGCATTAGCGCCAGGTCTAGCAAACAGCTATTAAGAGCAGGTCTTCATATGGTGAATTATATGAATAGCCCCAAACAGAAGAGCAGATCTGGATACCCATATATTGGCCTTGGGGCTTTAGCCATCATTTAAATATGGTAAGGTGGAGACAGGATGATACTACAGTGAAAGTCTTTGAAGCTGGATGTGACAGTATGGTGGGAGTGCTTGATACAAAAATACTGAACTGTGGTATTGTGGGAACCCCTGAATTTTGGTATACTGCTTTTGTGTGATTTTTGCTGAAAAGCTTTAGTTGTCATTATACCAGTAATGGGGGCTATAGGTGTCACTACTGTAGGAGGAGTGGAAGCTATAAATCACTTATCTGGAGGGCTCTGGACGTGGATCGCAACCCTCTCACAGAGCTGAATGTGGCTTGTGACCCTCGAATAAAGGTTAAATGTGGCTCATGAGTCATCTGTAAGATTTGTCACCAATCTGTAAGTAGAGGCCAAAAACTCACTAGTTTGAGTACTTCGTCCATGAACCGTCACATGGATATGAAGTGATTGGGTGAGGGTGTATTGATGACCTTTATCAACTGTGAATGAAGATGCCTATTTGCCATTCATTGTATGCATTGTTGCTGACCACCCACAAGGGGCCGCTGTTTTGCATCTGCCTTTGACTGTTTAGTCACTATAGCAACAGCAAAACGGTCTTCGTCTGTGGACTTGGAGACCAGAGGAGGTGCTGTATGTGAGCTGAAGGAAAAGCGAAAGGTGTGCGTAACAGAAAGGAGCCACCACGGAAACACTTAGGTGGATTGTGAGGAGACTCGTGTTGGAGTTTGGTGAGGAGGACCATAACGCGTGTGAGCAGCATCCTGTGCCAGAGACCGCCATTCTTCAGTTGCTGGCTATACTGATTACCGTGAGAGGATCGTCAAGTCTGTATTTATGGCAACTGGACACCACAGTACCCGGGTATGGTAGGCTGGGCCCAGCCAGGACTGCGTGCACGCAACACTTTGTTTTGGTAACAAAACACATATCTGTTCTGCTTAGACCGACTATATAGACAATAAGACTTGCTGCCTCTGCTCTGTCAGTTTGTCAGTTACAGTTAAAATCCTAGAGGGACAGCGACACATGTTTGCATTGACTGTTGCTTTACAAGATTTCCAGGACTGTGTTGCTGAGCTGTGTTGTTTGCGTTACCACTTTTATCATCTGCCTTATCTGTGAGGCTTCAGCAAACAAGGGTATTGACGGGGGTTAATAGGTTTTGTCTATGTTTAGGTAGATAAGTTGTAAGCTCTTGTGCTGCGCCACTGGTAGGTTGTGTTCGCACACACACACACACACACACACACACAATTACTCCTGCTACGCAGAGGGATTGCCAGGTATTAGGTGACTGTTTAGACAGTCCCTTGGTTAGGCAAAGGTTAGTGAGAAGGGGGTATAAATCGCCATTACGAGTTGCGCAGCATAGGGGTGTAGGCTTTTGGACTTGTGAATAGATTGTTCTATTCTTTTTGTTTTATGCATGGTTGTTATTGTTTGTTTTGGTAAAGTTAAACAATCATTTATCAACCCAACTGCCTAGAGTCATTTTCCTGGTGCGTGGTTTTGCTGTATACTTGGGAGCCCACCTTGTACATGACTTTAAATGAAGCATAAGTCGCAGTGGGAAGGTCACTGTGCTACAATGCTGCCTAGTGGGGCGGGGCAACCACCGTCTGCCCCATCAAGTGCATCGGCGTGCTCTTCATCCTCTGTGACTGTGGGGACAGCAGTCACACATGCTTTTGGACGCATACCTTCCACCTCTTTACCCGAAACAGGCAGTGTGATTGGCAGGTCATCAGTTGTTTTGGAAGTGGAAACAGCTGCTGGTGTTGAGATCTCTCAGACATTGAGAGCACCACCTTTGGATGAAGGCAACATTATATCCACGCCTGCACCTTCCTCACAGACTGGCTGGACTACCTGCAGTTAAAAAATGGAGAGGTGGTGTAGAATGCAGAGGTGGTGTAGCTTTCTTGTCAGCTGAGGTATGTCACTGACTATCCCAGACACTCATATTATGCCCCAAAAAGTTACCTGCACGTTTTGCAGTTAAAATTGCGTAGCAAAAATGGAGAGGTGGTGTTGTTTTCTTGTCAGCAGAAGAACGTCACTGACTATCCCAGACACTCATGCTATGCCCCAAAGAATCGCATGCACTTTTTGCAGTTAAAATTGCGTGGCAGAAATGGAGATGTGGTGTAGAATGCAGAGGTGGTGTAGCTTTATTGTCAGCTGAGCTACGTCACTGACTATCACAGACACTCATACTATGCCCCAAAAATTGCCTGCACTTTTTGCAGTTAAAATTGCGTAGCAGAAATGGAGAGGTGGTGTAGAATGCAGAGGTGGTGTTGCTTTCTTGTCAGCTGAGGTACATCACTGACTATCCCAGATACTCATACTATGCCCCAAAGAATTGCCTGAGCTGATTTAGACAGACGCTGGGAAAAACCCTTTCACAGCGCTGGTACAGACCTGCCTAGCAAAATTAGCAATGAACTGCTCTAATCTAGCCCTGAAAAGGGCTGAAATTATAAATAGTCCCTAATCCCTAAAGCGATTTGTAGATTGCACTTTTTAAGTGTATAGCACCCACAGCAGCAGCAGCAGAGGAAGCAGTAACTGTCAAACACCCGCAGCAGTGAGATAATGGCGGCGATGGGGAAAATGGCCGGGTCTTATAGGACAAGGACATGTAACATGCACAACCAATGACACATGCCCTTGTTTGTCTGGCAAAAATCCACTTTGCTGTGTGTGTCTGTGATTGGCTGACAGCCTGGCCTGCCCCACTGTACGCGCGGTTAGGAAAAAAAAATGGTGATCGCCATTCTTTCAGCACTCAGCAGCACTGATCTAAACCCCGTCCCCCCCGCCCACTATACACTTACTTTTGATAATATCATTAGTAACAGGGACTCACAGTATTACAGTGAAAAGCCAGCTAGTAACTAGCTACGGTTTTGATGATCGAACCGTTATCGAACGGTAACTCGAACGGTCGAACGTGAAGCAAATGATTCGAGTTCGTCAAACGATTCGAACACCGCCCAAAACAACTCGAATTTGAAATTGGCGAACAGTTCAATTCGAACATTGCTCATCTCTACTCATGACCCGCTCACAGAGCTGAATGTGGCTCGCGACCTTCTCACAGAGTTGAATGTGGCGTGCTACTCTCTCCCAGAGCTGAATGTGGCTTGCCACCCTCTCACAGAGCTGTATGTATCTCGCGACCCTCTCATAGAGCTGAATGTGGCTCGCGACCCTCTCACAGAGCTAAATGTGGCTCGTGACCCTCTCACAGAGCTGGATTTGGCTCATTACCCTCTCAAAGACCTGAATGTGGCTCTCAAGGTCAGAAAGGTTGGGAAACTCTGTTCTATACTGTATATTAGACCTGATTAGTAAATCTGCCCCTAGATGTCTATTCTTCCATTATGCCTTTTTTATCCTGCCCCTAGAGGACACTGTATTGTTCTATTATAACACTTTTATAGAGTTATCTGTCCTTTGCTGTGTGTATTGGCAGCAGGACCATTATCTATGAATAATCCAATCTTGATAGTTTAGAAGCAAGAAATGTCAGTTTTATTTGCTATTCCGGAAATCATCATTTCTAGCATTTTTTACATGACTGGGACTTTTTTCAGCATTTCTGATAATAGTACCATAATCTAGACCCATGTAAATCTGTATGTTGGCATGTAAGTAGCATTTTTCCTCTTATCACTCATTTTCCCTTTATTAGAACACATTATTGATTGCTCCTTTTCCACAGCAGTCTCTGTTCCTTATTTCTCATTCTTTCCTAGCCAGCCATAACCTTTGTGGTCAGGTTCAGTGATATACTTGTGTCCTTGACGCTCTCCTTCGTCTGCCAGTTGTATGAGACCAAGGCACAGCATCTCCTTCATGCCAGCTAATGTTTAGACCTGGCAGTCTCCTGTAAATCCCATGAGAATTTGGCTGCAGCCAAGCTCCACGATTTCATTTCACACCATCTAAATGATTTATCAGAGCTTTTGTATGGGCCAGGATTCAGAACCGCTCTTTGAGGTCCTTCGAAAGGGATTCAGTTTGGCTAATTGTGCTTATTTGTCATTTTTGCCTACATAAATAAAAAGAACAGCTTTGGCTATAAACTTGCAGGAGACATTAGCGTTATTTGGAAATAATGGACATGTGCAGCACAGAGTTTTAGAGGGTGTTAGCCAATGCATCTGGAAGGATCAATCATGTAAAATAAAGGATTTCAGCTTGATCGTGGCTCAGCCATGTAAAGAATGCTGATTTTCTTTCATTAAAAAGGTGACAATGTCACACTTCGTGTTAGACGCTAAAAAGAGCAAAGTGTTTTTAGACTGCAATAAAATTGGACTGGATTATACAATTGCATCAACAGAAATTTCCATTTTTACTTTTAATTCAGAGTTGTATTTTATGCTAGCAGTTTTTCCTACGTAAACAGAACACCCCGTTTCCTAGCAGTTGAGTTCACTGATTGTCTACCATGCTATCCATGTGAGCACTGCAGCCAATACCGGATACTGGGAGCAGCCACAGAGACTCACTGCTGGACAAGGATGGTGATAAAGTGCAGGGTTTTTTGTTTGTTTATTTTTTATAACATACTGCGCCGGGGACTAAGATTTTACGTGAAGTAATAGGTGTGACCTAACTCTTTAAAAGTCCCAGCATGCTTTACAATGAAAAATGTCAGTCTACTTGATTGCCCCATGTTTAAAAGGAACCTGTCACCAGATGTTTATAATACTCACCTAATGGTTGGCACAGAGCAGATTGGTTGGATGGGCGTCTCCGTTCTCCGGGTCTGCACCTCCTCTTTCGGTCATCTTTGTCCTCCTTATTTTGAAGCTAGTGTGGATGACGCGTTCTACGTCATCTACACTAGCCAATATTGAGGTCCCACGCAGGCGCACTGCAATACTTTGATCTGCCCTACTCAATCGCCCGATCCTTAAGGGATTAAAGCACCACTCTAGTGGTGAAATTAAAAAAATTTAAAAAAAAAATGCCGGAGTGGTGATGTTTTAACAGTTTTTATTAGGAAAGATATCCTGATTGACCAAAGAGACAAGCAATCAAGTGATCATGGAAGCTTTGTAGTTTGTCTGAAAAGTATGTCATCACAGGGAATAGCTATGCCATTGCTATGTGTCAGCCCATCACTGGACAAGTATTCAGTAAAGAAGCCTGATATTACCATCGCCATGGGGGTGGATGGTATACCGTAGAGTCAAGTGGAAGGGCTGGAAAAACAGAGCTGGGGATAGGTGAAATGTCGACATGTGTAGGAGAGTGAGGTAGCCCCTATGATGATCTATTCCTATTTTCTGAAAAATAACTAAACCTTCAGTATCACAAGACCATTCACATGTCTAGACAACTAAAGTATCTTTAGTACATTTTTTTTTATTTTTATGTTATAAGCAAAGTTGTGGAGTTAGTAAGTTAAATTTCCAATTCTGACTATTCTTCCATACTCTGACTGATTAATGATTCTAATGATATTAATCAATAAAAAAAAATTACTGTAGTAAAATGGTAACGTCAGGGTTTTCATCACCATGTATAGTAAATAATATTTACTATATGTCAAGCCAAAGTTGTAGTCAAAACATTTCAACTCTGCTTTCTTCCAAAATTAACCATGACTTTACATCACAGTAACCCTAAGGATGAATGAAGGGGGTTCTTCTGCTCGCAGTTTGTGCAATTGGTTGCTACCATAGGGGTAGTGGCGTTATGGGATGTCATTATAATTTATTGCTGTGCATGGATTCCTATAAATGCTTTTGGACATTTAAAGCTTTGGGGTTGTCACTAACCTGTCATATTCTAATTGGGGAACTTCAAATTTAATTCTCACATCATATAACCTCATTAAAGGAGTTTTCTGAGCACAAACCAATGATCTACTATTCTGGTAATCAGTCCCCAAATCCTCTGCTACATTTTTTATTTTTTATCTCCTCTTCAGCCTCATGTAGCCATCATTGTGCTTTGATATTGTTTACATGCTGAACCTTCTGCAACCCACTGTGCCTTTCCTCTAGACTACATTTCCCGAGAGAACAAGATGCATGTATCCCATGGCAGACACACAACCACACTAAAGGCTACTTTACACACTGCGATATCGGTCCCGATATCGCTAGTGTGGGTATCCGCCCCTATCTGTTGCACGACACGGGCATATCGCTGCCCGTGCCGCACAACATCGCCCAGAGCCGTCACACATACTTACCTGTCCGGCGACGTCGCTGTGACCGGCGAACCGCCTCCTTTCTAAGGGGGCGGTCCGTGCGGCGTCACAGCGACGTCACTGAAACGTCACTGAACCGCCGCCCAATCGCAGCGGAGGGGCGGAGATGAGCGGGACGTAACATCCCGCCCACCTCCTTCCTTCCGCATAGCGGCCGGGAGGCAGGTAGGGAGAGCTTCCTCGCTCCTGCGGCGTCACACGCAGCGATGTGTGCTGCCGCAGGAACGAGGAACAACTTCGTTACTGCTGAAGTAACGATAATTGAGAATGGACCCCCGTGTCGCCGATTAGCGATTTTGCACTGTTTTGCAACGATGCAAAATCGCTTATCGGTGTCACACGCAACGGCATCGCTAATGCGGCCGGATGTGCGTCACAAAATCCGTGACCCCAACGACTCCGCATTAGCGATGTCGCAACGTGTAAAGCCCGCTTAAGTGTCCATCCACTCCACCTACAAAGCACCATCCTGAGACACTTGCACACTCTCAAAATTGCTGCACATACAGATTCCCCCAACTTTACCTAGTATGTGCTGTCCTCAGACTCTCCTGCAGTCAGTAATGTCAAAAGTTACATTAGATAGTAGAGCACAGCCATTGCAGGTCAGGAAGCGGTCAAGAATATACATATACAATATATCACAAAAGTGAGTACATCCCTCACATTTTTTTTAAAATATTTTAACTTGGTCAAGTAGCTTGTGTATATAGTTTGGTCCCAGCTCTTATCCTTTGGGGACAGAAGTCAAACATAATTCCTGAAAGAACTGGAATTTTCAGTGATTATTACATAAAAAAAAATTCAGACAAGACATGTTAATATATATTAAGAAGAGGCTTCCTTCTGGGATGACAGGCATGCAGACCAATTTGATGCAAAGTGCGGCATATGACTTAAAAAATCCCTTATTAGAAAAATGTCACTTAAGACCAATGATTATCAAAAAGACCCTTGTGGATTGGTGAAAGACAAATCCCTATCTCAGAGGGTCGAAAAGTGACACAAAGGAAACAATAATATCATCATGTAAAAATATGTATATTTTATTTCAAAATTTAAAAAAATATATATATTTTTATACAACCAGGGTAAATGTGCAAAAACAGGGTAAATTCCCACGGAGGATATACAAAAAATTGATCAAAAATATGAGGCCAAGCAGGTCCATAAATATTCATAAATAGCAAGATATCAGAGTAAAGTGCAAATTTCAAATTGTGACGCTGTAGATATTTGAAGTATTAAATATTTATCAAAAAATACAATGTTATGAATAAAATGCCATATATGAAATATTGCTCAAAAAATAATAATATATCAAATGTAAATAAATTTATAAAAAATATACTATACAAATACATTAAAAAATGCCTACTGCAAAATATCCATAAATTTATCTTAAATACATGTGACAATAAATAAATAAATATGATATCAAAAAAAGCTCCGTGGCATGTCATTCATAAAAATGTAAACATATATGGAGATACATATATAGAGCAATCAATAAATAGTCAAAAAACTCAATGGCACGTGATTCATAAAAGTGTAAACATGTATGAAAATAAATAGACAAATAGAACAATCAATAAATAGCTACAACGAAGTAGCGGCATATGGCCTGAGCACTGACAGGCGGACCCCCTCCACTCCTTTAACCTCTGCAGCAATGCTGGCAGGACTTATTTGTGTATTTTGAAAAGACAACCTCTGGATATGACGCTGAGCATGTGCACTCAACTTGTTAGGTCAACCATGGCGAAGCCTGTTCTGAGTGGAACCTGTCATATTAAACTGCTGTATAGTTTTGGCCACCATGCTCCAGCTCAGTTTCAGGTTGTTGACAAATTTCTTATAGCCTAGACCATCTTTACAAAGAAGAACCATTCTTTTTTTTTCAGATCCTCAGAGAATTTATTGCCGTAAGGTGCCATGTTGATCTTCCAGTGACCAGTATGAGCGAGTGTGTGAGCAATAACACCAAATTTAACACACCTGCTCCTCATTCACACCTTAGACCCTGTAACACTAATTAGTCACATGACAGCGGGAAGGGAAAATGGCTAATTGGGCGCAATTTAGCCATTTCACTCACTTTTGTTGCCAGCTGTTTAGACATTAATGACTGAGTGTTGAGTTATTTAGGGGGTGCACCAAATTTACATTCTCATACAAGCTATACACTAACTTGTTTACATTGTATCAATGTGTCATATCTTCAGTGTTGTCCCATGAAAAGATATGAGATAAATATATATATATATATATATATATATATATATATATATATATATACAGTTAGGTCCAGAAATATTTGGACAGTGACACAATTTTCGCGAGTTGGGCTCTGCATGCCACCACATTAGATTTGAAATGAAACCTCTACAACAGAATTCAAGTGCAGATTGTAACGTTTAATTTGAAGGTTTGAACAAAAATATCTGATTGAAATTGTAGGAATTGTACACATTTCTTTACAAACACTCCACATTTTAGGAGGTCAAAAGTAATTGGACAAATAAACCAAACCCAAACAAAATATTTTTATTTTCAATATTTTGTTGCGAATCCTTTGGAGGCAATCACTGCCTTAAGTCTGGAACCCATGGACATCACCAAACGCTGGGTTTCCTCCTTCTTAATGCTTTGCCAGGCCTTTACAGCTGCAGCCTTCAGGTCTTGCTTGTTTGTGGGTCTTTCCGTCTTAAGTCTGGATTTGAGCAAGTGAAATGCATGCTCAATTGGGTTAAGATCTGGTGATTGACTTGGCCATTGCAGAATGTTCCACTTTTTTTGCACTCATGAACTCCTGGGTAGCTTTGGCTGTATGCTTGGGGTCATTGTCCATCTGTACTATGAAGCGCCGTCCGATCAACTTTGCGGCATTTGGCTGAATCTGGGCTGAAAGTATATCCCGGTACACTTCAGAATTCATCCGGCTACTCTTGTCTGCTGTTATGTCATCAATAAACACAAGTGACCCAGTGCCATTGAAAGCCATGCATGCCCATGCCATCACGTTGCCTCCACCATGTTTTACAGAGGATGTGGTGTGCCTTGGATCATGTGCCGTTCCCTTTCTTCTCCAAACTTTTTTCTTCCCATCATTCTGGTACAGGTTGATCTTTGTCTCATCTGTCCATAGAATACTTTTCCAGAACTGAGCTGGCTTCATGAGGTGTTTTTCAGCAAATTTAACTCTGGCCTGTCTATTTTTGGAATTGATGAATGGTTTTCATCTAGATGTGAACCCTTTGTATTTACTTTCATGGAGTCTTCTCTTTACTGTTGACTTAGAGACAGATTCACCTACTTCACTGAGAGTGTTCTGGACTTCAGTTGATGTTGTGAACGGGTTCTTCTTCACCAAAGAAAGTATGCGGCGATCATCCACCACTGTTGTCTTCCGTGGACGCCCAGGCCTTTTTGAGTTCCCAAGCTCACCAGTCAATTCCTTTTTTCTCAGAATGTACCCGACTGTTGATTTTGCTACTCCAAGCATGTCTGCTATCTCTCTGATGGATTTTTTCTTTTTTTTCAGCCTCAGGATGTTCTGCTTCACCTCAATTGAGAGTTCCTTAGACCGCATGTTGTCTGGTCACAGCAACAGCTTCCAAATGCAAAACCACACACCTGTAATCAACCCCAGACCTTTTAACTACTTCATTGATTACAGGTTAACGAGGGAGCCGCCTTCAGAGTTAATTGCAGCCCTTAAAGTCCCTTGTCCAATTACTTTTGGTCCCTTGAAAAAGAGGAGGCTATGCATTACAGAGCTATGATTCCTAAACCCTTTCTCCGATTTGGATGTGAAAACTCTCATATTGCAGCTGGGAGTGTGCACTTTCAGCCCATATTATATATATAATTGTATTTCTGAACATGTTTTTGTAAACAGCTAAAATAACAAAACTTGTGTCACTGTCCAAATATTTCTGGACCTAACTGTATATATATATAATTTTTTTATTATTATTATTTATTTATTTTTTTAAACCTGTCCCTCCTGCATTTTTTAATGTAATCGCTGAAAATTGTAGTCCTTTCTGGCGTTATATTTGACATCTGTCCCTGAAGGATAAGAGCAGGGACAAAATTATATACACAAACTACTTGACTAATTCCAAAAATACATATTATAACATTAAAAGAGAAAACAGGGGAATGATCAGTATTTTCCCAAAAATGAAAAATAGTGGATATATAGATATATCCTCACAAGGGAAATACAATATATTGCTCGTACCAGACTTGGTGACCTTAAAGATTTAGGAATTAAAGAAAAAAGGTTTCCCCTTCATACTCTAGTTCCCAAGTATAATGTACTATAAAGAAGTCAATACCTTCTGCTGTTTTCTTTCATTAGAGTCAGATTTCCCATTGTAGAGTTAGGACAAGAGTAATGTTGGTGAAAATCAATGACAGCTCCCTGGCATGGAGCCTTCACACAGAGAAGCCTGTATCACAGTTCAAATCAAAGCAGCACAGCCGTCATCAGAATGCCCGCCCTATGCCCTCATCCTGCTGCAAAGGCACATAGGAGCAAATTAATCCAGCAGTCTCTTGAAACCAGGGAAATGGCTTCAGTACAAACACAGATATAAGGAGTGAGCTCATTGTACTTTGCAGTAAAAAAGATAATAGATTTAGGAGTAGGATTTATTTTTTCGTCTCCAGATGTCTAGTGTTCCAGGTGCAGGATTTTATGAAAGTCATAGGAATTCTTGTTTCAGCAGTTTATTCAGATGTTTTTATTACATAAGTGTCTTTAGACTTATATAGAGCAAACTACTAATAATACTTCTTTAAAGAAGCACTCCCATCAAAGTTTTATCCTCTTGATATTTTGCAATCACTATATTATATAACACTGTGTGCTTACAATTGCTAATTTTGTTCTTGTACCCAGCTAATTCTTCTGTTTTCCATTAGGTCTATGAAATCATGTGATTAAATACAGTCTATCTGAATCCTTCTAAGCTCTAAGTAGAAACAGGAAGTCTGTTTTTCCTCTGCATGAGTCATCATTAGAACTACAAATCTAGGTCACTGAAAGCACCTTGTATTTCTAATGATGACTCATGCAGGGAAAAGACCTCCTGTTTCTACATAGAGTTTAGAAGTATTCAGCAAGTCTGTTTTTTAATCATGTGATGTCATAGACTTAATGGAAAACAGAAGAATTAACTGGGTAGAAGTACAAAATTAGCAACTGTAAGTAAACAGTGCTAGACAATATGATGACTGCAATATATTAAGTGGACAAAAACTTTGATGGGAATGCTTTTTTAAGGACATTTTTACTATTTTGTGTTGTGCTTGTATAGGTCAATGGAAAATGCTAATTTTAAAAATTAACTGTCATCGGGCTTCATAGTTTTAAAGCAATTACAAGATGCCTTATTCAAAGTGGAACTGCAGCCATAATATGTTGGTGGAAGCAGTAACATCATACTCTATATCAGGTCGATTGGAAGAGAGCCACTACATAAACCTAAATTAGGGAGACTTAGAATCCTTCTGAATGCATAACTTTTGAAATCCTAAAATTAAAGAATGGTCAGCATAAAGGGTTTATCTCATGTTGTTAAATGGTAAAAGTGCAGAGGCTGCTTCCTTCTCCATACATGGCAGTCATGAGATCACTGAGTTTACGGAAAGAGCAGGAGATGCTTGGACATAGAAGACTGTAAAAATGCATCATTTATAGTCATAAAGATTTAATATGGTTTTCCAATGTGTCTATGAAAAATATTAACTGTCCGTAATTTTTGATAAGATATCCAGGAAATATAAAAAGTAAAGTTGGAAACCCAGCCCAGAGAACACAACTATGCAGTCAGGAGTAGAGATGAGCGATCTTCGAGGTTCGCTAATTTAATGTTCGAGTGATTTTGGGGGGTGTTCGAGGGGTGTTCAAATCAACAACCTAGGTTCTGTATTGTATACAACTATAGGCTGTGTCGTTAGTATGACTAATGGAAAGATGGCCAAAATAAACAGTTTTTACATGACATCCTGAGATTGAAATCTTTGAGTGATTGGCTCGTCTGTTATTGACATTGTGCAATCATGCTAGGGCTTATTTTCCGGATAGGTCTTATTTTCGGGAAAACACAGTAATTGCAATTACTTTCTTATGACAGCTCCTAATAAGCCTGAACAGGTAAAAGGCTCAGTACACTGTCATTCCATCCAGATGAACGGAAGTGTTTATCTATTTAGAGCAATTCCGGACCATAAAAATAGAAACAATTTAGTAAAAAAATGCAACAGGCTTCCACGTAATTGTTAATTAAATTCATATGCACGGTATTTTCCTAATGTTAATATGAGAATGTCATTTGACAGAACCAATTATCATGGCGGAAGTACAACATGTCAAAGACATATTGTACATATGTGTTAACCTTCAACTTGCAACCTTCAACAGATAAAAGGGAGGTTAGAGGATGAAAAAAAATGTAAATTTGGACATTATTCTTCAGGCTTTGATTTTATAGTATTCATGGGGCAGTATAAAGGAACTAGTAACATGAGTCTCCAGGTCAATAGGATTATGGATTTTATATATATATATATATATATATATATATATATATATATATATATATATATATATATATATATATATATAAATATATATATATATATATATATATGTGTGTAAATAAATGTAAAAATCTTGGACTTTGAAACAAAAAAAAAAGAAAAATAGCCCATAGCATCATACCTTTTTTATTTTTGTTGATGAAGCTGCATAAGGGCTTATGATATTGTTTTTATTCGCACCATATTGGGATGCATATACCTTATCAATTGAGGAGAGACGACAGAAAAAAACCACTTTTTTTTTACCAAACTGTAACGTTGAATACTGTGATGTACATGTTTATTTTTTTATCATTTTACATTTTTTATTCTATTTATGTATTTTTTTAAAAAGAGTGGGTTGATCTTTTGTGGGGGTTTTTTTGTTTTTTTTATGTTAGACTTTTCTTTCACATTTTTTATAACTTGAACCTTCAAGGTTTGATGGCTTGTAGCATGAACTGAAATTCTGTACTATTGAAGCATAGTGTCAGTTTACCAATAGGAGTAAGAAGATGGTAGTGATGTAGGCTTTGTAACTCCAATAATGTCTGAAAAAGATTTGTCAGCTCACCAAGGCAATCAGATGATCAACTGTGCATGGAACTATGTCCCGTGGTGCATGTAGAAAGTCCAAAGAAAAAAATGAGTTCCAGTTCGAGGATATTACTTTAAAATTGCTAAACTTTATTCCATGCATTAGTTTAAAATAGCATAGTAGATAAACTTTGGAGATAGAGAGTCTGGCCACATGTTTTGAACAATGGCTACATTCTTTATCAAAGCCTCAAAAAGAATCCTTGATAAATAACGTAGCCAGCGTTAGAAACGCGTTGCCAGATTACCTATCCTCCACGTTTGTCTACCATGCTATTTTAAATTACTTCATGGAATAAAGTTTATCAATTTTAAAGGATCATCGTGGAGCTGGAACTCATTTTTTTCTTTGGTAACACTGACCACTGCTTTGAGAGGCAGGCTCCAGCTGTATAACGCAGCTGGCGCCTAACCCTCATAGAACGGACTTAGCTCTTTTGATAGCTCCATACATGTGCACATGATATCTAATTTATATGTCAGGCAAGGGTTAAAATAGTCTTCTGTAATGATTTCATCTTTATCTAATATCATGGAAGCTAGACTTTGGTAAGAAAAACATAATAAAAATAAGCAAAAGTGAGGCCAAAACAGAAAATTGTATATGGCTGGACAATAAGATGTTTATACAGTATATGGTGGCTAAGGGGTTAGCACTGGTGGTTTTTTTTCTTTCAAATAACATTAAGGACAACATCTTCAAAAAGTTTGCATGCTTTCCCCGTGTTTGTGTGGGTTTTCTCTGGGCTCTCCAGTTTCCTCCAACACTCCAAAGACATTCTGATAGGGAATGTAAACTGTGAACCCCGATGTGGACAGTGATGATATTGCTGTGGAATTTATGAATATAAGCGAATAAACTAAATAAATATATAATGTTAAGATGTCATTTGGATCTTTTTAGTGTTGTGTGACAATTTGGGGGTAATGTTACAGTATGTGAGTACTCTATGCCAGTGTAGTGAGGTCAGATGGACACTGGATAACAGCATTAAGTGGGAATTGTATGGAACAATGTGCAGGATATTCTATGACAAATCCATACCAGGTTAAAACAATACAAAAATAAAATAAGTAGTTTTTCAAGCTGCTTAAAATGTTACAACTCTGTAGCAAATCCCATATTAAGGCCATGCAAACAAAATTAATCCACGCTCTTCATTTATGGGAGGACTGTGGACACCAGCAATAGTCGTAACTCCATTCAATGATGGCTTTCGACAAAATCACTCTTCCCAAGATTTCAGAAGAGACATACTTAGATAGCAAAATATACAGACATATGCAAACACCTAAATAATAGATAAAGGAACGTGTGTATTTTGATAACATAGAAGTATCGAATGCTAATGAAGGAAACATTAAGGAAGTCATGGCCCCCACAGGTTTAATCAATACCACATAATATCTAGTCAGGTTGGACTGTCACTTACGTGTTATGAAGCACACACCAGCCGCAGTGTGGGTCTCCAGAGCCAAGGCAATCACTGCAAGTAGTGTACTGACCACATGACTCCACAGGGACTCTTGTCAGCTGTAGAAAAATGAAGAAAAAAGTCATACAAATTCATGAAAATTGTATTCTATTAAATAATATATATTATAACCTAAAGAAAATCTAAATATCCACAAAAATGCATAGTGTTCAAAAGTAAGCTGTGGTTAATAAGTTTTCTTTTTAACAATATGGTCTAGGTAAGAATAATAGTATCTCAGTAAATTACTACGCACTGCGGTGTAAAAGTCTAGAAGATTCTATATAGCAAAACCCAAAAAGTATTCTCACAATAGAAGGACATATTGTCACTATTTGACCTGGCTGTCAGTCACTGCTGGGGTGACATTACAGCTGCCGCTCACTATGCATAGAGTGGTGACTGAAACCCCTATGACTGAAAGCTGGAGTCTGATGGGACCAATGAAGTTAATTTCCTCCTGGCAGCGAGGCTCTCAGTGCGACTGTCGACAGCTGCAGAAGACTACTAACTTGTATATTAACTTCATATCTGCAGATTAAAAGCATTTTTTTCAGATGGCAGGTTCCCTTTAACTATACCTTAGGGAAGGGTAAATGCCAAAAGTGTAAAAGAGCCCCAATGGACGTGGGATTGGGAACCCTACTTGAGTAATAGCACTTTTCAATTTTAATAGTTAAAACATAGTATGTTCTATTTTAGTCCAAGGTTTTAGATTTCGTTCTGCTAAGTGTGGCACATTTTTAATGGTTACACACTTGTTTGCTATAGAATTTCTTATAGTGCAGTGTCCTTATGATTCATCCTAGCAGTCTAGTGTAAGAATTTGTTATGCTTAGGCTTCTGCTCCACATCACAACCTAGCTCTTCGCAATTGAGGGAGTCAACACCAGATGATACATTTAGGTATGGAGATGCAAAGGAGCAGGACATGAGGATCCCCACGCACAGACAACTCTCCCAGTGTCTTCTAACACTCATATCAAGCCTTCAGACATATTACAATTGGCTTAACTTGCCGGTTTTGTCAGCACCAGTTGGCCATCTAATTTGCATTGGGGCCTCCTTACTCTCTCTGACAGATGATGGATTAAGCAGTTTGACTTTAAACATCTCACCCTTTTGTTTTCAACGGAGATAAGCCACTGCCAGAGGTTTCTAGGCAGCATTTTACTCCATCTTACCCATTAAAATTACATGATTACCGAGCCTAACATCCATGTGTAAGGTGGAGTTCAGAGATTGCGGTTGTGCGGCACCTTATATCACACGATCTTCGGGCTGGGAGTGTCAGGAGTTATGTTGAAGTCATTCTCTCTTTAGAACAGCTTGCATTAGACTTGATATGTGGAATTACGTTTTGATGGCACAATATGATTGTGAGACAGTAAGCACAATTTAGGGTTTCAATAATAGTAAGCTTGCAATTTGTTGTTATGGTCTGTATCCCCTGAATCTCTTAAACTATGTTTTTCTATACACCACAATAATGCTATATAGAAGCATGGCAAAGATCTATTAATCTGGACTATGTACATTACCAGCATTTGCAAATGATTAAAGTATATTACAAACATTTATAACTTTTAGGTGATACAAATTA
Organism: Anomaloglossus baeobatrachus; assembly: GCF_048569485.1. Lineage (NCBI taxonomy): Eukaryota > Metazoa > Chordata > Amphibia > Anura > Aromobatidae > Anomaloglossus > Anomaloglossus baeobatrachus. The sequence goes on from NC_134356.1 coordinate 410,708,138, forward strand.
ATGTACTGGTTCAAGTGATAAGATAATAAACATATACACATCTTGACAGAGTTCTCCGAACAGATGATGGGTATAGCTAGGTTCTACTGGTTGCTACCAGTTCTGAGCTGATGGCAATGCTGGAAATGTTACACTTCAAAGAGAAGAAAGCATGATGTTTCTAAGGTTCTCACATTGAACTTTTCTCTTTTTTTTCAAAACACCTTGAACAGCTCATCTTGAAACCAGTCTGCTTTGAAATCTTTGCCTGGGAGAGCCTTTGCTGATGCAGTATAACTACCTTGTGTCTTGCTGCTGTGCTCAGTCTTGCCATGGTGTAGGACCTGTGATATGCAACTGTCTTCTACAGCCTCACCTTTGAAGAGCTTGGCTGTTCCTCACCCAATTTTAACCCCCCTACACATCTGTTTCTGCTTTTATTAATGACTGTGCCTTAACCTAAACAATTATGATAATTATCACCTGTTTGTTATATGTGGTAATTCATACACCTGACAATAATCCTACTATATCCCTGACTTTGTGTAGGTGCACCTAGAAGAATTGATGCTGTTTTGAAGGCAAATTGTGGTCACACCAAATAATTTATATTTCTCTTTGGTTCATTCACTTTGCATTTTGTTAATTGATTAAAATAAACCACTATTTTTGAACGCATTCTTTCTTGCAAATTTTTACACACCTGCCTAAAACGTTTGCACAGCATTGGTGATGATTATCATTTTATCTTCATAGAAATATTATGGGACAGGGGAATTTTTTCCTATTATTTTTATTGTAACATAGCAATGTAAGTGATTACTATATACTTCGGAGATGTTCAGCAATTTGTATTTATACTCTTCTAATAGTGCAAGCCTTTAATACTTAGTAATTGACCAGTAATGTACAAGTCAACAAGTCAGTATCATGGCCATATATCATAACTTTCATGTTGTGCCTCTCATTTATTATTTCATTATTGTAAACTAAATAAATTTGATAATGACAAGGGAGAACATCTTTTGAGGTCCTACCTCGTGTGGTAAGAAGATAGCAGACTTTACCCACTGCCTCATTATTTGGCTGCTCTTCATTGCTTGGTTCTGTCTGTCTCTATTGATTAGATTCCCCCCGGCTAAAGGCCTGGAGAGAACGTGGAAGCCTTATCTTTTCCACAGTTCTTTCTGGGGCGCTACACTGCGATCTCAGCAAAATCTAATCTATTAGGGATGTTTCCTTAGTCAATATCAACTCTTACATCTGTCCTTCAATACTCCTGTATCTCCTAAGATTTTGTTTTGTGATGATACCAGGATAACATGTATAATATGTGGATGTATATATATATATATATATATATATATATAGTATATATATGTATATATATATATATCTACATATCTGTGTGTGCATGTGTGTATGTATATATATATATATATATATACACATACATATATATATATATATATATATATACACGGTATACATCTATATATTTATCTGTATGTATATATATATATATGTATCCAGATCTATCTATATACACTGTGTTTATATCTATATATATAATTGCCTTATTCTGTCTGTCTGTCTGTCTGTCTGTCTGTCATGCTCCGAAATTGTGTCCTTACGGTGACACAAAGCTGATTGGCCGCTGGGCTCGCCATGGCCCCGCCCCCCCACACGGATTGGCCTCTCTCCCCGGCTCTCTGCAGGCCCCGCCCCCCTCACGCAATGCACTCTCGCTCTGGCCCAACTGACACGGAGCCGCGACTCCCAGGTGAGTACACACACACGCATCAGATCACACTCACTCTCACACTCACTCTCACACACACCTCACACATCACAACATGCTGGGTTATCGCTTGCTTCTACACCGGCTCCGTCAGGATCCCGGCAGCGCCAGACATAACCTTGCGATGCTGGGATCTTGACGGAGGCCGTGAACGCTGGTAACCATTATACACATCGGGTAACTAAGGTCCCTTAGTTACCCGATGTGTATCATAGTTACCAGTGTACACCGGCTCCCACTCACACACACATCACACACACATCACATCGCATCCACACATCAAGGTCCTGCAGCGGCGGAAAATACAGACACATAACAGCACACACATAACAGCACACACACAAATCAGATCACACTCACACACACACCTCACACATCACATCGCATCCACATACTCACAACATCCTGGGATATCGCTTGCTTCTCGGCGGCGATACTGTGCTGTTAGCTTCCAGGACCTGCGGGAGGATCACATGGCCAGAAGCATGTGATACCTCCGGATGTTGTGAGTATAAGCGCGTATGTGCGATATCGTCAGTGTCTGTGTGTTTGTGAGTGGATGCGATCGGGTGTGTGTGAGTGGATGCGATCGGGTGTGTGTGAGTGGATGCGATCGGGTGTGTGAGTGTCGGCAGAGGAGCACGGCGTGCTGGAGGAGGCTGGGAACAGAGAGGCTGATCATGGGGAAGGCTGGGAGGAGAGAGGCTGATGCTGGGGGAGGCTGGGAGGGGGAGGCTGGGACGAGGGAGGCTGATGCTGGTGGAGGCTGATGCTTGGGGAGGCTGATGCTGGGGGAGGCTGGAAGGAGAGAGGCTAATGCTGGTGGAGGCTAATGCTGGTGGAGGCTGATGCTTGGGGAGGCTGATGCTGGGGGAGACTGGGAGGGGAAGGCTGATGCTGAGGGAGGCTGGGAGGAAGGAGGCTGGGAGGAGAGAGGATGATCCTGGGGAAGGCTGGGAACGGGAGGCTGATGCTGAGGGAGGCTGGAAGGAGAGAGGCTGATGCTGGGGGAGGCTGGAAGGAGAGAGGCTGATGCTGGTGGAGGCTGATGCTGGGGGAGACTGGGAGCGGAAGGCTGATGCTGAGGGAGGCTGAGAGGAAGGAGGCTGGGAGGAGAGAGGCTGATCCTGGGGAAGGCTGGGAAGGGGAGGCTGATGCTGGGGGAGGCTGGAAGGAGAGAGGCTGATGCATGGGGAGGCTGATGCTGGGGGAGACTGGGAGCGGAAGGCTGATGCTGAGGGAGGCTGGGAGGGGGAGGCTGGGAGGAGAGAGGCTGATCCTGGGGAAGGCTGGGAAGGGGAGGCTGATGCTGAGGGAAGCTGGAAGGAGAGAGGCTGATGCTGGGGGAGGCTGGAAGGAGAGAAGCTGAGGCTGGGAGGAGAGAGGCTGATGCTGGGGAAGGCTGATGCTGAGGGAGGCTGGGAGGGGAAAGCTGATGCTGGGGAAGGCTGGGAGGACGGAGGCTGGGAGGAGAGAGGCTGATCCTGGGGAAGGCTGGGAGAGGGAGGCTGATGCTGGAGGAGGCTGGAAGGAGAGAGGCTGATGCTGGCGGAGGCTGATGCTGGGGGAGGCTGGAAGGAGAGAGGCTGATGCTGGTGGAGGCTGATGCTTGGGGAGGCTGGGAGAGGGAGGCTGATGCTGAGGGAGGCTGGGAGGAGGGAGGCTGGGAGAGGTAGGCTGAGAGAAGAGAGGCTGATGCACACACACACACACACACGCGCACTGCACAACACACCACACACACACACACACACACACACTGGGAACCACAAACAACTGCCCTACACAGACACCCACACATACAGACAACGCTGCACACACACAACACCCAACACACAAACACCGCGGCACACACAAATATACGCACATACCGCACAACACACACATTGCACAAAACATACCTCCCCCCAAAACACACCACACACACACAAACCGCGCAACACACACACACAACGCTACAGACACACAGCGCTCCACAAACAACGCAACACACGCAACACACATACAACACCGCTCTCACCCCCCGCCACACCCAGACAACACCCAGAACATGTACAGCGCCTACACAAACACTTGGTAACTACACACAACAACATCTCTATATATATATATATATATATATATAACAAAAATCATACATGAACTACACAATACGTAAATTCTAGAATACCCGATGCGTAGAATCGGGCCACCTTCTAGTATATATATATATATATATGTATATATGTATCTAGATCTATCTATATACGCTGTGTATACGTATATATATATATATATATATATATATATATATATATATATATATATATATATATATAGACATATATATATAAATACAGTATATATATATATATATATTGTTGCATTACAATGGGTCTTTAACGTTAATCATTTCTGTGACAAAAGATGTATCATACATCACTGTGTTTAAAGTTAAGCTGTCACATTTTTTTATTTCTGTATTAATAATAGTGATTATGAAATCAAGAATTTTTAATACTAAATTAAATTCACTGTTTATTTACTTTTTATTTAATTCTAGGTTTACTGAAACACTGGGGCTTGCCATCTTGGATTTACTGTGTGTAACGACAGTTACACATCTCAAATACGGCAGCGCCCTGGGCATTGGGTATGATAGACGAGCTCCGACCCCTAGACTGAACACGGATAGTTCCCTTCTGTGAGCTGGACATGCCACCTGGGCTGTCCAGATCACCACAGAGGGAGGAGATTTGCGCCATCTTTGTGGAGCCCACAGTGTATGCTGCTTGTCACCCGATCGGGATGTGTGAGTACCGGCACCGGGTCGATTACCCCCTGCCACTCCCCCCCGCCGCCGCCACTTCCCGCTCTCCTCACCGCTGTTCCCGTCGCAGCCACCCCCCACTGCTCACTCTGGGCCTCCACTCCTCAGCTTAGCAGAGCACAGTATACTGAGGAGCACAGTATATGGCAGAATACAGCAAAGCACAGAATACAGTGGAGTACAGAATACAGCAGAGCGTGGTATACAGTGCAGGGTGGCGTACTGAAGAGTGCGGTATACTGAGGAGCGTGGTATACAGTGGAGGATATACACAGGTGTGCGTGCGGCAGAGCATTGCGGGCATGCATGCGGCAGAGTATTGCAGGCATGCGTGCTGCAGAGCATTGCGGGCATGCATGTAGCAGAGCATTGCGGGCATGTGTTCGGCAGATCATTGCGTGTGTGCATGTGGCAGAGCATTGTGCGCGTGCATGCAGCAGAGTATTGCAGGTGGGCATGTGGCAGAGCATTGCAGGTGGGCGTGTGTGCAGCAGACCATTACTGGTACGGGGCGTGCAGAGCGCTATGTGGGTAGCACTATGCTGCTGTCCTTAGTGACACTTTAGACATTAGGAACTCTTTGCGGTTACCAACAAAATGGCTCCGCACTGTGTCCCTAAACTTCATTCTCTCTTATCCTTTTGGAAACACCCAGGTTGGTAGGGGGAGCTGTGACATCACACATAGGAGAGCAGATTCTGCCCACTTTTTCTGCAGCTGTAATGTGAGCTAGTTCTACAGTAGTTCTACAGCAGGATTTCACCAGCTGCTCCTCCTAGTGTTTAAGAGTGGAAAATATCAAATTTATTTATTTATTTATTTTTTTTTTTTATATATTTTGCTCAATTAAAAACAAATAATAATATTTAGACATAACATTAAAACATTTATACTTTACATTTTTTCAGTTATTGACATTTTTTTTTTGGATGACACCTTCCCTTTAATAAGTAGGATTGGAGTGGAATAATTATTATTCTACAATTGCCAACTACTTTTACTATCACTGTTCCAACCTTGGAAATTATTTTTACTGGTCACAAAAAAAAATCAATAACATATTATATTATTTTTAAAAGGACCCATCAGCATAAGTATAACTTTAAGTTGCCTTCAAAATCTGTAATTGATTGTTCCTCTGCTACGATTCACATCATGTGTGCTTATGAGTTAGGAGAAGATTGTTTAAAAAGATTTAAGGTATCCAGAATACAGATCAAGGCCCACTGATAATCTGGTTAGTATACAAAATATGGTGGACAATGCTCTCAGGATCCAGTCTAAAGTATTCCAATCTAAAGATGCATTTGCAGCGCAGGATTATAGGAAAATAGGAACATTCTTTTCCCAAAAAATTGAGTAGTGTAAATAGGCTACTGATTAGCTAATGAATAAGCCAAATCCTTGTTAATTAAGTAAAATGATCTTTTGGTTTTCTTGAAAGATCATAGTTCTCGGCAGCACGTCATGCTGTACAGGACAAGTGAGGTCTATAAAGACAAACCCAAATGTAAAAGTTGTTTCTTTCACATCACTGTTTTTTGTAGAAAATATACAATTTCCAATTTTCAATAAAGTGACTGATGGAATACAATTTATGTAAATATTCTATATTTTGTGAAACAGAACATGCAAATCCCACTGGCTAAATCAGTGCATAGAAAAGTTATCTATACGTACGGCACATTGGTTTATCATGTAAAATATGTCAATGAAGCCTAAGGGACACTTTGCACACTATGACATTGCAGCTGCGATGTCGGTGGGGTCAAATCGAAAGTGACGCACATCCGGCGATATCGTAGTGTGTAAATCCTTTTTTATACCATTAGGAGCGCAAAAACATCCAAATCGTATCATCGGTGTAGCGCCGGTCATTTCCATAATTTCGGAAGGACCGATGTTACAATGTTGTTCCTCGTTCCTGCGGCAGCACACATCGCTGTGTGTGAAGCCGCAGGAGCGAGGAACATCACCTTATCTGCGTCCTGCGGCTCACGCCGGCTATGCGAAGGTGGGCGGGATGTTTATGTCTCGCTCAGCTCTGCCCCTCCGCTCCTATTGGCCACCTGCCGTGTGACGTCGCTATGACGCCGTACGACCCGCCCCCTTAATAAGGAGGCGGTTTGCCGGCCAGAGCGACGTCGCAGGGCAGGTAAGTGCATGTGAAGCTGCCGTAGCGATAATGTTCGCTACAGCAGCTGTCACCATGATATCGCAGCTGCGACGAGGGCGGGGACTATCGTGCTCGGCATCGCAAGCATTGGCTTGCGATGTCGTAGTGTGTAAAGTGCCCCTAACTGTGTTGTCAGGTACAGAATATGTACTGAATGAATTGGTTGCTAGGAAATTATATTGAGCTAATAATAAACTTGTACATTTATTTAATCTTTAGCAATTAGCTCTTTCCCAGTGAAGACTTAGAAGAATACTTTTAAGAGACAAGTAGCACAGAAATATGAGCAATCTTATAAAGAACTAGCTTCTTTCTCTCAAGTTTTCTACTTTCCAATGTTTTTGCTAATGTCAAAGATAAGACCAACGTAGTGACATAACATGACAGTAAAAGAAACTCTCATTACTACTCAATGCAGAATAAACAAATACGATGACATATCATTCCTGCCAGGCTTCTAATGATTGCAAAATACATAGAACAGAAACATAGGACAGAATTCAAATACGTTTCTTCAACTAGAAATAATAGAACATTTAGTTTAATCATTTTTTCGTCAACTTTATTGAAAAAAATATTGTATACCCTAAAATGACAGCTTATTAGAAACCTCTTAGGTGACTATACCTACTATGAACAATTATTAAAATGGTGCCCCCTTATGGTTACTGTCACCAAACGCTTAGCTACTTGGAGCAAGAGAACTTGATGCTTATTTGCCCAGGAGCTTATGTACCATAAGGGCAAACGATAGGACTAATTAGCGCATTTGGAGAGGCAAGGTATAGCGCTACTTTTAGTGGTGAGAACCTTTGAAGGGCTTCCCAATCCAAACGAACTTTTGCATTAACAGACAAAAATTTATTTGAGTGGATTTCAAGTCTATTTGAGCTTTACAAAAATTTTATTTCACCAAAATTTGAAGGTTTTTTTGTCGTTTGGCTTTGTGCTAATTTGGAAAATGTCTGCCATTTTTCTGAACCATAAAGGGCCATAAATAGGTTAAAAAAAACTAAAAAAAAAAACAAATCCTAGTGTGAGATTAAGGAAATTTCCTATTTTTTACTCCTTAAGTTTATCATGCTGTGATGTATGCAGTGACCCAATAGTATAAAAAGAACATCATATTTTTTGAGAATAACTCCTCTGCAAACTAAATTTCCCTGAAAGATTTTGATACATTTTTTAAGGAGGTTGGTCACTCTTTTTACATTGATAGCTTATTCTTAGGATAGGTCATCAATGCCTGATCGGCTGAGGTCTAAGGCGGGCTTTACACGTTGCGACATCGCTAGCAATTGCTAGCAATGTCGAGCGCGATAGCACCCGCCCCCGTTGTACATGCGATATCTGGTGCTTGCTGCCGTAGCGAACATTATCGCTACGGCAGCTTCACACGCACATGCCTGGTCGGCGACATCGCTGTGACCGCCGAACAATCCCTCCTTCAAGGGGGAGGTGCGTTCGGCGTCACAGCGACGTCACCGACACGTCACTAAGCGGCCGACCAATAGAAGCGGAGGAGCGGAGATGAGCGGGACATAACATCCCGCCCACCTCCTTCCTTCCGCATTGACGGTGGACGCAGTAAGGAGATGTTTGTTGTTCCTGCGGTTTCACACACAGCGATGTGTGGTGCTGTAGGAACGAAAAACATCATCGTATCTGCAGAAGTAATGACATTATGGAAATGAACGACGTGACACAGATCAGCGATTTTTTACGCTTTTGCGCTTGTTCATTGTCGCAGCTAGGATTTACACATTGTGATGTCGCTACCGGTGCCGGATGTGCGTCACTAATGGCGTGACCCTGACGATATATCGGTAGCGATGTCGCAACGTGTAAAGCCCGCCTAACACCCCGCACCCCCGCCGATCAGTTGTCCTCAGTGCTGGTGGCAGCAGCAGACAGCTGGAAATGCTGAGACTTGGAGCTGCCCTGTCTCCTGATAGTGGCTGCCCCCCATTCAAATCAATGAGGCGGATGTGCAGTGTCCGGCCGTGGCCATTATCGGTTGATGTTGCAGCTCTGGAACTGAGCATTTCTAGCTGCCACCGACACCAAAACCAGTTGATCTGCGAGGGCAGATTAGACATTGATGACCTATCTTAAAGATAGGCCATCAATGTAAAAATAGTAGACAACCTCTTTAATAAAGAGACAGTTGGTTGGCGTGGCTTCTATGTTTGAAAATCTTCTACTATATGGACTAGTGAGCTGGTTCTTTTTTTTAAGAGACTTCAAAAAGCTGCATTATACGATGGTTCTTAGTATTCCTGGCCAATTCAAAGAGAATTTTATTCAAACATCTCCCAGTTAAGGTGTATTAATGAATGGCATACAGAAAAAAATCTCCATGGGTTTTAACTGAACAAAGTGTTTTTCTGTTGAGTTATACACTACTCCCACTCCGATCTCCTACTTGTGAGAGCGTCTCGCTCCTGGAGTTATGTTCAGCTAAACAGCAGGTCTTTTAGCTGGGGAAAACTAGGGTGAGCTGCTGCAATTTTCTTTTCAAAACTCTCACAAAACATGTTGTTTTTTCTGTAAAAGGCACATGAGGAATTTTAAAGTAGAAAAATACCCTACAGATATTATGTTCTCAAAATGGCAGTATTATAATAGTAATGCACTATATGCTATTGAGGTCCATTGGTAGAAAAGGTTTGTGAACATTTTTATATCAATTTCATCAATATGCTTGCCAGGTTTCATAACATATAAGCTAACCTGTTTTTAACAAACCCTGGTAGTGGCGACGAGTGCCCTGTTCCAAGTGTGAAATAAACAGCTCTGTAAATGACAAAATTTACATTTAGCTTTATGAAGCAATTCTCTCTTGTCAAGTTACTTTCATGCAAATCAATGCATGAAATTGTCATAAAGTATCATTGTACCCCTGATAACAATATGGATACTTATGTGTTTATATATATGTCGCCCCAGGGCTATGGGGTACTCGGTCCCGGGCCGTATATGTACAAAGATGCTGTGTCACAGTTGTGTAATGGCCAATGCCTGGTTCTGTGACACTGGAGGTTGCTTTTTAAAAGGGGTTATTTACAGGGGAGATTAAAGAATTTAAATTGTGACGCCACTTGCGGGTTGCGGTTATGGTGATAGAACCGCCGCTGCATAGTCTTTTACCACTGGGGCTGATGGTGATGGCAGTCTGGGTGGTAGGCCCTCCGCAAGTAGGGCCGGGCACCAGGGAGTGGATGAGGGGATCCGGCGCAGAAAGAAGGGAGACCACACGATGGGGATACAGTGCAACTCTTGTTTACACATAGCGATATGGAGGCAGATGCACTGAAGATGGCTGGTTTCGACCACTGGTCCCTTTTGTTCCAGTGCCGGTGTGTTAACCTCGTGGCTTCTCTCCCTGGCACCTCTCGCTGGTTGGTGGAACCCCGTGGCTTGGAGCGTCTGGGGGGTCCCCTACTGTCTGTCGGCAGTCTCTGGTCCGTACGACGGACAGTGTGAACCCTGTAGGGTTGGGGTTCTGTTCCAGTCCCTGGCTCTATCTTTACTGCTAGTGCCCCAGGATTCTTGGGTCAGTGAGGTCTGTGATGGTCCCCTCACTGTGCAGGTGTTTGTCAGGTAGCCTGAAGTGTTCACCTGAACTAGGGCCCTGTACCCCGTCGGTGCTCTGGTTCCAGGGGTACCTGGCTATACCCTCTCTAGCAACCACTCTCCTATGCCACCTAGGTCACTGCTACATGACCTGGTCTGGAGTCACGTCCGTCCCCTTCAACTGTCACTACCGACTCCCTTGTCTTTCCGTCTCTCTCCTCCTGTTGTCGTCTTGTGGACTGGACTGGCTCCACCCCTGGGTGGCCATCCATTGAGTCCCAGACTAGTCAGTCACCCATGATTGGGAGAGGGAAACTGGGGATGTTCATGTGTTTTGATGTTACCGGCACTGGTCTTCCAGGTCCCTAGGGGTAGGCCCTGCATCTTTGACAGGATGCAGTACCTAGCATTGCCCTGATGGGTTCAGTGGCGCTACATATAGATACATATAAGAATCCAATTACCTATTACATTAACAAAATAGGTAAACTGAATAACCTGTCAGTAGCATCTTTAAAGAGGTGAGATACACCAAACTGCAAATGAACAGACAGTTATTGAAGTTGATGTGTTAAAGCCAGGAAGAATAAGACAGTTTAAGGATCTGAGTGACTTTGACAAGGGCCAACTTGTAATGGCTGTTATGAACTAATTTAGTGAGGTGAATTCTCTAAGCTATAGTCCTGGTGAGCAGCTACAATGGGAGATGACGGTGCAATGATACAGGTTTTGGCAAATGACATGTAGATTAGCAAGCAGCAGAAGAGCAGGGTGTGCAGACAAATAAGCCAAGTAAATAGCATAGCTATTTGTGTAAAAAACACATGGGAACAGTAATTATATAAGAAACTGGTGTCTTTCAGCAGTCAAGCAGTTAATCACAGGAATGCAGTCTGGTATCTTTTGTCAGGGCAACCGTTACACAGAGGAGTAATCAAGAAGTAATTGCAGTATGATATCTTTCAGCAGGACAATAGCCTAAAGAAGCAACCATGGTCCTCAACATTGCCCATTTTTCGCTTTTCAATGTTGAGAACTACAGATACTTTTCCATCAGGAGGTGTCTGATTGGCTCCAAATTTGTTTTGCAGCAGAATAATAACCCCAAACATATAATTAATGCCATTTGGAACTATCTACAGTATAAAGAAAAACAAGCAGTACTGGAACAGATGATAAGGCCCCAACAGAGCCATCATCTCAACATCATTGAGTTTGTGTGAGATAACATGAAGAGACAGAAGGACTTGTGCAAGCTTACATCCACAGAAGATCTGTGCTTAGTTCTCCAAGATGTCTCCCTGTTGAGTTCCTACAAAAACTGTGTGCAAGTGTATCTGGGAAAATTTATGAGGAGGTAAGTGCAAATTTGGATATTGGTAATGCAGCTAATGTGATGTATTTGGACTTTGCAAAGGCATTTGATACTTTACCACATGATAGCCTTATACGAAAGCTCCAGAAGCAGAAACTAGGGGACACTATAAGCAGATGGATAAGGAATTGGCAAAAAAATAGGAAACAAAGAGTCATAAATAGTACTTTCTCCAATTGGGCTATAGTCAGCAGTGGGGTGCCGCAGGGATCTGTGCTAGAACTGATTCTTTTTAATCTCTTTATTAATGACCTTGTGGATGGGATTGATAGTAAAGTGTCAGTCTTTGCCGACAATACCAAACTATGTAGGATCTTAAAAACGGACCTTGATAGTACAAAATTACAAAATGTTCTGGATAAGATGTCAGAATGGACAGACACTTGGCAAATGAGATTTAATGTTGCAAAATGTAGAGTAATGCACATAGGATGGAGTAATCTTATTGCTGCATATACATTAAATAGAAGTAAACTCTGGACTACAGAACAGGAGAAGGATTTGGATATTCTGGTTACAAGTAATCTGAGCAGCAGCACTCAATGTCAGGCAGCAGCTGCTAAAGCAAACAAAATTTTAGGGTGTATAAAAACAGAGATTAAATCCCGTGATCCCAATGTAGTGGTACACCTCTATTAATCACTTGTAAGGTCACATATGGAATATGGGATCCAGTTTTGGACTCCAACTTTAAAAAGGATATTAAGAAGATAGAGTAATTTCAAAGGCGGGCAACTAGATTATTAACAGGAATGGAAGGCCTCCCATATGATGAGAGGTTGAAAAAGTTGGATTTGTTTAGCTTAGAAAAAAGACGTCTCAGAGGAGATCTCATTTATATGTAGAAATACATGTGTGGTCAATATAAAGGACTGGCACTTGGCTTATTCCTTTTAAAGACAACACAAGGGCCAGGAGGCACTCACTGCGAGTGGAAGAAAGGCGAATCCGGCAGCTAAATAGGAACGGGCTTTTTACAGTTAGAGCAGTCAGACTGTGGAATGCCCTACCACAAGAGGTAGTAATGGCTGACAAAATATCAACTTTTAATATAAGGCTGGATGATTTCCTCAGTACATAGAACATTGTTGGTTAATGACAAAATATATATTTGGTGGAAGAAGGTTGAATTAGATGGACCTAGGTCTTTTTTCAACCTATGTAACTATGTATGTTTTTATGCTGTTATGAAGGCAATTATATAAAATCTATCTATCTATGTATCTATCTATTATACATACTCCGTAGTGAGTATTATGAATGAACTGAATTTATATACAGAGTGTAGACCCTGTTTTCTTGTGAATGTGGTCTGTACAATGGTTGTCAGTTGAGTCAGTCCTTGTAAACAAAAGATTGTAATAAAGGGTTCAACATTAATAGCATTATTCCATTAGTACTATTATACCATATACTGTTGCTGACTCCTGTCCGTCGTGACAGATTCATTTGTACTAGATATTCTGTTCCTAACGTGTTTTATGAGTAACTCTTTCCATTTTTCCAACCTGTTACTATTCGCTGTTGTGAAACTCCATCTCTTATTATACCCAGACTGAAGCATATTAATATGAGTTATAGTTGTAGAACAGCCCAGGGAGCCACAGGTTGAATTCAGCTGCTTTAAAGTTAAATGGAAATATACAAAATGTCTCAGATAATAACATGGAAGGAGCCCAAGTGAGAAAGACAGTGGCTTCTAGTAACCACATTGAAAAGAGCCAGAAAATTCAGAGGCCCGGATCCAGCTTCACCTAATTAGCTTGGCTTCAGAAGGGCAGCAACAGAGCCAGAAAGGGAACAGCTACTCCCACGCATGACAAACAGGATTTAGCCCATCAGATTGGTGTCTTCAACACAGTTATCAAATATGAAACAAAACCTAAACACTGTGTGACTGGCAGCCTACAGCCACGCGGACGTGTACTCTAGCACAGCATATGCAGCTAGCAGACTCCTGAGCAGAATGCAAAAGAAAATAGGATCGCACAATGGGTTAATCTTTTTTTCTGTTCCCAGAGTCCTTTCAGCAAGCTTCATTAATGTTTTATCATGTTAACATATGAGAATAATTGCTTTTCTCCCTAGCAGATATTGGCAATGATTGCCAAGAAAAATAGAGTATATAATGTCCCTTCTAGACTTCCAGACATCTCTTATTCCTTAAGATAGTAATTCAGAGTTATGGTACCTTTTATTATCCAAATCTCTTCATTATCACCATGAAAACAGCCTGAAGCTCTTCGTGTCAGTGCTGCTGGAGCTGCGGCTCTGGTAAGTCAGTCATCTGAGCCCTGTTAGGATAGTATTTACTGGAGCATATTGGGTGAAGCCTGAAAATGCTGCTGGTTGCCCTGCCAGCCGGGATTGTACGCTCTGACAGGCGTATCAGTACCGGCCTTTGGTCAGAATCAACCAATTCTGCTCCATAGATAACTGAGGATTTTGCTGAATACATCCAACACTTTTCAATGTAATGCAAAACTTCATTAAATACTGAAAAATAATTGTAGGCTATAAATATTTAAGAAAAATATATGTGATATGATACGTGGCTTTTGTAGACTACTTAATGAGTATATACGAGACATTTTTTACTTTTTTTAAATATGCCTAAGCACTAACAAGCAAGTTGTTGGTAACTACCTGCCTGTTTGTCCGGAGCAGTTGTTAACCAGCACAGAACGGTCACTGACTGCTCCTGCCGGCGATTCTGCAGCTTCCGCTGACGTCACAACAACAGAACAGCGGATTCTCATCCACTTGACAGGTGGGGCGGAACAGCCGATGTCATGCTGATTGACAGCCATCTCCCCTAGTTAGGAAGCAGGGACCCAGTGGTCAATCACCATGACATTGGCTGTCATGCCCCATCCATAGAGCAGACCAGAAAAGAAGAACACATACTGTTGAAGAAACCAATGTATCGCCGGCAGGTGTGGTCTGTGACTGCTCTGTGCTGGTGAAAAATGTCGTTGTACAGAACAGGCAGATAGTTAGCAACTTCCTGCCTATTAGTGCTTAGGTACTTTTTTTTGTTAAAGTCTTGGATATACCCTTGACTGCAGTATTGTTGAGGCTTCCCCTCTGACTGATCCTTCCACCTCCACCATTCACTCAATGATTCCTTCCCAATACATGTTTTGAACATCTCTTATTGCATTATATTGCAATGTTGTGGAGACCAAACAAATGTAATTCTGGCTTTTTTTTAATTTTTTTTTTCTCGTTACGCTCTTTTTGTACAGCAGAAATGCTGATCTGTGAATGCTGGCAGTCCGCCGGCATTTACAGGAACTACATCATGACAGTGACAGGGTTCATCAGATGACCACCCAGCTGGCATGACAACCCATTATTACTTCATGATAATGTCATGGGGGGGCCGACGGGGGGGGTCAGGAATGATGAGATCCCCGACAGCGTGTGTTATATCCCGCTATCAGAGATTGGCAGTGTGATTTAACTAGTTAACAGGCACAGGTGGAACTCATCCATCTGTGCCTGTTAGCTGCACATGTTGGCTGATCAGATCAGCCGACATATAGGGGGAAACATGTGGTCTAGCTGAGCAAGCCCTCATTAAAGGGATATACAGTGGGTACGGAAAGTATTCAGACCCCTTTCAATTTTGCACTCTGTTTCATTGCAGCCATTTGGTAAATTTAAAAGTTATTTTTTTAACATTAATGTACACTCTGCACCCCATCTTTGTGGCAAATTTATTAAACAAGAAAAACTGAAATATCACATGGTCATAAGTATTCAGACCCTTTGCTCAGACACTTATATTTAAGTCACATGCTGTCCATTTCCTTGTGATCCTCCTTAAGATGGTTCTAATCCTTCATTAGGGTCTTTATAGCAGTCGAGCCTTTGTGGCAGAGTGGCCCAACGGAAGACTCTCCTCAGTGCAAGACATATGAAAGCCCGCACAGAGTTTGCAAAAAAACACATGAAGGACTCCAGACTATGAGAAATAAGATTCTCTGATCTGATGAGACGAAGATAGAACTTTTTAGTGATAATTCTAAGCAGTATGTATGGAGAAAACCAGGCACAGCTCATCACCTGCCCAATACAATTCCAACAGTGAAACATGGTGGTGGCAGCATCATGCTCATGCTGTACTAACTCAAAAGGGTGCTTATACCCAATACTGAGCAAAGGGTCTGAATACTTATGACCATGTGATATTTCAGTTTTTCTTGTTTACTAAATTTGCAAAAATTTTCTACATTTCTGTTTTTTTCTGTCAAGATGGGGTGCAGAGTGTACATTAATGAGAAAAAATTGAACTTTTTGGAATTTACCAAATGGCTGCAATGAAACAAAGAGTGAAAAATTTAAACGGGTTTGACTACTTTCCGTTCTCACTGTACATGGCCTATTACGTACCGGTCAAGAAGTTAAGTGAAGAGGTTAAGCCATGTAGAAGTAGCCTTACGTATACGATATCAGGTGTGGTCTGATAAAGAAACATATATCACAAATCCACAGGATAAGTAATAAAAATGTGATCACTCGGGGTCTGACTACTAGAATGAACTCTGATATTTAAAATTGGGGTCCCAAAGTCATCTGCATGTTAGAAGGGTTATTGAGCATGTGCAACCACCATTACTATAAAGTTGGAATATAGCAGTCGTTTCATATACTCATCACTACAAAATTTACTTTGGGACCACCGTTCTAGGGATTGGTAGGGATCTTTACACTTATAAACTATCCTGTAGATAGGTGATACATTTCTGTGTGAGAGAACCACTTTGTGGCCTGTAGAATTAAATTTGCTTGAAATGCACAACAAAGATATTATGAGCCTCCTCCAACCACTTTAAACAAAAAGCCTAATAAATCCATCGTAATGATACATACAATACCAGTGATTCCTAAATTGCTACATATACAGTTGTAGTTTAGGTTCCTCTCTGGTCCACTAATATAAGTGCAGGCACACACTTTGTATTACTTGGTGCCTGCTACATTTAGTGCCATCAAGGGCATTAAATGAGGTGTCATATCTGACTCTTATAAACCTAAATATATGTATTTAAGTTACTAAAATGTTACTGTTGATTTAAAACAGTTTTCAGTCTTTGAAAATGTCAAAGGAATTACACTGATTTTTTCCAGAAATAGGAAGAGCACCTGCAGATTAACCTGAAATACAAAAGCAAAGGCGAAAGTCACGGAGCTTACATTCAGTATGGAGCAAAATAATTCAAGGCATCAAATTGCAAAGGGCAAGACTGCATCCCCACCACAGTACTCTGGGGGACAACACTGGCTGACTACATGGTCCCGGTAGATGCAAAGGTTTCTTACAAGGGGCTTTCAGTGTTCAGTATGGAGAATAATACATTTCCAATTCCCCAAATATTTTACACTAGTTTTATGAATGTAATATAATTACATGCCTTTCACTCTAATGTTTCTATAAACAATTACATTTTGCTTGTTTGTTGTTTTGCTATGTTTTTCAAAAAATATATGTCCTTCACAAAAGCCTCTACCATATACATATTATAGTACTATTGTACTAGATACGTTTTTAGGACCGTTTTTGTCCCTCAGTTCCTAAAAACACAACCTACGTTGTAGGGCATGTATATTTAATAGAGAAAACAAGACTATATCTTTTATTTAAGATACTGAGCCAATTGTACAACAATGGAATAACGCTAGAAAATTAATATGCGCAATGTGGTGACATAACTAACTAGCTATTTAATGAGGATTCAGCCACGGCTTTTTATTATTTATCTGAGACATTATTAAATGCTGCATTTTTATTACTCAATCAGTACTCAACCATTCTAATATAATCTGCTAGTCTCGTTCTAAGGTTATCCAGAGTTCAGACCGGTTTGTGACATCTTTAAGAACTGCGATTAAGTCGGAAATGGCAGATTTACACTTGTGTGGAAGTCCTTCATTCGTGGTCTATAAACCATTTTTCATAAATAAAATATTATTAGCTATTGCTTTTATTTTACAAAATATAACAATTGAGTTTCTAATGAGGAACTAGATTATAAATATAGGGGAACACATATTCCGCTACAATTCTTGGCTTCCGATTCCTAATTTTTATGCAGAAGAGTAATATTCCGTTATAGCGATCTTATACCTCTCGGAGATTGTTCTTCTCATTCTTCTCTCACCTACATAAGCCTTTAATGTTACATCTCCCACAGCTCTCTTACTCTTTAATGTCTTGATAATAAATCAATGCCAAGCAAATTAATGTACTCCCAGGTGGCACGTAGAGATTGGGGAGTTCCATTTTCTAACAGAAAAACCACAAAGATCGTAAATCATGCTTTTTTTATGAGTGACAGGGATATCAAGAACGATCATGGCAATTATGTGATATATGAGATTATCTACATCCCGTTGTGTTGAACAGTATGCCCAGTACATTTGGATTTCAGGTTAATCAAGAGTCAACGTACCTGAGAATTACTATGAAAATCCTGATATGACATTTTATTCTTCGTAATTAAAATCATGTAATAGTTGATATTTCCTTACTACGCCTGCAGAAGTGAATTATCTCCAATTCTTTTCATACAAAAGACACTTTAACATCGACCAAAGAATGAATGTCTATTAACAAATTTGAGCAAATTATACAACAGTGAGTTGGGCAAGGTTTATGAGTGTAACAAATGAGATGTCGGGAATCTAACAAAGAATCTTGCAAAGAATACTTTCACAAATGCCTCTGAATAAGCATACTGGGGCATCTATCACCTCAATGTTAAAAAAAAAGCTTTCAATGTAAAAAAAACAAACATATTACAGTGTATTTTTTTTTTGTTTACTAGATACCTCAGGATACAGCAAATACTGATATACGTGATATATGCCAGCTCAAAAAAGGACAAAAGACCACTCTTGGCCTCTGTCAAGTGAATAGAACCAGTAAATACTTTTGATATACATGCTGGGAGTGTTATCGACACTGCATATTGCAAATGGGCACTACAAAATAGATGTGAAACTAAGCTTATAATATCCAGCACCAAAATATTTACTAGATTCTGGGAATATCGTGAAGTCAACATTCCTAAAAATAATTCCAAGTAGTGATACAGTTGTGACGACAGCATCTGGTCACTTGTGTGGGGGTAAACTGTTTTTAAATAGGCCAGAAATATGGTTCCTTTGTTTGCTAAATCAAAAAACATTATCCATTGTCTCATGTCAGACTGATCAGAGCCCTGTTGTCTGTTAAATGCGGATTGTCTGTTAAATGTATATTGCCTCAGCCCCCTTGACCACATAATAAAAGAAAATGATGCAGTCGGATGGAACTAGCAACCAATCCTATAAGACACAATACCCTGAAATGAGAACTGAGAGGTAGAAAAGGTCCTTGCTTCTGTCACCAGGTGGTTTTTATACAAGATTTCAGCCTAAGAGCTACAGTTCTGGAGAATTACAGAACCGCTTCAAGAGTAATTCTACAGGCTTTCAGCCTAGGATCTATGGTTCTAGCTGGAGAATCACAGAATTGCTTCACTAATTCAAGCTGACCCAACAAATTTGCTTGGAGAACCCAGTTTGGGACAATTCGGTCTCCTGGCTAGATACCTTGCTGTGCTCTGTCAGCTTCCTAAACTTGCCAGCATCTCCTCTCACTGGGTGCCCGCCAAAACTGAGGTGCTGTTATTTAGGATAGTTGGCACTGGAAGCCCCAAAGTCACAAAGATTCTAACCCCTGGCAGGCCAGTGGAAGGATGAGACTGTTGCTTGTACCACCTTGGGTTCTTGCTGGGAATGTACTGTATGTTTTTGCTTGTTGGTGAACCAATAAAGTTTTACCAATGTGTGGTTCCCTCACGCTGTGTTGTCTGAGTAGTGTTCTGCCCACGGGGTAGGAGTGCGAGTGTTCAGTTGGATGAGCCCTGGTCCGTGCAGTCTTTCTGAAGACAGCCAGGCCAGTGGACTGAAGAACACATTGATCGTCGTGTCTCCACAACAGTTTCATTAGGTAATTGGACATACTATAAGAATGTGACCTTACAATATGTGGATTAATATGCGCTGAAGTAGTGTTCAGTTGAAGCCAGTTAAATGTTTATTTTTTAACACCTCTTTTGAATAACAAAAGGAAATCTGACTACAAATTCAAGCTGCCCGAACACATTTTACTCTGATACACTTCGGTATTTACTCTCACATAGGGAGAGACCTGCCAGTTTACAGGTGCAGGGAGGGGAGAAGTCATTGGGGTCCTGCTTCAGACTAGTCATTTGAGACACATGACATTTTCTCTGAAATGTCGCATAGTGAGTAAATCTCACATGGCTCCAATAATGCAGCCACTTTCTGATTCAGAATGAATCTGCTGTAAGGTTCCCTTTAATAAAATTCTACCAAGAAACACCATTAGCTGCAATAATTTATATGTTGTTAGTTTTGGATGATCCTTTTTTGAGTAGAAAAAAATAAGTCTTGCATAGCAAAAAGTTGTGCAATTTCCTAATACACATGCATAATTTTAATTCCTCATGGTTTTCAAGAAACTAGCATGATATAAAATCAACAAGACTTTAAAACAACATAGATAGAATAGGAAAATCATCCTCAAGGGCAGATCAACAAGACCTATGAACTATGATGCAGGCTTCTGGTCCCCATGCTATACAAGAAACAAAGCTTTTCACAATAATTAAATTCCAATTGTTATTTAAGATGCTGTAACATTGTCCTGTCTGTCATCACCAATTTATTCCTTTAAAACAGTCTAATAAAAAAGAGGCTTTGCTCTGGAAAGGTTTATTACAATCAGTAAATGCTGCAGATATATTGTTTTCTGATGATTGCAGGGTTGCTAAACTGATGTCTGTTCTGAATGAGGATTAAGCTGCCATATTGTCTTGGTAGAATTCATCATGTAATAGCACAAAATAATTCACCTAGTACAATGTTGGATGGTTATAAAGGCCCCATTTTGGGACTGGTCTAGATGCACCATTTATTCCAGCATTACGTACATTGGATCCAGTTGGATGAAGACACAATAGGTGGGCTGTGCTGCTGCAGTAAGTAGATTGTTTAACAATTAATGAAATAGGGTTTTTTATATCCACAATGCCCACCTAGCATATTTTCATCCAACCAGTATTTCCTGGAGGATCTATCCGGGAACGGTGCACCAGCCGCTGTATTTCTTCATGCCTACAAAGAAGGGGAGCATTAACTAAGCCATTACCCACACTCCCTCACTTCTTATGGTATTACTCCATTGTGTGCTCTGTTCCCCACATCTAGATTTCTTCAACATTCCCTACATATTGTCGTGGGCGGAGGAAGGGACGCTGCGCTCTCCCACTGCTCAGGTCCGGCCGCTGCTGATGCTGCTCGGTGGTGGCTCGAGCGGTGGGCCGGATCCTGGGGACTCGAACGGCGTTCCTCGCCCGTGAGTGAAAAGGGGAATTTGATTGTGGGGATTAGATATTGTCCGTGACGCCACCCACGGTTGTGGTGAAGTTGGTGACACCACCGCTGCTCTGGACAGGGATCCCGGGAGCGGTGACAGGGAGCAGCTTTGATGTTAGTTCTCCCCTCCGTGGGTAGGGGGTTGGTTGTCCCGGGGCCCGGTGATGGAGTAGGGATGGTTGGCAGGCGGGTTCCGGGGCCTGGTGAGGTGCAGGGTCACGGGGGCAGCGCTGTGCCGCACGGCACGGTAGTGCTCACTCAGCCAATGATGAAGACACAGTTCTCGGTAAAACACACGGCTGGATGGACGGGTCCCACAGACGGCTGCGGTGTTTCTCCTCCTGGCAGGTTGATGGTGACTGCCTTTCCCTGCACCTATGTAGTGTAACGATTCCAATGGGTTCCCACCGGTAACCCGCTCCCCAGCTTGGATGGGTGCTGAAGCAGCCTCTTTTTCCCGCAGGCTCTGGCCCTGGGAACTTTAGCCTTGGCGGTGACTGTGTTTCCCTCTCTCGGTTGGACGGTTGCCTTCTGTCCGGACTTGGCTGCTGGGTAACCCAGGAGGTTCCCTTCACTAACGGATTTGGCAAATTCACGGCGACTCCTAGCCTTGCTGGGTTCCGTAAGCCCCTGCCGGATGGTGTTGGCTTCTCTTTGCGTACCGGTCCGGTACCGCCGGGCCACCGCCCGTCCACGGTCCTTATGGCTAGCTCCAATAGGATACTCCTGCAGACGGTCACCACCGTCTGCCAACCTTGCTGATCCGTCCGGGCCACACACCCGGACCGACTTCAGGCTGCTTAACTGCCACTTTACTCCTCTCTCACCTCTACTCAAAACTGAACTGCCTGGTTTCCCCGCCTCCAGGACTGTGAACTCCTCGGTGGGCGGGGCCAACCACCTGGCCCACCCCCCTGGTGTGGACATCAGCCCCTGGAGGAAGGCAACAAGGGTTTGTGTCTGACTTCGGTGTGCCTGACCGGGAGTGTGGGGTGTGTAGGTGTTGTTCTCTGTGGCCCCTGGCTTGTCCAGGGCGTCACAATATCATTTGGTAAACTTTTTTAGAAAATTACAAAACAACAGAAAAACGTATGTTTTTTTCCCCAGAAAATAAGAACTATTCTCACCTCCAGTGTCGGCGCGGTTCTAGCAATGTTAGCGCTCTCTTCCAGGTATTACTTGACATTGACAGACAGTCCCTGCGGCCAATCAGCACTGGCTTCACGATCCCTTTCTTCAAGTGTAATTGACATTTAGAGGAATTCAAGAGCTGCGGCTGCTCTGTCACTTCTTCTGGATGTCTGATTTGTTCGGAAGGGAGGGTGAAGCCAACACTGATTTGCTGCAGTAATTGTGTGACAAAAAAATGTCATGCGATCCCCAGATCTTCCGCACCTTTAAGGCTAGGGACCCACTAACAGGTACACCATAAGGTGGTAGTGGTCTTCATACAGTCTGATCAGAATGGTAAAATAAGAACCTCAGTTTTGTACATTTTTGCCTAGCATCATTAGACCAATGTATGATTTTTGGATGTGCAGTCCATGTTTTTTTTTCTACACTTCTGGTGTTTTTATTTTACTGGAAGGATTGAGAAAGGGTTGTCTGTGTAGTGGATAGCTCCTTTAAAAAAGGTTACTATTGTCTGATACACACGTAATACAAGAATAGTTGATTTAGTTCAAAGTTTCACCCTTGGAATAAGATACAACACCACGGCAAGTACATTATTTAAATGTCATAAGGCTGTTCGCTGTATACATTATTTCATATGATGCTCATGTTCATGTATTTTAGAATTACTAAAATCAGCTAGAACAAAGAAACTAAGGAAAAAGACCCCTGAAGTTTATTCTGCAGAGTGCTACAAAAATATAAGAAATTATATACCGTACATGCTGACATAATACAAAGAGTGTGGTCTACTGTCCAAGTAATTACCCGAGAGTTATTGGAAGCTGTATGGGTCCTTTTAAAAGAGTAATGTCTAATACCATATGAATACAACAGACACTATATGAAATAATGTCTCAAAGAAATTTAGAAAAAAATGAAAACAGATGCAAAATTGGTTATGTTATAATAAAATGGAAGGTAACAATCAAACATTGGGTATTTTTTTTTGATATTTTTTAAAATAATCCCCTTTGCCCTGCACTGGAAACATAGGCATTGGCGTTCTAAAGAAATATTAAACTAATCTATAATTGCCATCATATTAGTTCATAAAATGGAGGTTAAATTCACCGCATAGATGTCTTCACTACTGCTTATTTTCTCCAGCAGGTCCCGGTCCACATAGCTCACCGGAACAAATGGGCAATACAAAAATAGACAAGGAAAAAATTTATCCGGTTTCTCCAATAAAAAAGAAAAACTTTATTCCATTGCCATTAACGTTACGATTGAGATAGTATAGGTCGAAACACGTCACCTGACCTGTCTCCCTGTAATGGCGATGTTATTTTAAGGGCAATGAAATAAATTCTATTTATTTTAATTGGAGAAACTGGATATCAGCTAAGTTCCTTCCCCTAATATTACATTATTGTACATATGAACCCAGAAATAATGTACAGTGAACCAACGGCAAACTTTCAATTGTCACATTATAGACTGTACCTATAAGCATAGCTGCCCTTCTAATTATGTTATAGGGTGTCTATATATTACTGCCTCAGAGAATGGTGTCAATATGGTGCATCAATGCAGTTGCCTAAATAACCCTATCCTGAAGTAAGCAGTGGTGCACATGCTCAAACCTTCAGTCTATTCATTGTGACTGCCAAGTGCAGTGTTTGCCTATAATTGGTAGTTATTTAGCTAATGACTAGAGTAGTGGTCGAGCAAGCGCACCTTTGATCCATTCAAGAAATGGCTCCAGGGCCCTATTTTCCGGGTTCCAGAGCTCCAATCTAGAGATTCCTGAGGACCCAGTGGTTGAACCCCAAAGATTATAAAGATATCCTCTATCCTATGGACAGGGGATGCCTTGCGTTTTGGGGATAACCCTTTAACGTTGTTAAAAGGTCAAATTTAATAATCTTTTAATACAGATTTTATCAATGATTCATGCTTTATAGTGCCTTTTCTTAAGAATCAAGTAGAGGAATTAAATAAAAAAAAGCTTCTATTCGACAAAATTGAGAGTGAAGCCTATGCATCTGGTTTTGACAGTTGACCATTTTTATCTATCCCCAAGTAAAAAATTTAGCATTTCGCTAATGCACCAGTTTTTCAGTCTCTATACAAATTTTACTAAGGAAAGAAGAAAACTATTTATCACTTTTCTTCTCCAGCACTTGCCGAATAATCAAAAAGTCAATAAAAGCCAGTTCAAGATTTTATTGATTCAGGGTTTTATTCTGGGCAAGCAATATTTTGCAGCAAGTGGTCAATTTACGAGATTTTATCAGTTCTGCCGCCATTCAGAATATTACAATATCAGTCTACTCAAATTATCAAACGGGAAGGAATGAAAGAGAAAAGTGAAGTACTCCTCCAATTTTAAAGCAAAATCTTCAAGGCTTTAAAGACTTTTGAGGGTCTCTTAAGTGGAAACAATATCATGAAAAGCTATAACCTTGAGAGCTTACAAGCAAAATGGATCCAATTTCATGTTCTCAAATACAATTTTTAGACTATTTACTAAGATCTTACCTAAAACATGTATTAAATGAGTAACATAGAGACACACATCTATATACAAATGCGTATGTGTGTGTATGTTACTCCTTTAACATACAAAGATAGGTAAGATCTAGATATGCATAAAGCCCACTTTACACGTTGCAATTAGTTGTACAATCGCATTTGCGATGTGACACGCCCAGGTTGCATACGGGATCTATGAGATTTCACGTTGGTCGTTCATTTGCTGTCACACGAGCGTTAGTAGTCTATGTTAAATTGATCAATTTTGTGTGCGATCCTTTAGATCATGTGTTCTGTGACGTATGCATTGAGCACCTTTTTTTTTTTTTTTTTTATTTATTGACTTGCCAAGCGTGTGTAATGTGTAGGGATGCGTTTTTACTATGTCATCTGCCATTCAGCTCTGCTACATGGCCGCTGACAGCAGACACAGACAGCCATGTAGCAGAGCTGAATGGCAGATGACAGCAGACACAGACAGAGCCGCACTGTCAGAATGAACTCGGGTGAACTTCACCCGAGTTCATTGTCATGCTGCGGCTCTGTCTGTGTCGCGCCCTGATTAGCGGTCACCAGTGAAGACTCACCGGTGACCGCTAATCTCCTAAGTTACTGAAGTTAGCAGCCCTCTCTCATACTCACCAATCCCCGATCCCCGGCGCTGCACGGCATTCACACTGCTCCGGCGGCTTTTACTGTTTTGAAAAAGCCGGCCGCCCATTAAACAATTTCGTATTCCCTGCTTTCCCCGCCCACCGGCGCCTATGATTGGTTACAGTGAGACACGCCCCCACTCTGAGTGACAGGTGTCACACTGCACCCAATCACAGAAGCCGGTGGGCGTGTCTATACTGTGTAGTGAAATAAATAATTAAATAATTAAAAAAAACGGCGTGCGGTTCCCCCCAATTTTAAAACCAGCCAGATAAAGCCATACGGCTGAAGGCTGGTATTCTCAGGATGGGGAGCTCCACGTTATGGGGAGCCCCCCACCCTAACAATATCAGCCAACAGCCGCCCAGAATTGCCGCATACATTATATGCGACAGTTCTGGGACTGTACCCGGCTCTTCCCGATTTGCCCTGGTGCGTTGGCAAATCGGGGTAATAAGGAGTTATTGGCAGCCCATAGCTGCCAATAAGTCCTAGATTAATCATGTCAGGCGTCTATGAGACACCCTCCATGATTAATCTGTAAATTACAGTAAATAAACACACACCCGAAAAAATCCTTTATTAGAAATAAAAACACACACACATTCCCTGGTTCACCGCTTTAATCAGCCCCAAAAAGCCCTCCTTGTCCGGCGTAATCCAGGATGATGCAGCGTCGCTTCCAGCGCTGCTGCATGGAGGTGACCGGAGCCGCAGCAGACACAGCCGCTCCGGTCACCTCCACACAGCAAATGAAGACAGCCGCGCGATTTTTTCGGGTGTGTGTGTTTATTTACTGTAATTTACAGATTAATCATGGAAGGTGTCTCATAGACGCCTGACATGATTAATCTAGGACTTATTGGCAGCTATGGGCTGCCAATAACTCCTTATTACCCCGATTTGCCAATGCACCAGGGCAAATCGGGAAGAGCCGGGTACAGTCCCAGAACTGTTGCATATAATGTATGCGGCAATTCTGGGCGGCTGTTGGCTGATATTGTTAGGGTGGGGGGCTCCCCATAACGTGGAGCTCCCCATCCTGAGAATACCAGCCTTCAGCCGTATGGCTTTATCTGGCTGGTTTTAAAATTGGGGGGAACCGCACGCCGTTTTTTTTAATTATTTAATTATTTATGTCACTACACAGTATAGACACGCCCACCGGCTGCTGTGATTGGGTGCAGTGTGACACCTGTCACTCAGAGTGGGGGCGTGTCTCACTGTAACCAATCATAGGCGCCGGTGGGCGGGGAAAGCAGGGAATACGAAATTGTTTAATGGGCGGCCGGCTTTTTCAAAACAGTAAAAGCCGCCGGAGCAGTGTGAACGCCGTGCAGCGCCGGGGATCGGGGATCGGTGAGTATA
The DNA here is from genome assembly GCF_048569485.1 of Anomaloglossus baeobatrachus. NCBI lineage: Eukaryota > Metazoa > Chordata > Amphibia > Anura > Aromobatidae > Anomaloglossus > Anomaloglossus baeobatrachus. The sequence continues at coordinate 410,734,983 of NC_134356.1, forward strand.
TGAGAGAGGGGGATAGACTGACATGGACAGAGAGTGAGGGACAGAGATAGTGACCGACTGACAGAGATTAGTGAATGACAGACATTGTGAGGCGCTTCAGAACGCAGCTTTTCAGCTGCGCTCTGAAGCAGACCTTTTTTAAGCTGCGGTGCAGAGCGCACACCTGCGCACATAGCATCAGATACCACAATCGTATGAGGGATGTCACACGTTACAATTGACTAGGTTCGTGCAACAAAACGCTCAATTCTAGAGAATGATACGATGTGTTTGCGATCAACGGTTTTGCGTTCAATCCTGATCGCACGTAGATGTCACACGCAGATACCTCACAAACGATGCCGGATGTGCGTCACTTACAACTTGACCCCAACGACGGATTGTGAGATATATTGAAGCATGTGTAGCGGGCTTTAGATAGATAGATCAATCAATCGATTGATCGACAGATAGATAGATAGATAGATAGGGATAGATAGATAGATAGGCAGACAGAGAGACAGACAGACAGACAGACAGATAGATAGATAGATAGATAGATAGATAGATAGGGATAGATAGATAGACACACAGAGAGACAGACAGACAGATAGATAGATAGATAGATAGATAGATAGATAGATAGGTATGTATATATACAGTGATACCTCTGGTCAAAATTATTGTTATTTTGACCAGTTAAGTAAGTCGAAGATGAAATGATCCCTGAAAGGCATAAAGTAAAAGATGACACATTTTCTTTGATTGTAGGCAAAAAGAGTATAGCTTTTCATCTGTTAAAATTTTTAAATTAACAAAAAAAGGAAAATGGGCAGATGCAAAAGTTTCGGTACCCTAGTATGGTTAGTACTTAGTATCAACCCTTTGGTAAGTATCACAGCTTATAAACACTTTTTGTAGCCAGCCAAGAGTCTTTCAATTCTTGTTTGAGGGATTTTCATCCATTCTTCCTTGCAAAGGTCTTCTGTGAAATTCCTTTATTGTCTTGAATGCACTGCTCTTTTGAGGTCTAGCCACAGATTTTCAATGATGTTCAGATCTGGGGGCGTTGAAAAGAGTATGGCTTCTACAAATGGACAATGATCTTAAAAACACGTCAAAATACACTATAGACTACTTCAAAAGGGGCAAGCTGAAGGTTTTACAATGGCCCTCATAGGCCCCTGATCTGACATAAAAGTAAAACACTAATTTTTATCTAAGTTGGTGTTTTAAATAACAGTCAAAAAAAACCTGTAAGAGTGAATACATTTTGTGCAGAATTTAATGCAGAGTGTAACATTTTCCAATTTTAAGGCTAAGCTTCCATGATGAGTACTTTGTGAGCTTTTCGTGTTGCAGAATTTTTACAGCATTTTTACACGTATGTAAATTAGGTTATTAGAGTTTTTCATTGGATTTTTGTGTGTTTTGTTTATCTACATTTTTATCGTATTTTTAATGCTGCATTTTTTTGTCTCTTTTCTTAATATCATACTTTAAATAAATCTATTCTTGAATATTTACTGCTTTTTGATTTTAACAAAATGTTATTGATACAGCCATGTACAGAGTATATGTATTTTGGTGCGTTTGCGCTGTGCAAAAGGGCTAAAAAGGCATGTGTATTTTTTACCTGTGGATTTTCCACATTTAATGCAGTTCTATGGGGAAAATCTTCACATAAAAGTCAACATACCTGCAAGAGAAACTGACATGTAGTGAATGTGGAACATGCACCACAGGTCAGTTTATATTGAGTAGAAAAAAAGCACAATGGGCATGAGATTTCTATAAATCCCATTCAGTTTGCAGGAACTATTGTTGAGGCAGCAAAAACACATATTGTCAAAAAGTCACTAAAAACTCATCATGGGGACACAGCCTGAAGGCTCGTGCAGACAACCGTATTGTCAGTCTGAGAGCTATCAAACAATTGGATCACACTCGGACCTATGATATTCAATGAGGTAGTGCACGTCTGATTTTTTCCTTAGACTGACAAGTGGTCTGAGGAACAAAATTTCAACATTCTTGATTTGCCTCCATGAATCAGATGGCATTTCGCCATTCAAATGTATGGGTGTGTGAAAAAAAAAGATTTGCATTCAGATGACATCTGAGTGTGGCTCTATTTTTGCAGACTGACAGACTGGAGAAGGTGGAGGAACTCTTTGGTTTTATTCTCCACCTCCCGAATTCCACTCTGATCAAACTCTGGTCAATCTCCACTTCATTTTTCTCGATGTGAAAAATACGGTTGTGTGAACCTAAAGCTACTAAATCTGTCTGAAAGTATCTGACCACTCCATCGTTCAGTAAGCCACACTTTTCTGTGCACATTTAATATCTTTCATTGCCAAGTTTAGTTGCAAATATTTACTCAGAAATGGTGTTCACCATCATTTTATTGCGAGTCATATTTTTTCTGGTCCATATAAAGAAACATGGCCTGAAATAAAATGATGGATCACATCAACTCTGTGGTAACTTGCAAACCTTTTTTATGTGCCTATTTCTTATTTTATGATCTAGTAGAGCCTACTTGAAATTTTTGAGATAATATATAGCCTGCAACTAAAACACTGCTGGAAAAAACCCAGTAAGAGTCATCAATAAGAGCAGGATGCCATGAACAGGAATATTTATGGCATTATACATTGATATGAAAGCTGCAGACTCCCGTGGCATGTTAGGACTTCATATATTAGGAATATGTTATGAATAATGATTATCTTTTATTTGCAATCATTTACTGTCTACAACTCACTTCATGTGACAATATTCACACAGGCCTGCTCCAAACAACACCGCATACTGCTTATAGACAAGGAAGTATATAAAATGCAATACCTTGACATTTTTATGAATTAGTCTTTTTCCTAAGAACATTTATCAGCACTTTAGCTGAATGTTGGAGAGTGGGAGTTTTATATAAATGGGAATCACTTATTCCTATAACCACTGAAAATGCCTCTTACTAAATTGACTAGAGTGCTGGGGAAAAACTTAAAAAAATATGTGATGAGAATAAGTGCACTGTGACTGAGGATGGAGCATTGGTTATCTATAAAAGCTTAGAAATTAAAGCTGATGCTTTCAGGGACATATTTTGTGGATTGTTTCATTAGAGGTCACCTTAATAGAAGAGTTCATACAAAGTGGTTGTCCACAAACAGGTTGGCTGGAGGAAAATAACAGAGTTCTGAAGAAAACATCATTGTATGTTTATACTAACAGTATCAGCCATAAATATAATGTAACATAGAATTCTATGACCAAGCTGTTCTTGTCACATTACTACTACAAACTAAAAATGTCTTTTTTCTCTTTTAATGGCCTTCAGCTTCATCTTGAGCCATGGCAACTTGATAGATGAATGCTCTGTAAGTCTAGATATGTCCACCAGGCTCTTCTCTGCATTTTCTTGATTGTATCAAGCCACTGGGTTGCTGGACTTCCACTTCGCCTTGTTCCTTTGATCTTACTGACCATTATGTCCTTCTCCAGTGATTGCTCTCTTCGTATAATGTGTCCAAGATAGGCAAGATATAGCAGGGTGATCCTTTCTTTGAGCGACATGTCTGGCTTGATTTGTTCCAAAATTGGTTTGGGTTTTTTGCCATCTCTGGTATTGATAACATCCTTCTCCAATACCACATTTGAATGACATTGATTCTTCTTCTGTCTTGTTTCTTTATCATCCAGGTTACTTTAAATGTATCTGTTACAAAATCTTCATGTGTAGTGACTTTACAGTAAGCGCTTTTTACCCTTATACTACGGCTGCCCAAGAGCTGCCATTATCAGTCATTCTAGCTCTACAGTCCTGTTGACTAGTGGGACCTTATCTCATCCCACCCTCTTTCCTTTCTTATAGTCAGTAATTGTGATACAATTCTTCCATCTCTACAGTGTCCAATGACATGTTTGACTATAGGGCACTTTACACGCTGTGATCTCGCTAGCGAGATCACTAGCGAGCGTACCCGCCCGCGTCGGTTTGACGTCACGGGCAAATCGCTGCCCGTGGCGCACAACATTGCTTACACCCGTCACACGGATTTACCTTCCCTGAGACGTCGCTGTGGCCTTTCTAAGGGGGCGGTTCACAGTGACGTCAAATGGCAGCCGTCCAATAGAAGTGGAGGGGCGGAGATGAGCGAGCGGAATATCCCGCCCACCTCCTTCCTTCCTCATTGCCGGTGGACGCAAGTAAGGAGATGTTCATCGTTCCTGCGGTGTCACACATAGCGATGTGTGATGTCGCAGGAACAACGAACAACTAGCGGCATGCACCACCAACGATATTATGAAAAGGAGCGTCGTGTCAACGATCAACGATTTTTGACGTTTTTGCGATCGTTGATCGTCGCTCCTAAGTGTCACACGCTGCGATGTCTCTAACGACGCCGGATGTGTGGCACTAACGATGTGACATCGACGATATATCGTTAGCGATGACGCAGCGTGTAAAACACCCTTAAGTCTATGCCTTGTATGATATGAAAGATATGGTCATATTGGTGATCAAACGTTTAATTTGAAATTCAAACATGGGAATCAAATAAAAATATTGCCTACTGGGAAAAGTTACACCTGGGACATGAGGCACAATTTTGGATGGCAGACTGTAAAACTATATAGCATACGAAAGCTGAAAACCACATAAAGTCATAATGACATAAAGTCATGCACCTACTAGAACGGGAACAGACTGGCCCACAGAAGGACAGATGAATCTGTACAGGAGTGGGACCCTAAAAATGTAATTTTTCACAACACACTTAATTCACTGTGTACAGACTAGGGCAACATCTCATCATTCCTTTAGCAAACTACCCAACTTATTATTATATAGCAGCATAGGTAAACTTGTGAATTAAGGTAATGTAATATTTGCATGTACAGTAAGTGAACAATGAGTCCCCAGAGTCAAAGTTACTGGTGAGCTCTTGGAACCCAAGTCCAACACTGGCCTAGACCAATAAAATGTAGGGAAGGGCTCTCAAAGTGAACACAAAGAATTGTCATACTGTCAGGGGCTGTTATTTTGTGCTGTCCCAATACACAGAAAGGAAATAATCATGCGTATAACAAAACGTGTAATTGTAATAATTTTCTGGGAAAAATGCTTCATCTTCTTGAGCAATATCAAGGGTGCCAACACTTCTGGCCATGACTGTATTATCTCTATATTCTCACGTCTGGCTATAAGAGTGTGAAATAAAGCAGTTTTTTTTATTATTACTGCATTTAACATTCTCACTAATTCATTTACGTGACAATATATCATTCAGTAGATTATTTTAATCTGATTACTATTCAACAACAAAAAGACATGATAAGGCAGGCATTAGAATGCTGCTTGAAAGGCCACATATCTGCTATAGAATTCCAGTAGAATGAAACAGTATTTGACTGCACATCAATGGTGAGTGTTTAGCTCATTCACTTCTTGACTTAAGGTCCAGTCACACTAAACAACTTACCAGCGATCCCAACAACGATAGGGATCGCTGGTAAGTTGTTAGGAGGTTGCTGGTGAGATGTCACACTGCGACGCTCCAGCGATCCCACCAGCAACCTGACCTGGCAGGGATCGCTGGAGAGTCGCTACACAAGTTGCTGGTGAGCTCACCAGCAACCAGTGACCAGCCCCCAGCGCCGCGTGGAAGATGCTGCGCTTGGTAACTAAGGTAAATATCGGGTAACCAACCCGATATTTACCTTGGTTACCAGCTCACGCAGCTACACGTGCAGAGAGCAGGGAGCAGCGCACACTGAGCGCTGGCTCCCTGCTCTCCTAGTACAGCACACATCGGGTTAATTACCCAATGTGTGCTGCAGCTACATGTGCAGAGAGCAGGGAGCAGCGCACACCGCTTAGCGCTGGCTCCCTGCTCTCCTAGCTACAGCACACATGGGGTTAATTACCCGATGTGTGCTGCAGCTACATGTGCACATAGCAGGGAGCAGCGCACACTGAGCGCTGGCTCCCTGCTCTCCTACTTACAGCACACATCGGGTTAATTACCCGATGTGTGCTGCAGCTACATGTGCAGAGAGCAGGGAGCAGCACACACCGCTTAGCGCTGGCTCCCTGCTCTCCTAGCTACAGCACACATGGGGTTAATTACCCGATGTGTGCTGCAGCTAAATGTGCACAGAGCAGGGAGCAGCGCACAATGCTTAGCGCTGGCTCCTTGCTCTCCTAGTTACAGCACACATCGGGTTAATTAACCCGATGTGTCCTGCAGCTACATGTGCACAGAGCAGGAGCCGGCACTGACAGTGAGAGCGGCGGAGGCTGGTAACAAAGGTAAATATCGGGTAACCAAGGACAGGGCTTCTTGGTTACCCGATGTTTACTGTGGTTACCAGCCTCCGCAGAAGCCGGCTCCTGCTGCCTGCACATTTAGTTGTTGCTGTCTCGCTGTCACACACAGCGATCTGTGCTTCACAGTGGGACAGCAACAACTAAAAAATGGCCCAGGACATTCAGCAACAACCAACGACCTCACAGCAGGGGCCGGGTTGTTGCTGGATGTCACACACAGCAACATCGCTAGCAACGTCACAAAAGTTGTTCGTTAGCAGCGATGTTGCTAGCGATGTTGCTTAGTGTGACGGGGCCTTTAGATAACCAAAGCTAACTTGCGAAGCTTGCCATTTCCTTTCTCATTAGCTATGTCATGATAAACCATAGCTTCTCTTCCTACAAAACCGAAGACATCGGGAAAAAAGAAGTATTGTTATAAGAGTGACTGAGAATCAGTTATGACTTCCCCTTCCGAGCAATTCAATAAAAGTACAAGTATCTGTACCCCTGCATTCTAACATGTAATGTGTAGAAGCAATAGAGTATAAGGGGTCACTGCTTTCATGAAACATGCAAAATATATTAATATTTACAGCTTTGTCCAAATAATACTACTTGGACTTACTAAGTAGATCAGATTGTCTCTCCAGGAAAGGAGACAAACTCTAGCGCCACCTAATGTTAGTAGCAATCCTAAAAGTCAAAAGTGGCCTTTCAACAAGCCTTTTCATATGACCTAGGATTTATGCCAGATCAGAATCCCAATTCCTAAGTAGATCAGGGAATTTTTATCCCAGATGTGGAAGTTTCATCCTTGTTACAAAATGGCACGGCACTTTGGACATACGGTTTCCACTCCACTCATTCTTTAGAAGGCTGCCTGAAAAGTCAAGCACAGCACTTTTTTCTTTTTAGGGGGGGGGGGAATCTTACATTTTTTTAACCATAGAACATGCATAGAGAAAAAGGTTCAATAATGAAGTAAAAACATACACCCATATTTATGAAGGTTGGAAATTAATGTGTCATCATTAAGGAGGTTGACCACTATTAAGACATCCTCTGCTCAATCACTGTTTTCCCTTTGTAAAATAACAACAGCAATACTCACCTCAAGTGCTGGCAATGTTTCAGTGGTGTCGGCACTACCTCTCCCAGTGCTCACATGACATTGTTATGTCACATGATCCCTGCAACCAATCAGAGGTCACTTCACTTTCTACTCCTTCTAACAAATCGCACACATCTGGAAGAAGCAGGAGTAGCTGCTCTCTGACTTCATCCAGATATATTGGATATGTCCAAAGGAGGGGAGAGTGAAGTAATCACTGTCTGACTGCAGTGATTGTGTGCCATATCACGCGAGACTTGGCAGAGGCAGTGCTGACATTGTTAGATCATTGCTGACACCAGAGACGAGTAAAGGTGTTGTTATTTTACAGAGGGGAAACATTGTGATTGAGGAGGGGTTGTCCTACTGGTGGGAAAACCCTTTAATACATTTGCCCAATCTTAATCCAATCCGGTACGATACATTATTAGAAGCAATTTTAATAAATTTGGCACATATTTAGCTATCTTTTAGATGGGAAATTAAATCTACGACCATGCTTCTACTTAGAACATGCAGAACATAGTTCCTGCAATCTGAATCTGATAATGTCCCATTCCAGTCACTTGATCACTGCTTCATTTCACAGGAATCAGCTGTCAGATGATCAAAGCATGGGACATCATCGCTTCCTGTGTCAGTAGAGACCAATAAAGCTTACTGTGCTGGACCCCGATGTAAGCATAGGTGAGGAAACATGCTTTTATTATCTTTTATACATCCCTTTTTATGATTTTTTTATGTTGAACAAACATTGGAGATTTTAAAATAGCGTTCATATGGTTCATTTAGAGCTTTTTTGCATTAAAGTGCACTTGGAATACGTTGTGTATTTCAAACAATTTTAATACAAGGATCATTGTGATTGGACTTTTACATTTATTGGAGAAGTCACTTGTGTTAGTCCTGCATTTTCCTTAAGGGCTCACTCACACAAGAGTTTAAATGGGACTTTCTCAGATTTTCTCGCACTGCACGCGGACCAATATTATTCAATATTGTAGGCCAGATCTGTGAGTTTTTCCTCAGCTCTAATTGCACTGAGGATAGAATCCCAGCATGGTGCGATTGGCAGCATCTCTCGAATCACACCCACCCATACAAGTCTATGGGTGCGTCTGAAACATTGGACTGCACTCAGATCTCATGCGAGTACAGTGTGATATACACAGAAACAGGCACTGGAGAAGATAAACAAATTAATCATGTTCTCTTCATCTGTGCTCCTATTCTCGCAGGTGAGGGAATCGGAGCATAGTGAATGATACCCGGCTCCCGCTCACAGCAGAGTCTGAGCAGAGTTTCACTAGCATATTACATCTGATACTCTCACATCAAAGGCTTTACCCTAGTGTGACCTTAGCCTAATAGTCATTAAATCCTACAAATCTCCATTGCAAACGTTATTCAATAGGTGCAGCAACTCCAAAAACTATGGAAGAAATGTCCCCAAATGTGCTTCTCATATTGTGTCTCATAGACAAGAACAAGGCATGACCAAAAATTGGCCATTTTTCTACTCTTCACTTCTGAATATGCTAATATGCTGCACTGTGGAGTATTATATTGTACATTAATTAAGTGAAGAATAGCTGAATGGTAATTCAGAATAATATGTGTTACAATCAAGAATCCAATCTAGTGTTAAGTGGATATTTGTAGTGAAACATTTATTAATGATGTTTTGTCTCTTGGCCAGGAAAGTTTAACTATTTCACAATGAAAATAAATGCACAAAGTTTGAATTGTATTTTGAAATTGATATGTATGTCAGCAGTTTGGGGATTTTTGATTCTTGCAAATCGTCTATTTTATACAAAATCAATTGGTAACTCGTTTCTTGGATTCAATTGGATATCGAAAAATAGTGCATATCATTCAGAATCCCTGTTTCTTGTGCAAAATCCAGCTGAATTCTTTATTTCCCTTTCTATCTGAGGTTGTGCCGTCTCTATGTTATAAATCTGTAAATGGCTGGGTTTCTGTAGTTTAATTAAGTTTCATTTGTGAAGGCCTGTAGTATAATATTACTAGGCGTTTCCCCTGGGATAAACGGTATTTATAATTTAATATAATCAGCAATTATTTTAATAACCTTTTTTTCTGAGGCTATTCTCAGTGATTTTGAAATGTACAGTGGGTGAAATAAGTATTAAAGGGAAACTGTCAGCAGTTTTGGGGCCTATAAGCAGCGGCCATCACCAGTGGGCTCTTATATACAGCATTCTAACATGCTGTACATAAGAGCCCAGGCCGCTGTGTAGAACATAAAAAACACTTTATACTACTCACCTAAAACAATTGCTGCGGTGGAGTTGGGCCATATGGGCGTCTGCGTTCTCCGGTGCTGGCGCCTCCTCTTTCGGCCATCTTTGTCATCCTCCTTCTGAAGTTCTGAAGCCTGTGTACATGACACGTCCTATGTCATACACACTCGCCAGTCCCGACTACAATGCAATGCGACTACCATACTTTGATCTGCCCTACTCAGGGCAGACCAAAGTGCACCTGTGCAGGACCTCAATGCCGGCGAGTGTGGATGCCGTAGGACACGTCATGCACCCCGACTTCAGAAGAAGGACGACAAAGATGGACGAAACAGGAAGAGCTGGCACCGGAGAACAAAGATGCTCCTATGACCCAATTCCACCGCAGCAACCGTTTAGGTAAGTATTATAAAGGGATTTTTATGCTCTACACAGTGGCCTGGGCTCTTATATACAGCATTAGAATGCTGTATATAAGAGCCCAAAGGTTGTGGCCGCAGGTTATACCCCCCAAAACTGGTGACAGGTTCCCTTTAAAGTATATATATTTCTAAAGATGCTATTGATATGAATTTCTCACAAGATGTTGTTAACAACCCATCCAATCCACACAGGCAAAGAAATCAAACCATAGATGTCCATAAATGGAGTGATGTGTAATAGTGAGAAATGACACAGGGAAAAAGTAGTGATCACATGAAAAAAGAGAAGTGTAAAAAGCCATGGAAAATCATGATGCCAGCTGAAATTTGTCAGTAATTAGAAAGCAATCCTGCCAGTTAGTGAAATATAATATCAGCTGGTTCAACTCATGGTTTAAAAAAGGTGTCTCATTACCAAGGTGCCACACAAGAGCTTACAAAAGATCTTCGAAATCTTATTGTTACAAAACATACTGATGGCATTGGTTAGAGAACAATTTCCAAACTACTGAAGGTTCTCATGAGCACTGTTGGGGCCATAATTCAGAAGTGGAAAGAACATAATTTCCCCATATACCGGCCACAATCAGGTGCTCCCTGCAAGATTTGAGCAGATAAGTGAAAAGAATTATCAGAACGGTTGTCGAAGAACCACCTGTGGAAAGCTACAGAAAGGCTTGGAATCAGCAGGTATAATTGTTTCAAAGAAAACAATAAGCAATGCACTCGTACCTTGGCCTGTATGGATGCTCACCATACAAGACTAAACTGCTGAACAAAAAGCATGTTCAAGCAAATATAAATTTTGCTCAACAACATTTAGACAAGCTTGTGAAAAACTTGGAGAATATATTTTGGTCATATGAGACCAAAATTGATCTCTTTAGATACCATAATACACAGCATGTTTGGAGGCCAAAAGGCACTGCATATCACCCCCAAAACACCACACCAACAGTGAAGTTTGGAGGTGGGAATATCATTGTACAAGGCTGCTCTTCAGCCTATGGCACTGCAAACTTTATATGATGGAAGGAAGGATGAATGGCGAAATGTGCTAAGAATTCTTCATAAAAATCTACTGATTTCTACCAGTATGATGAAGAAGAAATGAGGCAGGATGCTTAAGCAACACAATGATCCCAAACACCCAGACAAGAAAACTCTCAAATGGTTTCAGAGAAAGAAAAAAAAACTGTTAAAATGGCCAAGCCACTCACCTTACTCTAAAAAGAATTATGGAAGGAACTAAAGCTCAGAGTTCATAGAAGGCGCTCAGAGAACCTTCAGGATTTGAAGAGAGTTTGTGTGGAATAGTGGGCCAAAATTACACCTGAACAATACATGTGACTAGTTTCTCCATACAGGAAGGGGTACTTTGCACACTACGACATCGCAGCTGCGATGTCGGTGGGGTCAAATCAAAAGTGACGCACATCCGACGTCGCTGTTGATATCGCAGTGTTTAAAGCATTTTTGATACGATTAACGAGCGCAAAAGCGTCATAATCGTATCATCATTGTAGTGTCCGACATTTTCATAATTGCGCGGCAGCGACGGTACGATGTTGTTCTTCGTTACTGCGGCAGCACACATCACTGTGTGTGAAGCTGCAGGAGCGAGGAACATCAGCTTACCTGTGTAACCGCGGCTCATGCCGGCTATGCGGAAGGACGGAGGTGGGCGGGATGTTTACGTCCTGCTCATCTCCGCCCCTCCGCTTGTATTGGCCACCTGCCATGTGACGATGTGACGCCGCACAACTCGCCCCCTTAGGCAGGAGGCGGGTCGCCGGCCAGAGCGACGTCGCAGGGCAGGTGAGTGCATGTGAAGCTGCCGTAGTGATAATGCTCGCTACGGCAGCGATCACAAGATATCGCTGCTGCGACGGGGGCGGGTACTATCGCGCTCGGCATCGCAAGCATCGGCATGCGATGTTGTAGTGTGCAAAGTACCCCGAAGTGTCTTGAAGCTGTCTTAACCAACAAAATACATCTCAGTAAGCATGTTCAATACTTTTTCCTTGTGTCATTATTACACATTGCTAAATTTATGGATATTTTTGGTTTCATTTCTTTACCTGTGTGGATTGGATGGGTTGTTATCGACATCTAGTGAGAAATTCTAAGCAACTTTACAAATATACTTACTTAACAACTTGTTGATGTGTACTCATTTCACGAGCTGTAATTCTTGATTTTATATAACATTAAGGATTTATTTTCTACGTGACCTTTTTCTCGTGGCTCAACAAATCCTGAGATGAGTGGCAGAAATGACAGTTTGAAAAAAAAGAAAAGATATTGCGAAAGTCAGGAGCTGTTTATGCTATATGTGGCTACCAGTGGTTGCAATGTGAGTTGTACTGAGTTTTTTTGTGATGATAATAATAGCACTTTACGATTAAGAGGGGGCATGTAACTCATAGTTGAACAGTTGCAGGAGGAGTGAAGACCCTGCTCACAAGATTACAAGCTATATTTTGAGTTTTTATACTGAGAAATTTGAGTCGTATTGAAATAATGATTTTTTTGTGTTTCCCTCCTTTTATCTCTTTGCATGGTTAATCTATATAGTGCCAGAATTGTGAATTATATTCTCATTAGCAAGGCAGTGAATTAGAAGAAACAAGGGAAGCCATGAACTGCAAGGTTGATAGATATACCTGTCATTAAACGTGGCTACATTTACATAACCACTGTGGCACCAGTTATGGATTGCCTCACTGTATCATCACCATGGAGCAAGAGTTTATATGGGATTGCCTATTAATCATGACACCATGTTGACATCTTCAGCAAAATGATCAAATATTAGATCAATGGAAGATAAAGGAAAAAGTAATGTTAAAATCAATATATAAAACCAAAATCAAAGCATACTAGAACCGAACACAAGTACGTGAGCTTATTCTAGAGTATTTCAGATGCCAACTAAAGCACTTTATGAACACAAAAAGGAAATAATTAATAAATATGTAAAATGTCAATTATTCAGCTTTTAAGAATCAAAGGGCTTTTCTCATGTATGTTAATAGGTAAAATTACAAGGTGCTTGTAAAAAATAAACCACCTTGCAATTTTTTAATTGTTCATTAAAATCCTTTACAGTCTCAAGAAGAAAGTGATTGTTAATTTTATTCATCGCGGCTAGTTGCCTTGATTGCTGGCCACCATTGCGGTGTAGAAGAGGTGACCAGTACATTCCAGTACAGCTTTTAAGTGCTGCTTTGAAGCTGACCGAATAGTTAAAGTACACTGTTAGCTCCTGATCCAGGCCAGCTTCATTGCCACTGTGTTTCTCTAAGGCTGCAGAGGTAAGACTTCTTCAAAAACATGAAGTGCTAGGCGAGCTGGTGAGGCTAGGACCCATAGAGGCACAACCATACGCGCAAAACGGTAGCCATTGTCCTTGTGCTCTCCGGATCCTCCCCTTCCCTTCTGTTCTGCTTTTATCAGATGAAATAAAGGATTGACTTCCTGAAGATTTCGGGTGAGTGCTGACCTTTCTTCCTTGGTCTGCTGCTGTGTATACTTCTTCAAAAACAGCATTTGAGGGTGCAAACCTTGGGACAGCGCTGCAGTGATTCCATTGGTGCAAAATGTGACTCAAGCAGGAGCACCGGAAACCGGAAGTCACTAGAGCAGTGTGATTCTGCAGAAGAAGAGACAACCCCTTTAAGCAGCAATGTCCACAAAACATTGCCAACAGAAGTAGTCTTTTACAGATCTTAAAACACCACTCCAGCATGTTTCTTTTTTTCAGCGCTGGAGTGGTGTTATTAAGCTAAGGTCCCTGCACTTAGTAATATACTCACCCTCTGGTGTCTTCACCTTTTACTGATAAAAAATAGCAAAGGGATTGCCAGCTTACCGCTAGTAAGTATACCAAATGTACGCTGTATCCAGGGGTGGGATTCAGCCGGTTCTGTCCGGTTCTGGAGAACCGGTTGTTAAAATAGCACCCGGTTCCCAGAACCGGCAAGAAACAGCTCCAGCGATCCGGTTCCCTGTATTAATTTGTGTTAGTGTCTCTTTAAGACACTAGCACAAATGAATCTCTGTACCTCCGCGCCGCACTTCCGGGTACAGTGGAGCCTGTCTGCTCTCTGACCCAGCGTGCAGCGACGTGCTGATGCTACAGAGGTCACGGCAGTGTGGGGAGGGAGCTCCTCCTCCTGCCGTCTGTCAGCGTCAGTGTCCTTGTGACTGCAGAGAGCCGCGAAGGAGGACAGAAGACATAGAAGCAGCCGCCGGTGTTTGGAGCAAGGTAAGCGCTCATAGAGCCGAAGATGCAGGGAGAGGGGCCGCATAAAGATGGCAGTTATATGGGGAGAGGAGGCTGCATAAAGATGGCAGCTATATGGGGAGACGAACTGCATAAAGATGGCAGCTATATGGGGAGACAAGCTGCATAAAGATGGCAGCTATATGGGGAGACGAACTGCATAAAGATGGCAGATATATGGGGAGACGAGCTGCATAAAGATAGCAGCTATATGGGGAGACGAGCTGCATAAAGATGGCAGCTATATGGGGAGACGAGCTGCATAAAGATAGCAGCTATATGGGGAGATGAGCTGCATAAAGATGGCAGCTATATGGGGAGACGAGTTGCATAAAGATGGCAGCTATATGGGGAGACGAGCTGCAATAAGATGGCAGCTATATGGGGAGACGAGCTGCATAAAGATGGCAGCTATATGGGGAGACGAGCTGCATAAATATGGCAGCTATATGGAGAGACGAGCTGCATAAAGAAAGCAGCTATATGGGGAGACAAGCTGCATAAAGATGGCAGCTATATGGGGAGACGAGCTGCATAAAGATGGCAGCTATATGGGGAGACGAGCTGCATAAAGATGGCAGCTATATGGGGAGACGAGCTGCATAAAGATAGCAGCTATATGGGGAGATGAGCTGCATAGAGATGGCAGCTATATGGGGAGACGAGCTGCATAAAGATAGCAGCTATATGGGGAGATGAGCTGCATAGAGATGGCAGCTATATGGGGAGACGAGCTGCATAAATATGGCAGCTATATGGGAAGACGAGCTGCATAAAGAAGGCAGCTATATGGGGAGACGAGCTGCATTAAGATGGCAGCTATATGGGGAGACGAGCTGCATAAAGATGGCAGCTATATGGGGAGACGAGCTGCATAAATATGGCAGCTATATGGGGAGACGAGCTGCATAAAGATGGCAGCTATATGGGGAGACGAGCTGCATAAAGATGGCAGCTATATGGGGAGACGAGCTGCATAAAGATGGCAGCTATATGGGGAGACGAGCTGCATAAAGATGGCAGCTATATGGGGAGAGGAGGCTGCATAGATGGGAGCTATATGGGAAAAGGAGCACATGGGATAAGATCTGCTGGGAAAAGAAGCCATGATGGGATGGGATCTGTAGGGGGAAAGGAGCCACATGGGATGAAATCTGTAGGGGGAAAGGGGCCATAATAGGATGGTATCTGTAGGGGGAAAGGGGCCATAATGGGATGGGATCTGTAGGGGGAAAGGAGCCACATGGGATGAAATCTGTAGGGGGAAAGGGGCCATAATAGGATGGTATCTGTAGGGGGAAAGGGGCCATAATGGGATGGGATCTGTAGGGGAAAAGGGGCCATGATGGGATGGGATCTGTAGGGGAAAGGAGCCACATGGGATGAGATCTGTATGGGGAAGGTTGTCCATTCCAATTTTAGCAGGGCTCCTTTAGTAATAATTTTTAAAAATTGTAGAACAACCGTTTAATACAATATGACTGATAGTGACTGGAACATCTGGTGCTGGACAGGAAAGTGAAGGTAGAGGAGGGGAAGAAGGGGAAAGAGATTATACTTTAAATTGCTTGTATTTTTTGGTTGAGGTTAAGTGCGTGAAAATGGGTGTGGCTAATAAAATGGGTGTGGTTACAGAATGGGTGTGGTTTTCAACTGGGCGGGGTTTACAGAGAACCTGTTATAAAAATTTGAATCCCACCCCTGGCTGTATCCACACTTGGAGCTCTGCGTCGGATCAAAAGCAGGAGCTGATCGCACATGATATTCATGGAAAAAAACAGAAGAAATCCAGAGAGCAAGTGGAAGGTTAAACATTTTTTGTTGCTGATTCTTTATTAAAAAAAAATGCATTAAATGTATCAGCATACAACAATTATGACTATGAAGAAGGCATAGCCCAAACGTGTCTCCTGTTCTGAAGACCATCTACTGCCTTTGCCAAACTGCATAATTGTTATACGTTGATACATTTTTAATGCATATTTTTTAGTAAATAATAAAAAAAAAAAAAAATTTTTAAACTTCCACTTGCTTGCTGGATTTCTTCTGTTTTTTCCTTCACCTTTTACTAATGTCACTCTGGTCCCACGACGCTATCAAATGATCGCAACTTCTGACTAGCCGGAAGCCAGAAATTACGTCACAAACTCTAAATGCAAGTCTATTAGAGCCAGAACGAAGCTATCATAGACTTGTATTGAAGATTGACCTCTGACTCGTTCCATGATATACTGGATCCAACGGACAGGTCACAAACTACTGGAGACTGTCAAAACCGCCCCGATAACAGATAAAGACACCAGAGGGTGAGAATAAGATTATGGGCAGGGGACGTAGATTCCACCACCCCAGTGGTGAGATAATAAAAAACAACTAAAAATAAACTGTATTGTCTTTTATTGACACATGGGGTAAATATTTTTCATGAGTTAATGGCTTTTTTTTTTGTCTGTGAAGTATCCTATGTGTTAGTACAGATGCATTGCGGTAAATTCAGTAAAACTGAAGTGGATGAGCTCATTTTAATCCTGTGAATGGCACATCCTACGTCATCCATTGAGTAAACCCTATGTAGAAGGTATGGGGCAGCAATAATCTTGTCTGGATGAAATCCCAATATCACAATAGTAACAGCAGATCAAAAATTTTAGTTATTTGGAAGAGAGAATTTTCATGTAATCAAACCAAATAGCAAAAATAACGGTTATGCTACAAAAAACATACATACAATACAAAAAATAATATTGGTGCACAAATTGGGTACAACCCCCGACAGCAAGGAGATTAAGTGCTTTATGGTTTTATTGTATTGTTAATCCTGTACCAACAATCTGTATTTGACATCACAAAAATGACTGCTTTTGAAAGCTAATACCTTTTTTAGCAATAATCGCTCTGCGGCATTATTATCGGGGTTTTTTGTGTATTCGACCCCCCTCCTCGGGACTCGAACCGACAACCTCCGCATTATTGTCTAACTATACACAAACTGTTCTAATACAGCATAATATGCACATTTATATTGTAAATGCACACAAATAATACAAACACCATGGACAATGCACTAACCATTGCTCTGTAATGTGTAATGCGGCAAACTCGGTGTAGAAATAATTTGATCACTGTATGTGTAGCAGAGCTGGGCTCATCACATCCTTATATTGAAACAATTATCTTCAATAGAAGCTGCTGCTGTTTCCCCCAGGTAAAATGGAAGAGAATAGAACAAAGCCAGAAATAGCGCAACCTGTTCCTTATAGTCTGGAGCGACACTGATTGTCCTAATAATGCCACTTTTGTAATGTGTATCTTGATTCTCTTACTTTCTCCCTATGTATACACGCATGAATCACCTTCCTGAAAGTACATTTAAATAGACAACACAGTGAATTGTTCCTTCCATTACTGCCATTTCTGTGAATATAGTGCACGGCCGTGCATAACAAAAGAATAAAGCTTTGCTCCTCCGTCTAACCTGTAAGAAGCGTGCATGGTATTGTATAGATACAACAATAGCGAGCGCAAGCTGCCAATGATATCTCCCCCCAGGGCATTTGGCTTATTTTCCAAAACAAAACATAAAAAAACCCCTCTCTCTATTTTGTGGTTCTTTCACATTACATAATGTTAACTGAAAATCAATAAAAATCATACACGATGCATTGGGTTTCTTGCACCTCAGACATTTACGGGGTTAAATTTCCAATCAATAAAAAGGCTGAATTTAGCATCTAGGCTTGCGGTGGCGAGGACTTCTAGACACAATACCGGGTTAGTTTTCCTGCAGTCAAATGTCTGGGAGATGTGAGCAGGGTATTATGTTCTCAAATGTTTAGAAAGCAAACAGTATATGGTAACATTGTGCACAAGAACTAGCACTCTATGGAAAGGGTCTCCAGATGGCAGGGTAACTTAGAATGAATGGCATTACTGATGAGTCCCACTCTGTGCACCGCCAAACGGACAGTGAAATTTGGTAATAAGAAAATGCTCGATGCCCCTGCTCCTGCTCAGATATTAGTAACTTTAGGATGAATGTTCACAGACATAGAGTACACTGTCCACAACACTCAAATCTCTAGTGGGTACGTCTAAAAATCAAAGCTATTTCCAATCCAATTCTGCAGAGAATCAAGTCCAATCCAAACGTACTTTGCATTACGTGTCATATTAGGGCAGGCTGTGCTTTTAGGACGGTATATACCTATCGGGTTTCCCTAAAAGTAAGCCCTACCCCAAAAATAAGCCATAGCAGGAATTTTCAGCATTTTTGGCTTAAGTATAAGCCCTACCCTGAAAATAAACCCTAGTCACGGTTCAATAATGAAGTGTCCATGCAGCTAAGAAAGTAAAAAAATACTGCAGGACACTTCATTATAGAAAGTAGACACCCCCAGGAGAGAGAAGAAAAATGACACAAGACCCCGCAATCATACTGACCAGACGCCGAATGGGAGGACCTGCAGTGGAATACATCAAGGACCTGCGGTGGAACACACACTCATATCAGATCACACGCGCACACACATCAGATCACACACACACACACACACCACATCAGATCGCCCACACAAGCACACATCAGATCACACACACACATCAGTTCGCACACACAAGCACACATGAGATCACACACGCACACATCAGATCACACACACACACACATCAGTTCGCACACACAAGCACGCATGAGATCACACACGCAAACACATTGATGCATTCCACCGCAGGTCCTCTATGCATTCCACCACAGGTCCTCGCACTCCAATGCACGGCGTCCCAGGTAAGTAATTTGATTCATAAAAGGTGTTGTCCCATCTGAGACCTTTATGACATGTTGATATGTTATATCTGATAACTACAGTTTCCATGACTGGGACCCTCATTTATTGAAATGAAAGGGTGTCCGTGTGGTCTAAGCAGCGGAGAGGCAGCTGCATATTGGGACCCTGTCTCCTGGAGCGAGAACCACATATTTTTGACATTTATGCTATGAATACGCAATAAATGTTCAAGATGGGAAACCCCGTTCAGAGTGAAATTTTAACTTTCTTTCCATATGAAGAGGACGACTCCTTTAAGGTGCTGTTTGTGATTGATATCGAAGAGCATTTTACCTTTACCTTGAACACAATGTATACAGTGACTGATAAAGCAGAAGGTGGCATGAATGCTTAGATTTGTCATCCATAAACAAAACTACATGGACTTACAGGACATAGCAGTCGTTGCAGGCGCTGTTCACATAGTAAGGTGCTGAAACTATTTCTTTAGTACACCTACATGAAAAAGAAATTGCCATGTGCAGAAGCGTTATTTACTGGCACACATAGAGTTAATCTGCAGGTAAATAAAATGCTGAGTGGCCGCCTTATTCAATGTGCAAGGAGCAAATTAACCAATATCATCCTGTGAGCTGCTCTCTTTCAATAATAGGGGTGTGCACAGACCGACAGTCACTGCTCACTATACTGTGGGTGGCAGCGGAAATCACTCCCAAGTGGAGAGGAGCGAACCTGAAATGTAAAGTTCAGTGATCGTACCGAAAACAGACTTTACAAAAAAATCAGTGTCTGAATTCAGCATTCAGGTGCTTTATGTATGCAAACCACTCACTCAAGTGAGCATCGCTGTGTGCGGGTACACTCGGTGCTCAGCTCAGTGCGAGCCACTTGCAGTGTTTGAACAACTCGCACTGGGGGTAATAACAGCAATATCAGGTGGAGTGTGTACAAAAAAAAAAAATGGGAAATGCCTGCCCTCTCTCCCCCGGAAGTGATCTGTTTATGGCTGGCTGTATGAAGGCGGAGACTGAACTGCCCAATCAGTACATCCATTGGGGTTCAGGTCAAAAGAATTTTATCTAAAGTTCGGCTGACTGAACCCAGTTAACTCAAACTTCAGTGGGTCCACTCATCTCTACTCCCAAGCACTTTGATTGACAGCCTGCTGTACACAAATGCACTGCAGAGCGAGCTGTCAATCAAAGTAATGGTTACAGCAATCTCTCACGGTACAGTAAGTGGTGATTGTAATCACTTTGGGCATGCTTCTGACTCAAAGCAAACAGATCCCTGGATTGCCAGCCACTTTTACCCCCAGAGATGCCAAGATTTGAGGTTCAAATATTACTTGTGTCAGTGTAGCAGTGGTATGCAGGCTCAACTACCACTTCATTAACTTCTACAGGACTAACAATTTGGTTACCTCAGTCCCATCTGAGTACTGTATTTTTCGGATTGTAAAATGCACTATTCCACCCAAAATTTTAGGAGGAAAATTAGGGGTGCATCTTACAATATGAATGTAGCTTACCGGGAGGTGAAGAATGGGTGCTGTTCTGGCTGCGGGGGCTGTGCTGGCAGCTAGGGTCAATGCTGGCAGGGGGTCTGCGCTGATGGCAAGGACCAGTGCTAGCTGCGTGGAGCAAGTCGATGCGGCGGATGTTCCAGTTGCTTTGTTGGCGGTGCGGGCTTCAAAGAAATGGTGCCTGTAATCGGCACATGCGCAGATGGAGCTTTTGGCTCAAAATGTCATCTGCACATGCGCCACCTGTGTCCTATTAATCTCTCAGCAGCGGATTAAGGAAAACGGCACCAGGGGGTGGCGTGTGCGCAGATGAGATTTTGGCTTGTCATTGACCTGAGAGCTCAATCTGCGCACGCGCCACCTCCGGGTGCCATTTCTGTGAAACCTGCACCTCCGACAGAGCATCTAGGAGTGGGACACCCGCCACACCCACCGCCCTGTTCCACATGGCCCCTGCAGCCAGGACAGACACCGCAGCCATGACAGACCCCCCACAACCAGCAGAGACCCTACAGCCAGCACGGCCCTCACAGCCAGGACAGCCCCCACTGCAGCGCCTGCAGCATTGCCCTACTCCAGCACCATCCCTGCCTCCTGTGACCCGCTCTACCACCGCTGGCGCCCCCCCTTCAGTAAGACACCACCGGAGTATAGGATGGACTTTTATTTTTTACTTTTTTTTCTAAATTTGGGGTGCGTCTTATAATCTGGAGCGTCTTATAAAACGAAAAATAAGGTAAGTACAGCAGTGGGCTAGAATGTACACAAGCACTAGATGAACCCAGGGGACTTTGCTATCTGGAATAGTAGGGGTCCAAAAGACCACACTTTAATATATTGCTATTTGGTGATACTCAATGCATCAGCTACTTGGTTTAGGATGTCAAATGAGATGTCCTGCAAAAGTTTAAAAAAAAAATCAATGAGCAAAATATTGAACTAAATTAATATCCTTCACATGCTTAACACCAATGCCTCATCCATTAAGTATTTAGCTTTTTTACTCTGTATAAAATTTTACCTTTGATGAAATTAAAAAAAAAATCAGAATTGGCAATTAATAACACATATTAATTCAGGAGACATAGTAATAGTGTTTTAAGTAGCAAGTTATTCCAAAAGTGACTTCATTTGTGTGAGCTTTTAGCCATTCCCATTGTCCTAGCCTTTTCATAAAGAAGTGTTCCTATCAATTAAAATTCAATGTGCTAATAAAATGAAAAGCCGTGCCTGAAATCAATACGCATTAGGACATTCCTCTGAATGGGATGGAAACGCTGTAGCATAATTATTAGATTTTGCCTCTACAAGATTAATCAGGCATATCTTATCACACCGTGACCATTCAATATGATAAATCAATCCTGCAGGGCCCCTTATGATGGCTCTCTGAGGGCAAATAAAAAAGGTGAAGAGGGGAATTTTCTGCTGAGAATCAGGATTATCTCATCCTAAAACGTGCGAGGAGATAATTGTCTGTCAGGAAAAGAGAAATACGGAGGCTTGTGATATACCGGGTTCAAGTCAAATTGGTGCTAAGTAGTTGTGATGTCTATAAAGTCACAAACATGCTATAATATCAAGGGTGTCAATCTTAACGTTGTTGGAAAAGTACGGCTGGTAATGACTACATGAAGAAAATACATGGCACACAATCAAAGAAGCAAAAAAATGGAACATTTGACAATGTTAACATTTAATATAGCCCTAACCTGCTGTCAACTAAAAAGCTGATGTAGCACATATGAAACGTATTGTATAATAAACCACTAAACCGGTGATCTATTTCATATTGCCCAAACCATGGGCAGCAAGGATCAGAGACCGGCTTCACTAATGCAGCCAAGTATAGATTTTTCTGAAATAATTTGGAAAATATACTTATATCTGTCCAAAAACCATAGCTGGAGACTTGACAAGTTAGGACCTGCCCCTGTCCGGCTCTTTCCAGCAATGCTGCAGATGATT
The DNA here is from genome assembly GCF_048569485.1 of Anomaloglossus baeobatrachus. Classification (NCBI taxonomy): domain Eukaryota; kingdom Metazoa; phylum Chordata; class Amphibia; order Anura; family Aromobatidae; genus Anomaloglossus; species Anomaloglossus baeobatrachus. The sequence goes on from NC_134356.1 coordinate 410,757,649, forward strand.
GACAGGTCTCTCGCTCATGTGTACATAACATCAGACCTGTCAATCACATTTAGCAGCTCTGGGAAGTGCTGGCCAGAGTTGTTTGAAGTATACTTTTTTTTTCCTGAGTGTTTCAGAAAAATATATGCCAAGCTGCAGTTGTGTAGCCAGGATCTGATTCATGCTGCCCACAGTTTGGGCCGCATGAATCAGAGAACAGGTTTTCTTTAAAGGGTATAGTGATTAGTGATGACTCATGAGTGAATGTGCTCTGCTCAATAAGCAATCAAGCATCATGATGCTCCGGTACTTGGCCAAGTATTGCGGGTGCTCAGATGTGTTGTCCGTGAAACAATAACACAAAGAGCTGACTCCCTTCACTGATTGATGATAGATGGCACCCTAGTGTGAGCCATTTGCAGTGTCTGAATGATTCCCTGAAGGGGGTGAAAAGAACGTTTACGGATGTCGCGTGTCACAAAAGAAAACTAAAGCAAAATGGATGAGGGCAGAGAACCGAACTGCCCAACTATTGACTTCCATTATGCTCATTACTCGAGTTGAGCCCTTTCAGAGCATCTGACCTGCTCGACTCTAGGACCGAGTACCCGAGCATTTTAGTGCTTGTCCATCACTAGTAATGATGTGTAGACCTATCTCCAATTGCCAGCAGAGATTCACAGTCAATGAATTCTAAAATTTAGCTTATTCATCTACCTTTTTTTTTATAAATCTTTTCTATGTTGTTAAAAAATATAATATTATTTATGTTTTTGTTTCAAAACGCTGAAAAGCAAGTCACTTCTTGTTTAGCATTATCGCCTTTTAGCATTTGCTTCTGTGGTTTAAGCCTACAATAAAATTTACTTGAGTCTGGTTTTAGCATCTTTTTTTGAAGTATTCTCCCACTAACAAATGCTGGAGTTAATTACTTGTGTACCGCCCCCGTGTCAGCAGCCAGAGCTGCTCGGATCCGGATTTGCGGTGGCTCGAGGGCTCTCCGGACCCGGGGGTCGTGTGACCACTCAAAATAAAAGAGGGGGGTATTTACAGGAGACTGTATGTTTAAAGTTCGTGATGCCACCCACGGTGTGTAGTAAGGTGGAGTACCACCGCTGCTGTTGGGAGCACCCGGTGGCGAAAGAATGGCAGCCAGGTGTTTAACCCCTCCGTGGGTAGGGGGAATGCCCCGGGGCTTTGTGATGATGGCGGAAAATACCGTTGGGGAGGTAAGGGTCACTGCGTACTCACTCAGTCCAATAACGCTGACACCGACAACTTGTAAACCAAAGTTCTGAGCACCGCTGCAGCAGGGAGGGAGCACGCCTGGATCCCATGCCCGTTGGTGTTGCTTGTTAGCCTGTGACCTTTTCCTTGGCACCTGTCTACTGATTGGCCCCTGTAGTATAAAACTAGTTGGGTCATGCTCACCAGTGTGGCTAACTGGGTGAGCTTGCTCTCAGGGTTCACGCTTGGGATTTTCTGCACTGCGGATTGGGAAAGTCCTATTGCCCTCGTTGCGCTAGTACCCCGATTTTGGAGTGGGTGGAAAACGAATCTTGAAGGCTCCATCCTCCTCAGGTGAATTACCAGGATGCTTGAAGCTACTTCCGGGCCTAGGGTCCACGTACCCTGTCGTGCCCTGGCCCCTGCCCGGAGATGGCACAAGGCCGCCAGCTGCCCTCCTTGACAGTCTGTGTTCCTTGTCATGATACCCTGCGACCGGGGTTCCAGCTCCTACCAGGTACAGACCAATGTCTGCCACCTAGTACACGAGGAGCCCAGCTCCTGACCTCCTCTCCCTTTCACCTCCAACACTACACAACTACTGTCTCCTGACACTCCTGACCCTCCCTAACCAACCCCCCAAGTGGGCAGCTCTATTCCCTTCAGGCTACCTATTGGTGTGTCTGGTGGGTGTGGTGCAGAGTGTTCCTAGGATTTTGATTAGCTTGTTCTTAGCAACACCAAAGGTCGGGGACCCGTAACCAAGGAGGAGGTGGATATCATGCAGAAGGGCAGATTGCACAATACCCTGTGACGACCTGATAGGCCAGGGCGTCACAATTCACATTTTTGATATTGTGTATAAAAAAAATAGATTGAAACAGGGATGATGACAATCTCCTTACAGAGTTGTGGAATATGTAAGCACTACATACCCGCTACATACCGTAAGCATTGGGAAGTAAATAAATACCTATTATTAAAAGGTTAATATAGCAATATGAGTCATCCATTTACAATATCTATTTTGAAATCAACTTCAGGACACAAAGAATTTCTCAAATTTTACTAACACCCATGCTCACGTGACTGTAATTGTGCGATATGCCCAGAACCTGACTAGTAGGTGCGGCCTCACTCAATTCAAATGTATTGAGCGAGGCTGCATCAACTAGGGGTCTGCACTTACTAGTCAGACGTGCGTGCCCACTGAATACAATTGTAAAGATTGACACCACATCCACTAGTCAGGTTCTGGCCGAGAACATGCATATCACAAAACTGCGGTTATATAGCTGCTATTCCCGTCTCAGAAACTGTTGAAGCCTCACAGCACAAAGTTTATGCAGTGGGAGGATTCAGAAGTCTACAGTCACAAGGAGTGACTGCAGACTTATCATTTTAAACCGAACAACCTTTTTTTGTCAAAAATAAAGATGTACGGCCTGATTAAGCAAAGCTTTTACACCAGAATTCTGGTGTAAAAAACTTTGAAAGGTTGCAAAATGTTTTGCTAAAAACAAGCTGGGAAGATAAGCAAATGGTAATAGAAATTCCCTTGACTTTTTTTTAACATTAGAACTACTAATCTAGGTCACTGAAAACACTTTATATTTCTAATGATGACTCATGTAGCAAAAAAAGATCTTCTGTTTCTATGTAGAGTTTAGAAGAGTTCACCTAGTCTATTTTTATTCATGTGATGTCATAGACCTAATGGAAAATAGAAGAATTAATTGGGTAGAAGGGTAAAATGAGCAATTGTAAGTACACAGTGTGATATAATATGAAGACTGCAATATATTACGAGGATAAAACTTTGATGAGAGCGCTTTATTAACAATTAAAGGAGAATATTAGAGACCTCATGAAGCTATAAATTTTTGCTGTTGTTCTTCCCCGAGGTTTTGCAGTAAATTTTCTTAAAAATAGTTCTATATATTTTATTTTTACTTTATAAAACTATCTGGAACATCAACTGATCCTGAGGGCAGAACAAACAATGTCAAAGCTGATTAGTTTCTTGGATTCTGCTGGGGAAATGCCTGCTTATCTTGGACACTTATCTATGACATGAACCCATAACATAACAAGGGAAGAATAGAAATGACAACTCTCTCTGTGTGGCTAGAAATTTGTTTCCACACAATACAGTTCAAGTTCAATATAAAAAATCTCTGAATATAGGAAAAATGATACGGAGAAGTAGGTTCTTTGCTACTTGTACAACACAAATACTGTAGTCAACCGAAACAGAATTAGTTAGTGCATGGGACCTATATCTCTGTACACAGGTAACCGATACATTTAGGGGATCTCCATATAGTTATGATTTCTGTGTCTTGCAATTATAAAACCCATTTAACAACCACCCACTTGGTGCAAGCACATATATCATGTGCAATATGCTAATTAATGCACAGCGTCAGAGGCATGGTCGATCTCACCACTCTCTGCTGCCACTGCACCAGATGCTGGATTTTGGCCTAGTGCACATGATCAGAAGTCCCGGACTTCCAGCCATGCGCACTATGAAGCCAGGTGTACGTGTCCGGCTTCAAACTGGTGTAGTGTGTGTGACCGGAAGTCCAGGGACATTCTGATTGTGTGCACTGAACTGAAAACCAGCAGTGGCAGTGTAGGTGAGAGCGACCATGCCTCTGATGCTGAGCATTCATTAGCATGTTAGCAAGCCCCTGTGGGCGTGCTAACATGGTAAAGGGGCTGACTTGCCAAGGGAACTAACACTCTTGTGACTAGTCTCCTCGCTCATTAGCATACGATATAAGATCTTTAGAAATACTTTTTCTAAAGATCTCTTTATCTATGCTATTGTACACAGGGACGGTTAGGCAGGAATTGGCAATATGCACCCAGAACTGCTCGTGGCTCTCGGTGCATATTGCACCTGACATGTTCCCTTTAAATGCTCTCAACAAATAATTAATTACTCATCAATTGATTTTCTTACACAACCAAAGATAATATATAGGCTTCCATGCACATATGCATCCCTCCTTTGTTCAAGTGGATCGGTCACCAGATATCACAGTACAAACTGAATACATTATTAAATAGATCTTAGATCTGATGAAACTTGTGTATTTGCTTTGACTTTCCATGTCAGAATGGTTGTAGAGTTCTGATATTAACCCCTTCACGACATTGGAAGTACTGCTACGTCCAACCTCATGTCCCTGCCTTTGATGCGGTCTCCCACACCGAGCTCACATCTTTCTCTGCAAATGTCAGGTGTTTTGATCAGCCGACATGTGCATCTAAAAAAGTGGATTGGAGAGTTGCTCGCTGCTGTTAACCAGTTAAATCCCGCTTACAATTTCTGACAGCAGAATTTAACAAGTTACGGCGGAGAACACAGCCTTCCCCACTCCCATCTGTGGCTCCGTGATGTGATTGTCAGCTGCCAATTGGTTGTCAGGACAGTCAGGGGTCAGCCGATGACCCTTATGCATGTCGTGACGAACTTCCTGTGAACGCCGTCTGTGAGCTGGCATTCATAAGAGAGGATGATTTCTCATAATCAAAAATAGAATCAGTAAAAATGTCAATTTAGGGCGAAAAAATTAAACCATCACACAGTGCCATATCCCGGAAAAAAAAAATGTTACAGTTGTCGTAAAGTGGCGCCAAAAGCTTTTTATCTCAGGTGCACAACACCAGTCTTCAGGAGCCACCAACACTGTATGTTTTCAGGATTTCCTTAGTATTGTACAGATATTTGAAGAATCCCTTGTGTATATCATTAAATTATCACCTGTGTAATACTAAGGAAATCCTGAAAATACGCCACGTTGGTGGCTCTTGAGGACTGGAGTTGTACACACCTAAATTAAATAAAAGAAAAACTATACATGTTTGGTATCTACTTAATCATACTGTCCTGGGGAATCATATTGCCAGGTCAGTATAGTGACCATATACTGAACATGGTAAATGAAAAAAAAAAAAACAATTGTGGAATTGTTTTTTTTGAGAAATTTTACCGCACTTGGAATTCTCTTCCCATTTTCTAGTACAATATATGGTAAAATGAATGGTTTAATTCAAAAATATAACTTGTCCCACAAAAATCAAGCCTTCATAGCTATGTGAACGGAAAAATAAAAAAAGTTTTGGCTTTTGGAAGAAGGGAAGGAAAATTTTTTTTTGAAAAATCGCTGGGTAGTTAAAGGGTTATTTTGATGAGTCCAGCTATATAATGAAAGAGCTCTTGAGTCCAAGTGTATTGAGTCTCTGTCTACCCAGCTTTTCTGACAGCTGCAGTTTGTACTAAGCAGCATGAGATCTCAGCAGCAGGAAGAAGGATGGACACTGAGGAGCTGTCAATAAGGCTAGGTGGGTGGAAATTGAATTCAACATTTATAAAGGATTATATAACCATTCTGACTTGAAGCTTTCTTATCAGGTTTAAGAGATCTATTTAGTAATGTATTAAGCTTCTTCCATGAAAACTCTATGACAGATCCACTTTAAGGCTATGTGCGCACAGTGCGTTTTTTGCGGCGTTTTTGCGCGTTTTTCGGGTGCGTTTTTGGCCTTAAAACTGCAGGACTTTGCTTCCCCAGCAAAGTCTATGAGTTTTCATTTTTGCTGTCCGCACACATCTGGTTTTTTAACCTGCATTTTTGAGTTAAAAAAAAAAATGGACATGTCAGTTCTTTCCTGCGTTTTTCTGCGTTTTCCGCCCATGCAATGCATTTGAAAAACGCAGCAAAACGCAGAGATCAAAAACGCAGCAAAACGCAGCCAAAAACGCACCAAATCGCGGTAAAAACGCGTGCGTTTTTTATGCGTTTTTTTGACGCAGGTGCGTTTTTGTGCGTTTTTAGCGGCCAAAAACGCACAAAAACGCAGCGTTAAAAAGACGCAGTGTGCGAACCTAGCCTAAGGAGAATTTCCTCCAATACAGATTCAATACATTATTGTGACACACTGGCAAAACCCTTATCAGGCTGACATTTACATCAAAATCCCTAAGTGACCACATATAGAATATAAATGTCCCAACAGAATATTAGAAAATCAAGATTTTTTTCTTTTAAAACTTTGGTATTTTATTTAAGCCCCTTATCTCAGAATGGATCCAACCAAGAGAAAAGGTTAGAAAGCTTCATGCTCCCAAGAAATCAGGACTAGCCTAGAGAAATTGTGTGAACCCAATAGGCCCAGTAACCCTATTTCATGACATAATTAGGGGTGCACCCATTAGTTCATATCTATTACTACATATTGTCCTATTTATAAAACAAAAATATAACAGGTACCTATTAATATTATTGCTTAGTTAAGTAAAAAGGAGAATGTCATTCATTACTGTATTTTTTTTCTAAACTTTTTTTCTAAACTTCCAAATACATTTGTGCACTGGTAAATTTTCATAAAGCAATAAGCATACTCTAATTTTTAACATAAATATACTGAAAAGGTATTCCGCAATGCTAATATAATTGAGTATGTTTTACGTTATTACTGATGCTTAACGAGAACCTGTCACGAGGAAAAATGCTATTAAAATGCATATATGGGGTTAATCTGCAGATTAATAGCATTCCAAACCTGCCTGATGCCTGCATGTTAAACCCAGCTGCCAGGAGGAAATGAACTTTAATCCTCCCAGCAGTGTTCCAGTTTAATTCATGGGGATGGCGCCGGTACGGGTTCAGTCACTGCTCTGAGTATGAAGAGCAGCGGCTGTAACCACGTCCCTCATAGTGACTGATAATCTCCTCTAATGCGGAATGGCTGTCTGTCAGTGCAGGGGGCATGGCTAGAGCTGCCGCTCTCCATACACAGAGCAATGACTGAACTCTCGCCAATGCTGCCTCCATGACTGAAATTGGAACACTGCTGGGGTAATTAAATACAGGTAGGCAATGGGCAGGTTCAGAATGCTATTAAGCTGCAGATTAACCCCATATCTGCAGGTTAATAGCATTTTTCCCCTTGACAAGTTCCCTTTAAGATGAATGTCCTGTGTTTAAGCTTAATTAGTCCTCTTCAGTGCTGATAAACCAACTTTGTTTCTGATTCTCTCCTGTATTGGCCATTTACAGTGACCAGTTTTGGCTGATCACCAGGTCCTAATTCACTATATGCAAGTCAATAGAAACTCATTTTGTGGTCTATTCACATTGACAAACACAAACTGATAGGGACAGAATGATTAACAATGCAACCACTGTCACATGGGGTAATGTGCTGCTGACAGCAGTGATATCCAAGCATTTTGCTCATTATTGGTCGATTAGTGGTGTGTTTATTAGGAATGATCATTTATAGGAATACTTATTTGCCGATTATCATCTCGTGTAAATGAGCATTTGGGAATTTAAAGTTCTATATCAGAAAAATTATATTCTGATTGTTATAAATATATCTTTAGAAATTAATCAAAATGTTGGATCTCATAAAGGGAAATGGTAGACATTAAAAGCAAAGCACCAAGATCTAGAATATCAGGTTTGATAAGTCAGCACCATCAACATTTTACTGAGTCACCAACACTCTTCCTCCAAATTACTAGTAACACTATAATTTACAATCAGCTGAGACAAGTCGTTGTGGTAAAATCAGATAATATATTCAAAGCGATCTTCCAAGCTGAATCACACGTTCACTTCCTTAATTCACAGTGCATTCGATCTAATTAACAGATTGTCAAATTTCAGTTTTAGATTCTATATTTTTACACCCAGCATGTAGACGACAACAGTCCCGCAAGCAGTTTTTCATTTTTAGGTCTAATAGCCTCAGAATTGTGAGGCTGAAATAAAATGACTTTGGAAATAAACCTTAAACTGCTTTGGCGCCATTGAAATTAAACACAAAACGGCTAGACTCCAAAAATGAAACAAAACATTAGACATAAAGAATTTGCTTTTGAAATGTTTAATGCTGTATCCAAATCACTAACAACAATTTTCCCTTGATCGTGCATGGAACGTGCTCACAGTGAGCCGTCAGTGCCCTCGGAGGTAGTAAAGGTCCCTTCATTCTTAATTATCAAGAGGAAACGAAACATAAGCCAGAATACAGAACAGCAATTATTCCGCTCTGAGGTCCTCATTAATTTGAAAACTTCTTTGGATACAACACATACTGCTACATCTCCCTACTGTTCACATCACCGTGTCCTTCCCATTCCTGACACCTCATGGTTCCTTTCGCCAGACTTCATGTAGTAACCATGGCAATGCTTGAAGAGTTGTTGCTCTCGTAGGATAATCAGACTATATTGTGCATTAGGTAATAGCCTACTGAACATATGCTCTGAAAATCTCATTAGCAATAGTGTCCACAAAATGCAGAAATATAGTTTTCTACACTGCAGTTGAACCTACCAGTACCGGTAGGTCATAGATGTCTTACCGATCAACTTCCATCAAGGGCAACTCTTTTGGTGCCCGGAGATCAGCTGTCATGTTTATTTGAAGTTTTAAGCAGATGATGGGAGTAAAACCATGTGTTTATGTCCTGATACAGAAGGCATGACTGGAGTCTTGCCAGCTTTACACTTCCCAGAGCACATGGTGTTATGTTTTGTTTAACCACAGGCATCTGGCGAAGGACAATTTAACTACAAAAGACATGTAAAGGAAACACGAGGCTTACAGGTCATCACTAAGTAATTTCTGTAATGTTTATGCTTCATTTCTAGGTAAGAAATCTGAACATTGAAGTGTTCTTCTTTTGAAGATGTATTGGTTATGCCTATTGACAAAGGTGTTGTCCTCTTTGTCCTCATTGTTGCTCAACAAGAACCAGAATCAGTGTTAGGATACTGGCAACAGTACACAATAAGGAATAAAGTCTTCTTCTTTAGGATAATGCACTTATGTCTGAACATGGTATTATCCTAAGAAAGAAGTCGTAGACTTGAAACGCGTTGATCGAATAAATCACTATTTCTACAATACTGTATGATATCTCCCTTTACAGCAGATCTGAAAAAAACCTTTATTCTTTACTATGTACTGCTTGGCTCTGACAGCCCATGAATCTGCAGCAGCTGACTATTCTACCTACATTAGTCTCCACCCCCTGAGGTGACCATATAATAGTATGTACTATTTCTCTAATCCTGAATAAGACCCATTGCACTTTTTTTTTTCAGTTATTGCACTACTGTAACCAATAACATGCTTGCTGGTTGGTGGTCACAGGTCGACTCAGTTTCAGAATGATATATGATAGGTTAGTCAATACAGATAGACTGCCATTGTTCTCACCACACGGATCTTGTTTACACAGAACAATGTGCTGCAGAGAACTGTGATCAACTGTATAGCAAAATAGATAATTTCCTTGATGAATTATCATTTTGCCCATTTGTAAATTTAGACTGCAAGATTACTATGAAACAAGCCTTCCAAAGAACGCTCATTGGACGATAATCATGCAGTGTAAATGAACCTTAAAGGGAACCTGTCACCAGATTTAGTGACTCTAAACTGTGGCCACCACCATTGAGCTCTTATATACAGCATTGTAGAATTCCGCTCTGTATAACGGAAAAAACATTTTTATTCTACTCATCTAGGGGGTGGTTTGGTATGATGGGTGTCGCTGCTCTCTAGTCCGGCGCCTTCTCTCTGCTGCAATCTCCATCCTCCTTCTACACAGCCCAGTGTGGATGACGTGTCTACATCATCCACACAGGCCAACACTGCGGTCCTGCACAGTCGCACTTTGATCTGCCCTGCTGAGGGCAAATCAAAGAACTGTAATATGCAGGCATGAGGAAAGGTTAAAAATTGCCCGCGCATGCGCACTACAATACTTTGATCTTCCCTGAGTAGGGAAGATGAAAGTGTCCCTGCACAGGACCTCAATGTTAGCTAGTGTGAATGACGTAGGACACGTCATGCATATGGGGCTCAGAAGAAGGAATATGTCGATTGCCACAGAAAGGAGGCGCCAGACCGGGGAGCAGCAACACCCATCGGACCGGACAACCCCCTACGTGAGTATTATAAAAGTGTTATTTACATGATACACAGTGGCCTGCGCTCTTATATAGAGTAATCTGGAATGCTGTGTATAAGAGCTCAGTTGTGGTGTCCTCAGCTTATCGGAGCCTAATCTGGTGACAGGTTCCCTTAAAGTGTAGTATTGAATTTTCCTGCAGTGCCATCACATGTCAGACATAAACCTTGTACAGTATCATTTAAGTAAATAAAGATGGCAAGGACAGGGCTCACAAAAGGAGAGACAATCTTTGCAATTCCTACTGGTCAAAAATGTAACATCCTGAGCAGAGGATAACTTACATTAACTCAGAATTAATTTTAGGCTTTTTTAAATGATTCACAATACTGTTCTAGGATGTTAAATGAAACAAAGCTTCCTCAAAACCACATATCAAAGAACGAACCTGCTTCTCCGACATGACAAAGAGCTGTTCTTCATTCTTTGTGAAGGCCATATCTCTTAAAACAGGGCCAGAGTCCACCACCTGGATGGTTTCATACTGTACGGCTCCGGTGATGGGGCCATCAACTCGAATCTGAAAATAGAGAAGACAAATCTGATTTAGTCTAACATGAATAGTCTTAAAAATAAGGTTAATATGTTAATAATGCTGCTTGGTAGCAAAACAGTTTTCTATTCATAGAGCATGATTATGATAATTATTGTAATAATATTCAACACAAAACACAGAGCCATTATCAACAATGGGAAGATAAAGCTAATATAAAATATTTTGTTGTTGAGTATCAGATTACAGAATTATTACCACCTAAGGCATGTTATGTTCTTAAAGCGCTGCATAGGTAACCCTGAAGTACAGTAACCAGGGATTGTGCACACATTATTCCCTTATGTTCTTGTAGATCTTGTGTAAGAAATGAAGATATTTTGTGATTGCCGAGAGCTGACACTGATCCTACTTCATCCCACCGAACATTATTCATTTACAATATATTATATTAGGTACATAAATTAAACCTGATGACACTTCTAGAATATCTAATAGGTGCTGCAATCTGTACTGCATTTCCCCCGCACCGAGTCCGGATTGGCTCTCGTTGTGCTGAATAATGAAAGTTGCTGTCATATTCATATTGACTCTTAAGAGTTACAGAGGTCACTCAGTTTTTAATGTTGAAGCCAAAATAAGTTGTCAGCACTTTTAAAGGCTTGACTTGCCAAAAATGTCTCATAGTCCCTGATCAGTTTATAAAGAACAAAAACTGAAAGTCATACAAATAGATCTCAGCAGGTAAAGCTGTGTGATTGACAGCAGGTTACACGTAGAAATGGCCCATGAAATTCTTGTGGCAAAAGTACAAAGATAGATCCAGGCATAACAAAAATGTTGGCTTGTCCACTGCTATATCGAAAACTGTTATTAAGTTGGCTTGGAGTCACATAGAATCCATCATGTATTTATACAGCTAATAAAGTTTTCATAAAGACCAATCACTAATTACACATACAACATACACAAGTGGAAAGATACACATGCATAAACATGCATGCACACACACATGTATGCACACACATCCATACACGCACATATGCATACATAAAAATGCATGGCCACACACATACAATACACACAAGCGGAAGCACACGCATGCATACACACGTATGCATGCACACATATGTATACACGCATGAATGTGCAAACATGCATACACACATACACACATTTATACACACACATGCATGCACACACATGCATAAACACATGCATACAAGAACACATGCATACAAACATGGATACATGGATACACTCATTACATTCATGTAATCTTTCTTAATCCCTCATCATCTCCTTTTGTCTCACAGCAAATAAGACAACAAAAAAAACAAGTTAATTTGTGTTTGTTTATAGACCCACATCTCATTTTGGTGCCCATGTTATATTTACATTCAAGACTGGAAGTCATAAGATATTAAAAAATATATTACTTTTGCAGCATTTCATGAAGTAGAAGCAAAACTTTCCTTAACTTCAAATAATGTGTGGTTTAAAATTTTGCTGCTCATGCAGTAACCAAAATGTGAAATGCTATCTGCAGTGTAATAATACATGAAAACTACAAGCTATGTAAGCAGGTGAGAAATGCTGAAAGCTTTATCAAAGCAGGACAGACGGTAAGATGCCTATTGAGAGAACATCTGCTCTACGTCTAGCTTTGTGTTCTCAAGTTGCCACTAGTCGATTTGAGTTGGGTCTTTAACCCAAAAACTGCTTTACTGCTGCCAGACACAGCTTTGTATTGCGGCTGATCCCAATATCGGATGGACAATAGACAATCGTTCCTTCTGAAGTCCAGAATAAAGGTTCCCTTCATATAAAAGGTACAAAGCTAGAGGTAGAGGGGGTGGTTCCTGAAATTTAGAAGCAGTAGCATGGTTTTCGAGAAAAAGGCTTTGAAATGACAACCTTCTGTTATATAGAAAACTGAAGTCAATGTATGGAAGAATAATCCAAAACCCCTGTTAGTGTGCATTCTCCATATGTTATAATAACACACGTTGATGATTTTCAGAGAAACTTATTGTAAAAAACAAATTACATGCCATAAAAACATGTATTCATTTGAAGAGTCCAAGTCATTAGAAACGAAGAATGGGCTCAATAAAAATTCTATGGGGACAATCTTTCATGTCAGATATCATTACTTAGCTTCTACTACTTTTCAGCAAAGGTGGTGTCTGTCCCCCCCATCAAAGCTTCTGAGGTTTTTATGACTTATCAAATGCTTTTTCTTTATTAGATCTAAACTTTTTATCATGTTAGATAAGGTTTTTTAGTCCTCCAATCCTCCTCACCAATAGTTTTGCATTGAAGAGGAGTTGTATAGGTTGGTGGTCAAGCATGCGTTCTTCCACTCCATTGTAATATTTGGGAGATACAGAGACAACTATATATGAGAATATGTTATCATATAAAATATATTATTTCCTGTCCTATTCTGTTTTCTTAAAATCTCAGAAGCTTAAATTAAAATATGTTAGGGGAGAATTCTCTAACCATATTTTGCCAGAAAACTGGCATAAAAAAATGATAGCAGAAATGGCTGGTCCTCTGGCTCTTGGTTTCCCAGTTGCTGGCGACGGTGCACTCCTGAAGATTGACAGTTCAGATTAGTGTCTTGTTGCCCGCACTGCAGTATAGGAAAGCCCAAAAAATTCCAAGGCACCGAGAAGCGCCTCTCCGTTTATTTGTCTTAGCATACAAAAAAAAGTGCAAAAAAAACAACCTTTCAGCCGACAGAGGGCCTTTTAAAAAAATTACATACATATGAAGTATAGGAAATAGCATGAGGTGGCTAAATCTGTCTGGATCCTGTGTTCTGGCTTTTGTCAGAGCACTGCGAGCACAATCTAAAGCCTGGATCTTACCATCGGCACATGCTCCTTATATAAGCCCTATGAGATTGAATGGTGACCGGTAGCCTACGCAACAAGCTATATAATACTATTCTTGAGAATACTGAGGAAAAGGGGTGAGGATCTCAGTTGACGCTCCGAGTAAATCCAACTACTTGGTCAGTATAAGGCTTTATTTAAAAAAAAGTACATGTATGTATTCACATAACATTTAAATGCTAAAAAACGAAAGACCGCGTTTTGGCTTACTAAGAAGCCTTCCTCAGGTCTATCTCATATACAATAAAAGTGTCATTGAACTTGCAAAGGTGATTGTGTCCATTCCTTGGTTATAAGTATTATAATGGATACCTAGAGGCAATTACTGGGGGGGGGGGGCAGATTCAGAGTTAATTGAACTCTACCTGGTGTGTTGTGACTTTTTCTGATTTCTACTATAGACTACATCCCTTATAGACTTAGTGCTTAGAAAAAAAGTATAAGAATATTCACGAGAAAAATGCTTGTTTTTACAGGCACTTTACAATTTTACCCATTTAAGAACCTGAGACAACTCCTTTAAAAGGGTCAAAACTAAAGTATGACACATCAGTCTATATGAATTCTTCCTGTGTACTTAATATTTTTTATTAGAATTTGTAAATCTATTCATCCAAGATATTTGTCAATACGCTTATAAAGCTACATGTTTATTAGAAGAGAAATAATATAGTGGATTAGAGCATTTACTAATACGGATTCAGGGCATATAAAAAAAAAGACAAAGACTTTACAAACTTTTCATAAATGAGCCTTCCACCAACAAAATCACTTGACTAAGTAGAACTTCTGTTTTATAGCTATTTCAGGCATTAAAAAAGGTTAATATGCCTGTTAATTAAATGTGTCATCATGGAAAAGGCCACTGAAAAAGTTAACAGTTCTGACTGTCTATTTTCTTGTAATTGAACTCCAGAGTTGGAACTGATAGCAGTACTTTAATGTCAATAATTCCCTTTCTTTGTATTTATGCATCAAAGCACCCTTCTTATCATCTGTCATTGCAGACAAAGATTAGAAGGTATTGTGACATAACAGCGCTCACACTTCACAATGTTCTTTCAGAAAAAAATGAACGGGTATTTCCACTTTTATTTAATTGTTTGCATGTCAAAGATAAGGTAACAATAGAAAAATAAAATAAAAAGTGTTCAATTAAGTGGACACTTGTTACCCAAGTAGTCCATAGAATAAGCAAATAGATAAAAGAATAGTTCAGCCTTTCTATCCAACAATGTGCGCAAAATCCAAATTAAAAAATATATTGTCCTTATTTCACATCAGTTCCATTTCTAAAAACATGAGGGTAAACACCAACAATGCACGTCATCAGAAACTAGGCGAATCTCCCTGACCTTGGTCTTATACGCACTTGCCTCCGTCATCTTCAATCACCACCACTTTGGTCGATCTCTGGAGGTCATAAATCAATGCAAATCTATGACAGCCTCATTTCTAAGCAAAGCCGAACAGATGTTCAACAATAGAGACCCAGACTTGCGACCATTATATCAGCTATGAAGGAGTGCTTGGGTGGAGATCTAGGACGTATGGGGCTGCTCAACCTAGGATGGTACAGTCACTTTTTGCCATAAAAAAACAAATAAGAAATGGTAGGCAATCACCTGAATAGATAAAAACAGTCCATTATTTGATCCTGACAGAAAGATAGGGGAGGATGTGGAGAGAAGGTATGACGGCTGCCATTTTGCGCGGAGCATCGTGCTTCTATGGATCCAGACCAGTAGAAGCGCGATCCTTCATGTGAAACAGCTGCCATCGTCCCTGCTCCCCGCATCCTCCCCCTCTCCTTCTGTTCGGATGAAATAAAGAAATGTTTTTACCTATTTGGGTGAGTGCCTACTATTTTTTCTATGAAAGCCACATTCTGGCTCTCATAGATTTGTATTGAGCACTTGTGTTGAAACTTTTGACTTCAGGACATACTGGTGGTATAGGGACAAAATGGTGCCACAGAACCAGAGCGGCGCCGAAAAAGGATGATGAAGCCGAAGGGTAAATATAAGACAGGTGTCAGGGGACTAAGGGGTGCTTCACACACAGCGAGCTCGCTGCCGAGATCGCTGCTGAGTCACGCTTTTTGTGACGCAGCAGTGACCTCATTAGCGATCTCGCTGTGTGTGACACTGAGCAGCGATCTGGCCCCTGCTGCGAGATCGCTGCCCGTTACACACAGCCCTGGTTCGTTTTCTTCAAAGGCGCTCTCCCACTGTGACACACAGATCGCTGTGTGTGACAGCGAGAGAGCGACAAATGAAGCGAGCAGGGAGCAGGAGCCGGCGTCTGACAGCTGCGGTAAGCTGTAACCAAGATAAACATCGGGTAACCAAGGTGGTTACCCGATATTTACCTTAGTTACCAGCCTCCGCCGCTCTCACGCTGCCTGTGCTGCCGGCTCCGGCTCTCTGCACATGTAGCTGCTGTACACATCAGGTTAATTAACCCGATGTGTACTGTAGCTAGGAGAGCAAGGAGCCAGCGCTAAGCAGTGTGCGCGGCTCCCTGCTCTCTGCACATGTAGCTGCATTACACATCGGGTTAATTAACCCAATGTGTACTGTAGCTAGGAGAGCAAGGAGCCAGCGCTCAGTGTGCGCGGCTCCCTGCACACACAGCTAAGCGGTGTGCGCTGGTAACTAATGTAAACATCGGGTAACCATACCCGATGTTTACCTTAGTTACCAGTGTCCGCAGCTTCCAGACGCCGGCTCCGTGCAAGCGCAGTGTCGCTTGCACGTCGCTGCTGGCTGGGGGCTGGTCACTGGTCGCTGGTGAGATCTGCCTGTTTGACAGCTCACCAGCGTCCATGTAGCGATGCAGCAGCGATCCTGACCAGGTCAGATCGCTGGTCGGATCGCTGCTGCATCGCTAAAGTGTGAAGGTACCCTTAATCAAACCCTCAAAATAGACCCTATATTTATTAAGCACAAGCCCCCTAAAATTATTCAGACACCAGATCAGCTTTTAAAATTAATTCAGATCTATGGAAATGGAAGCATATATACTTGACATTCACAAATCCGCGTCACCTCCAGATATGCTAGCCAGCGTTAGGACCTTGTGCACGCAGCCCTGATGGTAATTCCATTCCTGACAATAGACCTGCCATCATAGATGCAGTGACCCTGATCTTATGCATCTATAAGCTCAAATCTACAACATCTGGACAATTGCTGGCCTCGGCCGAACAGGAAGCATGGTGTTAACTGTAGTCAAACCTGACTTTGGGGGTTTTGAGATGAGTTTGACTTAATGGGATGTACACAATTAAAAAAAGGCAAGAATGGGGTAGAAAAACCAGTAGCGGAGGTGGTTCACCAGTGCAGCAGAGTTTCATTTCCTTTTTTTATTTTGGCGTAGGAGAAATTTTTCCAGACTTCTCTTATCAAACAAACATTACAATCAAACAGCACATAGCTGGCATTTGAGTGCTGTGCCATTTTTTTACAGACCCATTCTCTTTCATTAGTGAGTTGGATTAATAAAATTGGACCTGTATGTACTCGTATATCACAGACGGATGTCTGAATGAGCGCTAACTCAACTCACTACTCACTCGATAATCTTTTAGCTTGGGCTGATTGGTGTTAATTTAATCACCTTCATAAAAATATTAATTTACCTAATGACATGCCTATTGTCTAGTCACGTATGTAAGCCAAGAAGGTGACTATTGGATTCAGAGAAACAAGTGTTTTCCAATGTAATGTCAGAACATTATTATTATGATGATGAAGTCACGCTGTTTCATTGAGTTCAGTTCCATTTTCCTTTTCTATTGATCCAACCATTATACCCAATTTTCCTTTTCAGTCGGAGATTGCTATGCAGAAAGTCTGCTAACATTATTTTATCCAAAATGTTCTCATATGCAGAAACAAGTGAACAGTATGGGTTCTGTTTTGCTACTGTTCATTTCTTTGTCTCTAAGAGAGGTGACAAAAGTATTAACCCATGAAGTTTTAGGTCCCTTTACAATTTTGGCTCAATATCCGTATTCATTCCTTTCCTCATATCACATCCATACCTTTGAATTATGATACCTCTATTCATTTATCATGGTGTTCTGATATTGAAGCATTATTATGCCCATTTAAGTTCATCTCGTCTAAAATACGAATGAGTAATACAACTTTATCATCTTATATGAGCAGAATCACCTACTATATCCATACCCATCCCTTGTACACTGTGAACCCTCATGGGCAGGGTCCTCTCTCATCTTGTACCTGTCTTTGCCTTGTATTGTGCATGATTATTGTACTTGTTTATATCATGTATACCCCTTTTCACATGTAAAGCAACATGGGAAAAATGAGGCTATAATAAATAATAATCATAATAATATTAATAACATGGCTCAGCAATGGCAGATTTACCAGGTTGTTGAATCATCAGCACAGGTAATGTTCACAATCTCACTCTACTGAAGCCCTAGGGTTTAGCATGGCTTTATTTATGGCAATAAAGAGCATCAGGGTAAGAAACATGTAGATGCCTATAATCATTAGAAAGTATAATAGCATGAATAACAAAATTCAATACTGACTGTATTAGGCTAAGTTCACATGTCTTGTAATTATCCGTTAGAATGGATCTTGCAGAGATCCATTGGGAAACTGATTTCAGCCGGATCTGTTTTTTTAACATGGGAATCTATGGAGGACTGATCCATTAATGGATGGCTATTTATCTTACAGATCCTGTAAGAATACATCGGATCGGTTACAAATTCAAGTACAACGATGGCTAAACAGTAATCCGTTAACGGATCCATCCTCCATAGACTCCCATGTTAACAAACGGATCCGACAGCCATCTGTTATTTATCAACAGACAGAAAAGTTTTGTTTGCAGAACTATTTTTGCCAACGGATCTTACAGGACATGTGAACTGAGCCTTAAGGGTGCTTTACACGCTGCGACATCGCTAGCCATTGCTAGCGATGTCGAGCACGATAGCACCCGACCCCGTCGCTCGTGCGACATTTGGTGATCGCTGCCGTAGCGAACATTATCGCTACGGCAGCGTCACACGCACATACCTTGTCAGTGAAGTCGCTGTGACTGCCAAACAATCTCTCCCTCAAGGGGGAGGTGCGTTTGGCATCATAGCAACGTCACTGCGGCGTCACTAAGCGGCCGGCCAATAGAAGCAGAGGGGCGGAGATTAGTGGGACGTAACATCCCACCCTCCTCCTTCCTTCCGCATTGCCGGTGGATGCAGGTAAGGAGATGTTCGTCGTTCCTGCGGTGTCACACATAGCGATGTGTGATGCCGCAGGAACGCCGAACAACATCCTACCTGCAGCAGCAGCGATATTAGAGAAAGGAGCGACGTGTCAACGATCACCGTTTTTGAACGATTTTGCGATCGTTGATCGTTGCTCCTTGGTGTCACACACTGCGATGTCGCTACCGACGCCGGATGTGCGCCACTAACGACGTGACCCCGACGATATATCGGTAGCGATGTCGCAACGTGTAAAGCACCCTTTAGACTCTAACTACCTTTTCATGATCAGGGCTTTATATACATGGGCTACATATGTTTTATACATATTGTAAAAAGTGACATTTTGAAGACTCCACAAAGACAAATATATATATACTAGAAGGTGGCCCGATTCTACGCATCGGGTATTCTAGAATTTACGTATTGTGTAGTTCATGTATGATTTTTGTTATATATATGTGCAGTATGTGCGTATATTTGTGTGTGCAGCGTTGTCTGTGTGTGGGTGTCTGTGTAGGGCAGTTGTTTGTGGTTTCCAGTGTGTGTGTGTGGTGTGTTGTGCAGTGCGCGCGCGCGCGTGTGTGTGTGTGTTGGGGGGAGGTGTGCACTCTCCATCGTGCTCCATCCCCTATGCTGCGCACCCCCCATCGTGCTACATCTCCCATCCTGCGCACTCCCAAACGTGCTCCATCCGCCATGCTGCGCACTCCCAAACGTGCTCCATCCGCCATGCTGCGCACTCCCCATCGTGCTCCATTCCCCATGCTGCGCACTCCCCATCGTGCTCCATCCGCCACGCTGCGCACTCCCCATCGTGCTCCATCTCCCATGCTGCGCACTCCTAAACGTGCTCCATCCGCCATGCTGCGCACTCCCAAATGTGCTCCATCCACCATGCTGCGCACTCCCAAACGTGCTCCATCCGCCATACTCCACACTCCCCATCGTGCTCCATGCCCTATGCAGCGCACTCCCCATCGTGCTCTATCCCCTATGCTGCGCACCCCCCATCGTGCTCCATTATCCATGCTGCGCACTCCCAAACGTGCTCCATCCGCCATGCCGCGCACTCCCAAACGTGCTCCATCCGCCATGCTGCGCACTCCCAAACGTGCTCCATCCGCCATGCTGGGCACTCTCTATCGTGCTCCATCCCCCATGCAGTGCACTCCCTATCGTGCTCCATCCCCTATGCTGCGCACCTCCCATCGTGCTCCATCTCCCATGCTGCGCACTCTCAAACGTGCTCCATCCGCCATGCTGCGCACTCCCAAACGTGGTCCATCCGCTATGCTGCGCACTCCCAAACATGCTCCATCCGCCATACTCCGCACTCGCCATCGTGCTGCATCCGCCATGCTGCGCACTCCCAAACGTGCTCCATCCGCCATGCTGCGCACTCCCAAACGTGCTCCATCCGCTATGCTGCGCACTCCGAAACGTACTCCATCCGCCATGCTGCGCACTCCCAAACGTGCTCCATCCGCCATGCTGCGCATTACCAAACGTGCTCCATCCGCCATGCTGCGCCAGCATCAGCTTCTCTACCCGCATCATCAGCCTCTCTGCCCGCAGCATCAGCCTCTCTCCTCCCAGCATCAGCGTCTCTGTCCCTAGCATCAGGCTCTCTCCTTCCAGCCTCCCTCAGCATCAGCCTCCCTTTCCCAGCCTTCCCAAGGATCAGCCTCTCTCCTCTCAGCCTCCTTCCTCCCAGCCTCCGCCTCCCATCCTCCCTCAGCATCAGCCTTCCTCTCCCAGTCTCCCCCAGCATCAGCTTCCCCAAGCATCAGCCTCTACCAGCATCAGCCTCTGTTCTTCCAGCCTCCTCCAGCATCAGCTTCCCTAAGCATCAGCCTCCCTCGTCCCAGCCTCCCTCAGCATCAGCCTCTCTCCTTCCAGCCTCCCTCAGCATCAGCCTCCTCTCCCCAGCCTTCCCTAGGATCAGCCTCTCTCCTCCCAGCCTCCTTCTTCCCAGCCTTCCGATCCCAGCCTTTTTCAGCATCAGCATTTCCCTCTTCCCCATGATCAGCCTCTCTGCTCCCAGCCTCCTCCAGCACGCCCTGCTCCTCTGCCGACACTCACACACCCGATCGCATGCACTCACACACACACCCGATCGCATCCACTCACACACACACCCGATCGCATCCACTCACACACACACCCGATCGCATCCACTCACACACACACCCGATCGCATCCACTCACACACACACCCGATCGCATCCACTCACACACACACCCGATCGCATCCACTCACACACACCCGATCGCATCCACTCACACACACACCCGATCGCATCCACTCACACACACACCCGATCGCATCCACTCACACACACCCGATCACATCCACTCACACACACACCCGATCGCATCCACTCACACACACACCCGATCGCATCCACTCACACACACCCGATCGCATCCACTCACACACACAGACACTGACGATATCGCACTTACGCGCTCATACTCACAACATCCGGGGATATCACATGCTTCTGGCCATGTGATCCTCCGTCAGGTCCTGGAAGATCACAACAGCACATTTTCGCCGCCGAGAAGCAAGCGATATCCCAGGATGTCGTGAGTATGTGGATGCGATGTGAGGTGTGTGTGAGGTGTGTATGAGAGTGAGTGTGAGTGTGATCTGATGTGTGTGTATGTTTGTGTGTGTGCGTGTGGACCTTCCGGCGCAGCAGGACCTTGATGGGCTTGTAACCATGCGAGCATGGTTACCAACGTATCCACACCACTCCCACCACTGCCGTGGGAGCGGGGGCCGGGGGAGGGGGAGGGAGTACAGTACTCACCTCCGTGACAGCGCTTGTAACCATGCGAGTATCCACACCACCCCTTTGGGAGCGGGGGCCGGGGGGGGGGGGGGTTGGGGGGGGATAGGGAGTACCGTACTCACCTCCGTGACAGCCGTGTCAGTTAGAGAAATGCGCGGGGGGAGGGAGGGGGTGGGGACCAGAGCTAACGTGCATTGCGTGAGGGGGGCGGGGCGTGGCGTGGCTGAATTGCCAATGCCTGCAGGGTGCCGGGGCGAGAGGCCAATCTGTGGGGGGGGCGGAGCCTGGGCGAGCGGCTGGCCAATCCGTGTGGGGGCGCAGCCTGGGCGAGCGGCCAATCCGTGTGGGGGGGCGGGGCCATGGCGAGCCCAGCGGCCAATCAGCTTTGTGTCACCGTAAGGACACAATTTTGGAGCATGACAGACAGACAGACAGACAGATAGACAGACAGACAGACAGACAGACAGAATAAGGCAATTATATATATAGATATATATATATATATATATATATATATATATATTGTACATTAATATACAGTTGTATCTATCATTGGACATTGAAAGGATGAAAGAACCTTTGCTCAGTCTCAAATAAAAGAAAGGTTAAATGTGATCCTATCCCCCAAAGCGCCCATAAACTGAAATAACCCTCACAGTGTGACCTATTAGTATCATTAAATATCAGGTCTTGTGGAGAAAAAAAAGCTCTCCTGAAGTCTTCCTAACCTTTTGTAGTCTATGCTTAACCACTGTTAGCAAAGGGCTTATCTCTTTAGTATTGTATTTAAGACAAAAAAGACAGTTGCGTGCCAAGGGACCCAAGTCAGCAAATGTCCTCTACCCCAACTAATGTAAACATCACAAGTGTAGAGAATATGGGGAATTTCAGCAGAGTCAACGCTTACGTCTCACTTCTGTGTAAATCTGCCTTCTTTATCATGTAGCTCATTACACTGCCAGCTAAAAGTACTAAAGCTGGTGTCACACATAACGACAACGACAACGATGTCGCTGCTACGTCACCATATTCTGTGACGAAGCAGCGACCATAGATGATCGTTAGTAAGCTGTCAAACATGTTATATAAAGCAGCGACGGAGCAGCGATCATAGCGACGTCGACAGTCGTTGTGTGGTTTCAGACGTAGCGTAGCGTAGCGATCATCGCTGCTGCGGTGTCAAACACAAGGATTATCAGCTTATCAGCATGGCGCAGCGGGATAGCAGCGATCAAAAATGACCTGGAACATTCATGAGCGAGCAACGATTTCGCAGCAGGGGTCTGATCGTTGTTATGTGTCACACACAGCGACGTCGCTGTTGAGGTCGCTGCTACGTCACAGAATATGGTGACGAAGCAACGACGTCATTGTCGTTATGTGTGACACCAGCTTAAGCCTATTCTCATTACACAGAGGAAACAACTAATTATTGCATGTATTATGTGTAAATGTAAATGCATGATGTTATATGAAGGAGGCAGACATAGGAACTCAAAGAGATATTCTTCACCTGAATGTGGATTGAAAAAAAAAAAACTTGAAAAAAATAAACAACTTGTATCCTTTATATAGTATCTAAAAAGTATGGTAAATAATAACACTAGACCGCAGTCTAACTTATCAATAAAAATCAAGTTCATCTCTAAGGCGGACTTCATATAGCGTTTACCACTGAGCTCAGTGGATCCATTAGGGCTTATCCCCGAATTCCCGCAAAATGGGATTTGGGTGTATGTGCGAACAAGGCAATTGACTACAAAGATGCAGAAGGATCTAATTTTATTTTTTTTTTTACCTATCCAGGTGCTAAGAACAAAAAATTCTAGTAGTGAGAAAGATGAACAGAAAACCCAATGATCAGACTGCAAGTCCAGCTTCATAAATATGGTTGAGCTCAGCAGTGCTATTACATGCCAGGAATCAAACTGAATATCTGATAATGAACGGCTCTGTGCACACTGCAGTCAATCCTTCCATGAGACGGGAGAATTTCCTGATATATACCTGCTAGGGACATCTCCATTATTATAGGCATACTATGGCGTGATAAACATTGCAAAGCATTTACTGATTTTAAAAAGATCTGTCACCAGGTCAGATGTGAATAGGTTTTATCCTATTGTCACTGCTTCCCTGAGTTTTTCAGTTTTTGTATTTTTAAAATCCACAATACAGTTCCAGATATATGGGATTTTGTATTAGGGTATGTAGGTAGGAGACTGCAGCTGCTTGTACCCACGATCTGAGTTCAGTGTGCTGCGGTCTCCTGCTTCTGTTCTTCCTACAGAGGACGCATGTGAATCCGCAGCAAACAATTGACATGCTGCGGTCTGGAAAGACGCACCGCAGGTCAGTGTTTGCGGCAGGAAAAAACAAACACAGTGGGCATGGGATACACTGTGCTTGTACTGTACAACACAGCATCTTGGACACAGCTGAATCAGTGGTCCCTTTTGACTTGGTGACTGATAAGTCAGGATAGTCTTCAATTATAATATACTTTTTTGATGTTGGCCTACAATATAAGAAGCAGCAGTCCATAGTGATTTGTCATATAGATGACAATTGGTATATTAATATATACTGGCCCAACAAAGATTATTAGAACACTCTTTTGGTCATGTGAGCAAAGCTCTACAAAATGCATTCAACAAATAAGTGGGAAGCGGTTTTCAAAGTGTCTAGTAACTGTGGGGCTCTGATGCAGGGTGTACATAGCATGATACAGAAATGGGAAGTGAGAATGAGAGCTGCTCTGTTCAAAAAGCCCCATTGCTGTGGAATACAAAGAGGAGCAGCTTTCTTGGGACTCCCCTCTATTATTCCCTTATGCTTAAATATGGCATCATATGGCCGGATTAAACCATATGTGTGGAGGTCCTTAGGCAGTTGAAATCTTGGGACGCCTCTAGCAATTTATTTCCTAATGTGTTTTTAAATTTACAATAAATTTTAATGCACAAAATAAATGTCATGAAGCCCAGCAAAAATTAAGCTAATCAAACTGCATTAAAACCAAGAAAAGGTAATTAACTAACGCAGACCTCGGGTGTAGGACCATATATTCTAATCTGGGTTCCCAAAGCTTCTACTCATGACTGTTCTGCTATGATCCAGTGTTGTGAAGAGCTTTCAGGCACTTACTTCTCTTCCACACCGACTTATCTCTCCTCCACTCCCTCTTACCTCTCCTTCCCTCCACACCCACTTATCTGTTCTCCACCCCACGCCCACTTATCTCCCATTTACGCCACTTACCTCTCCTCCACTCCCTCTTACCTCTCTTTCCCTCCACACCCACTTATCTCTCCTCCACTCTACACCCACTTATCTCTCCTCCACTCCACAGCACCTTGTCTCTCCTCCACTCTTCACCCACTTATCTATCCTCCACTCCACACCCAATTTCTGGCTAATCACACAGCTGCTGCTCCTCTCCTATTCATGAATCTCAAAATGAACTACCAACAGCTGAAACATCCTGTTACTACCTGTTGCTGTAATGTTCACATCAGAGCTCCATTGCTCCAACTAGCCCTCATTATCAGCTGACCAGGTTGTCACACTGATTGTAAATTTTTTTCAATATCAAATCAATCAAAGTAAAAGTACAGTTGATAAATACAATAAGAAGGTCTGTATTCTGTATTTTTTTTCTAAACCCTAAAAAAACTTCACAATACAGACCTTATTGTATTTTATCAACTGTACTTTTACTTAGCCACCATACAGTTGGGTAAGAATCTTATATATGTGTATTACAATCCAGAATTGGCGCCCAACTGGGGCACTTGCTATTTTAACTTGTCTAATTCTTTTACTGTTATGTTTCAATAAAATTGTCTTTTATTACTAATAGGGCCTCTTCTCATCCATTCCTTATTTATGTCTAGTCCTTAGAGATTTCGGGCCCCGTGTATGAATGAACAAAAAAGTTATACATATAGCAACCAGCAGAAGGATGGCTTACATTTTCTAACTTCTCCAGACATCTCAATCAATGCAGTGGACAGCTTAGTCGCTTGAACAAGATTTTAGAAATAAGATCCAATTTGTCTGGTTTGCGAGTAAACAGAATTGGATATAACAATGTAGTTGTAGCTTAAATAAATCCTATGTCAATCACAATATTGTAGTAACTCTGAGTTGTCTTACAACTGTCTGTGCCATTGGCATATACTTATACCGAATCCTGTTTTTCTATATAATGGCCGCATGCTTTATACATTACCTTTGTGTATTCCATTTGTTTTGGTCTTAGCATTTGATTCCTGAGCTGCATTTTCCCTGCAGGTCACAGGCGGGAGAACATTGGGCATTATTTCAGTTTATTTAGAGAAGACAGGAAGAGCTTCTGTACTCTGCGGTTTAATTGATACCACAGGGGTTAATTAGAAAATGTCACCTGGCTACAAAATTGGGACAAAGCTCCTCATACACCTTCTAGAGAATGTACTCACATTGCTTAGTTTAAGGCACATCAGTTTTTTTAGAATTAATGTAAAAACTTTTACAAAAGTTGTTTCTGGAAGATATATAATAGCTGGAGGGCAATGTAAGCAACTCTGCTATTGCAGAAAGTCAGAAATATATTGTGCTGATAAGCTGCATTTACCATGAGGGCATAGCAGGCACGGGCATGAGGTACATGGACCGTACAAAGATATTAAATACATAAAGAACCATATATACTACATTGTAAAACTTCAACAACATATCTAAAACTGAGTTATAATGTGTGTGCATTACCTTCTAACATATCAGGCTAAAACAAGATGGGAATAGTCAGGCCATGCATTTGTACTATCTCCAGATTGCTCCTCTGGTGTTTGCTCTGCTAATAGGCACTGCTATAGACAATTATGTTGTGTAAAATTGCATATTTCATGCATTAATGATGTGTATTACTCATATATAGAGACCTGTAATAGCTGAGATGTCGTTTCCTAAGTGTTCTCGGGCTGCTGAGATACTTTCTGCGGTACAGTGAGATTGGGATCGTGTTTCAGTCACTCAATCCAAATCTCAAAACAAAAGACGTCTTCAGCGTCAGGCCAGCAGACTAGAGTAATGTTTCCCCCTCATTGCCCTTGTCTTTGGAAATTTATACTAGGAGGAAAACGTGATGTCACAATCTAGTCTGGGCTAATTAATGGTGGCACAGACCTGAAGGAGAAACAAAAAGAATCTCAGTCTACTGATATCTTACTCTACACTACACAGACTTTACATTTAACTTCTACCTCACTTGTGACTACTACAATGTATTGATTTAGACAGATGGAGTGACAGATAGACAGGTGGATAAACGGACGGACGGACGGACGGACGGACAGACAGACAGACAGACAGACAGACAGACAGACAGACATACAGTGCCTACAAGTAGTATTCAACCCCCTGCAGATTTAGCAGGTTTACACATTCAGAATTAACTTGGCATTGTGACATTTGGACTGTAGATCCGCCTGGAAGTGTGAAATGCACTGCAGCAAAAAAGAATGTTATTTCTTTTTTTATTTTTTTTTTTAAATTGTGAAAAGTTTAGTCAGAGGGTCATTTATTATTCAACCCCTCAAACCACAAGAATTCTGTTTGGTTCCCCTAAAGTATTAAGAAGTATTTCAGGCACAAAGAACAATGAGCTTCACATGTTTGGATTAATTATCTCTTTTTCCAGCCTTTTCTGACTAATTAAGACCCTCCTCAAACTTGTGAACAGCACTCATACTTGGTCAAGTATGGGAAAGACAAAGGAGCATTCCAAGGCCATCAGAGACAAGATCGTGGAGGGTCACAAGGCTGTTAAGGGGTACAAAACCCTTTCCAAGGAGTTGGGCCTACCTGTCTCCACTGTTGGGAGCATCATCCGGAAGTGGAAGGCTTATGGAACTACTGTTAGCCTTCCACGGCCTGGACAGCCTTTGAAAGTTTCCACCCGTGCCGAGGCCAGGCTTGTCCGAAGAGTCAAGGCTAACCCAAGGACAACAAGGAAGGAGCTCCGGGAAGATCTCATGGCAGTGGGGACATTGGTTTCAGTCAATACCATAAGTAACGTACTCCACCGCAATGGTCTCCGTTCCAGACGAGCCCGTAAGGTACCTTTACTTTCAAAGCGTCATGTCAAGGCTCGTCTACAGTTTGCTCATGATCACTTGGAGGACTCTGAGACAGACTGGTTCAAGGTTCTCTGGTCTGATGAGACCAAGATCGAGATCTTTGGTGCCAACCACACACGTGACGTTTGGAGACTGGATGGCACTGCATATGACCCCAAGAATACCATCCCTACAGTCAAGCCTGGTGGTGGCAGCATCATGCTGTGGGGCTGTTTCTCAGCCAAGGGGCCTGGCCATCTGGTCCGCATCCATGGGAAGATGGATAGCACGGCCTACCTGGAGATTTTGGCCAAGAACCTCCGCTCCTCCATCAAGGATCTTAACATGGGTCGTCATTTCATCTTCCAACAAGACAACGACCCAAAGCACACAGCCAAGAAAACCAAGGCCTGGTTCAAGAGGGAAAAAATCAAGGTGTTGCAGTGGCCTAGTCAGTCTCCTGACCTTAACCCAATTGAAAACTTGTGGAAGGAGCTCAAGATTAAAGTCCACATGAGACACCCAAAGAACCTAGATAACTTGGAGAAGATCTGCATGGAGGAGTGGGCCAAGATAACTCCAGAGACCTGTGCCGGCCTGATCAGGTCTTATAAAAGACGATTATTAGCTGTAATTGCAAACAAGGGTTATTCCACAAAATATTAAACCTAGGGGTTGAATAATAATTGACCCACACTTTTATGTTGAAAATTTATTAAAATTTAACTGAGCAGCATAACTTGTTGGTTTGTAAGATTTATGCATCTGTTAATAAATCCTGCTCTTGTTTGAAGTTTGCAGGCTCTAACTTATTTGCATCTTATCAAACCTGCTAAATCTGCAGGGGGTTGAATACTACTTGTAGGCACTGTATATATGGATGGATGGATGGATGGATGGATGGCTAAATGAATATAGATATGGATAGATGGATGGGTGGATGGATGGATAAATGAATATAGATATGGATAGATAAATAGTAGATAGATAGATAGATGGATATAGAGATAGATAGATAGATGGATGGATATAGAGATGGATAGAAAGAGGGATAGATAGATAGATAGATAGATAGATAGATAGATAGATAGATAGATCTCAATCTAAACTGATATGGAGTGCTCTTAGAAGCATTTAGCCTTATATTTCCTAATCCTATACAACATTTTGAAGTAGTAAATCATTCCGCCCTCATTACGCACTGCAGAAAACTTTCTATGGTGATTTACACTAAGGGTAACGTTTACACCAGGTAATGACCGATGTAGGCAAAATGGTTTGAGCCAAGGGTCTTTTTACACTACAGAATATGGAACATTAAACAACCACTGCCTGGCAATATGTTCAACAGTCATTTAAAGGAGTTGTCCACTGGTCTGACAAATCCTTCTCCATCAGCATATTTGCTCCCAGTAAAATAGCCCCACTTATACCCTCTCCGTTCCAAGGGTGTCGGGGCTCACGTCACACTTATACATCACAGGAGCCTTGCGCCCAATCAGTCCTGGCTTCATTCTCCCCGACTTTGGACGTATCAGACATCAAGAGGAAGTTAGCGGCAGCCGCGGCTCTGACTTCCTCCTGATGTTTGATGTCGGGGAGCGTGATGCCAGCACAGATTGGATGCAGGGCTTGTGTGACATAACAATGTGATGTGAGCCCGGACACCCCTGTAATGGAGTGGGCATAAGTGGGGTTATTTTACTGGTGGCAAACATGCTGATTGAGAAGGGGTTGTCCCAGTGGTGAACAACCCCTTTAATATACCTTTGCCTCCCTTTATTTTTAGCTTTCTATATAGTCTGTAGGAATTATAAACTGTACTAATAATAGTAATAATAATTTCAACAAGACATTTCTTGCTTGCAGCTTCACTAGTTATTCTTCATCTGCCAAATGATAGCAAATAATGTAATGATACCCACTCATTAAATGGTCATTTCTACTGTACTGCAATATCAACAACAAGCAACGTATGTTGTCTACATTTCATAGTTAATGTATAATTCTGCTAATAGCAATGTGACATTTTACACTTGCATCAATTAACTCTGCAGGAGAAAGTGTTAAATATCCTGATGCTTTCACCTTATTGCCAGAGAAGTATATGTTACAAAGTGAACTCTGCTGAGGCAGAGATCCTCTGTCAGGGAGCGGCAGTAACCCGGTCAGAGTAACTGGAGACAAAGCGGTTTCAACAGGAGGTCAGAGACAGACAAGGCAAGGTCAGAAGTTCAGAGACAATACAAGTGTCTATTGTAAAAGACTGGAGATTGAATACACCTATCGGATGCAGCCGGTGAGGAAAAAGTTTCTTACACCTAATGGCTGAGTGTTCTGTAAGAGACTTTTGAAGCAATTCATGGCTCGTGAAGTCTTCATTCAATTCTGCAGCAATCTCATTGAAGAACTGGTTGTTGGTTGTCTCCTCTCCGCCATACATCCATGCTCTGGTGTGTCATATGCAATAAATACATCAATACTTTGTAACTATTAGATGGGCATATGAAAAATCATCCTATTTCCATCCAGAAAATTGAGACGATATTCATCCATATTATTATCCGTATGATTCCGTGTAGCATACATGTTTACATATTTTATGTCCCTGTGTCATCCATTTTTACACATCAACAATTTAAAATGTCCATGATCGAATACATTTTCCTATGTTAATAAAGGCAACATATCCATAACATTGAATGCAATATGGATGTCACGCATGGGATCTGATTTTTTTTCCAAAGATCAGACAATCCATTGCCACAAGGCTGCACCAAATCACCAGACAAAACAGGCAGACATATAGAAAACTGAGGAAGTCATATCCGATGAATCCCGTGGACCAATTTAGAACCAAATACAAGGACCCCCTCCAACTGCCATAAGCCACTGTGACCCACGAACCATACTTGCACAACTAAATCCCCAATAACCCCAAAATTAAGGAGGGTGAGCAGGACTCACATAACCCTTGAGACCAGAAAGAGTGCTTAACTCTACAGCTTATAAATACCGTGCCTCATAACTAGAGATGAGTGAACCTGAGGTTCGATTTTTGAACCGAATACCAACTTAAAAAATCAAGGTTCGGGTTTGGGATTTGGATGCTTTACTTGCAAAACTTCACTCGTGCCAGCAATTCTGGGCTCAAGTACGCTTGGTGCTCAGCCCTGTGCGAGACGCTTGCAGTGTTTGAATGGCTCGCACTGGGGGTAACATCAGCACGATTACATGTAGAGTGCAACCCCAAAATATTGTTTGAAAAAGTCTGCCCACCCTCCCCAGGAAGTGATCTGCTTATAGTTGGCTGTCTGTGGGCGGAGACTCAAACTGCCAATCAACTACTAGCTCAAGCTCGAGCCAGTGGAGGCTCAACTCGTTTGCTACCATCAAACTGAACCTCCATGGAATCGCGCATCTCTACTCATAACCTGACCTTCCCCCTAACTGACCTCACCTTCCCTTCAACCCATCGTCATGCCGAACGCCACCCACCGCCAAGGCTGAGGTTCCAGTTTTTTCTAGTTAACCATAACATTGTAATACATTTTAAACTCATATTTTTGTCAATTTCTTAACCACTATTTCAATAGTAATCAAACAAAACTCAGAAGCCAATAGCTGGTAGCATTTTCTTTTCTGATATATGGAAATTCAAATGAACAGAAATTCTTCTCTTAGGGAAGCAAATACTAATATTACTAATAAGCTACAATATGAGAAGACCCAATCTACAGGAAGACAGATGAAAAATTCCACACATAATGTCTAGTTGCCACCAGTAGTCATACAACACCTCTTTATTTTTCAGCTAAATGTTGAAAAATGTTTGGCGCCTTATGTGTGATGGCAGTTCTTTGACATTTTATCTAATTGATGTATACAGTAGTCCGCCTCTGACCTAACTACATCACACATAGTATTCCTGTGATGTGTTTCATACCTACTTCACTGCTCTTTGTCACTATCCATTAATTATAGCTATATGGTATGGATTTTACAGCACGTTCATGAAGGCTTGTAAATGACATCCACTGTAACCCTGTCTTTTCATCACATAAAGATATAAAACTTACTATGTTAGCATTGTCAAACGTTCACCATGTATCATATTTTAAGACATAAGAAGACAGAAATTCAAAAAGGAGGACTAAACTAAGAAATAAATTATAGATGTGAAGAGGAAATAACATTATCTACATTATTATCAATCCGCAGAATCTTCTATATTCTCCAGAAACAAACAGTTATGCATAACGGATGCAGAAAATAGTAAGGGTTAATTTTGTAAAGAGTTTGAAGAGAACAGATGAAGAGGTCTAGGGGCAGGTCAACTTGAAATTAATTTTGTGTCCTTCTAAACCATGAATAAGACCTAATTTAGCTGACATGCATTGGTTTGTTTCACCCTAGTTTGTTTTTAATTTTTGTTGATGGTCTGACTTTCAGATTAATTTTTAATGCAGGAATAAAAATTGAAATTTTATTTTATCATCCTCCATTGTGGTCTGGTTCTGCTTCGCTGGACATTCAATCTTCTGTTGTTCTACGGGGGGAGGTTCCTGCTGCAGCCAGTTGTCTGATAGACAAATGATTGTTATTAGAGGGAGAGAGCAGGTGGATGATCTACTAGGAAGACGTTCTCATATATTTTACAGTTTTTATTTTATTATTAGACAAAGAAGAATTAAAGTAAAAGAAATTAAGGGAGGAAAATTGGATTTTTTGTGTATATTTTCTCTTTAGTGTTTCAGTAACATATACTATCAAGTATACACAAAATTACCTCAGTCTTTTTTAAATTTAGCACCTTAACAGAATACATAATGACCATCTTTGCTGTAGACTGGTGGCTTCCAGACTGAACTGACTTAGAGTCTTAATGGAAAGGGCTCAAATCCAAAATGTTTTGGCAAATTACCACAAAGAATGCCAGACTAGGGAGATGTCTCCAGTGTGCATGGGACAGTCTTCAATAATTTCTCTCTGGCTTGATTTATTTGAGAATTGTATCTAAATTTATCTTCTGACATGTCAAATAGGCCATAACATTTCTAAAATTATGAGAGCTGGGAACATTTTTCAACTATATACCTCTTTTCCTGCTCCTAAGAGACTACAAGATTTCTGGCACAATTTCCGACTCAGCACTAGCGAATTATGGCTCAATCATCAATATTGTGCCATAAATCTCGAGCAAAAAACTGTAGAATTGTATTTCTTCAGAGATACTGTATATAGGTCTAATTGTTTTGAAAATCAATAATTACCTATGGACAGAGTCTAAGACACAGAACAGTTAAGGTTTGTGCTTTATATTTAAAGAAGTTGGTCACTACCTTAACATTGATGGTCTATACTTAAGGGTGCTTTGCACGCTGCGACATCGCTAACGATATACCATCGGGGTCACGTCGTTAGTGACGCACATCCAGCGCCGTTAGCGACATCGCAGCGTGTGACACCAATGAGCGACAATCAACGAGCGCAAAAATGTGAAAAATCGTTACTCGTTGACACGTCGTTCATTTTCTTAATATCGTTACTGCTGCAGGTACAATGTTGTTCGTCGTTCCTGCGGCAGCACACATCACTGTGTATGACACCACAGGAACGACGAACATCTCCTTACCTGCGTTCACCAGCATTGAGGAAGGAAGGAGGTGGGTGGCATGTTCCACCTCTGCTATTGGACGGCTGCCGTGTGACTTAGAAAGGAGGCGAATCACCGGCTACAGCGACGTCGCAGGGAAGGTAAGTCCATGTGACGGGTGTTAGCGATATTGTGCGCCACGGGAAGCAATTTGCCCGTGTCGCACAACTGACGGGGCGGGTACGCTCGCTAGCGATATCGGTACAGATATCGCAGCGTGTAAAGTACTCTTTAGGATAGGCCATCAATGTCTGATCGGCTGGGGTCCAACATCCTGCACCACACTGATCAGCTCTTCTTGGTGCTGGCAGCTGCAGAGGGCCGGAAATGTGCAACTCCGAAGCTGCCCCATCTTCTGATAGTGGTCGTGGCCAGGTACTGCGCATCTGTCTACCATTCAAATCAATAGGAGGCGGATGTGCAGTACCTGGCCATGGCCACTATGAGAAGATGGGACGGTTCCGGAACTGAGCATTTTCGGCTGCCTGCCTCCAACGCCAGTACCAAAATTGGTTGATTGGCACGGGTGCGGGGTGTTGGACCACATCCAATCAGACAATGATGAGCTATCCTAAGTATAGAACATCAATGTAAACTAGTGGCCATCCTCTTTAAGGACCACTTACTCTACAAGATTATTGAGGCAGTCAGAAAAAAGTTATGCAGAAAAATATGACTGAGGTGTGTACTACTGATTTCAGAGTGTAGACATGGAGTATAGGAAGTCATGAGGGGGCCAGGATAGGATTAGGCTATGTTCACACTCTGCATTTCTGCTGTTTTTTTCTGCTCCCAAACACTGCACTCTTGATAAAAAAGCTGCTTCTAAAAAGCCGTTTTTGCTACATTTTTCCTGCTTCATTTGGCTGCGTTTTTGGTGTGTCATTTATCTACATGTTTAATAATGTTAGTTTCATTCACCACAAAAGCAGCAAAAGACAGCGGTTGCATTTTTGTACTTTCTCATTGCTTTCAATGGTAAAAAAAACGCTGCAAAAACACAAATAATTGACATGCTCCTTTTAAAATGCAGCAGTTTTCCATTTCAGGTAGGAAAAAAAGCAGACGTGTGTATGAAATTTCTGAAATCTCCTAGCTGTTCATGGTAATGTAAAAAGCAGCTTTTAATTTGCATAAAAATTCATTAAAAAAAAAAATGCTGCACAAATATGCAGCAAAAATGCAACATGTGAACATAGCCTAAAGCGGGCTTTACACGCTACGACATCGCTCAAGTGATCTCGTTGGGGTCACGGAATTTGTGACGCACATCCGGTCACTTTAGCAATGCCGTTGCGTGTGACACCTATGAGCGATTTTGCATAGTCGCAAAAACGTGCAAAATCGCTCATCAGTAACATGGGGGTCCATTCTCAAATATCGTTACTGCAGCAGTAACGAAGTTGTTCCTTGTTCCTGCGGCAGCACACATCGCTCCGTGTGACACCGCAGGAACGAGGAAGCTCTCCTTACCTGCCTCCTGGCCACAATGCGGAAGGAAGGAGATGGGCGGGATGTTCGTCATCTCCGCCCCTCTGCTTTTATTGGGCGGTGGTTCAGTGACGCTGCTCTGACGTCGCTGTGACGCTGAACGAACCACCCCCTTAGAAAGGAGGCGGTTCGCTGGTCACTACGACGTCGCAGGGAAGGTAAGTCCGTGTGATGGGTCCGGGCGATGTTGTGCGACACGGGCAGCGATTTGCCCGTGTCGCACAACCGATGGGGGCGGGTACGCACGCTGGCGATATCGGTACCGATATCGCAGTGTGTTAAGTACCCTTTAGTGTTCATGTGATGCCCTCCCCTCTTTGTATATGTAAACGTACAGATGTAATTTGAGCAGAACCCCAGAGCTTTTCTGTGATATATAAAAACACCATTACTTCGTCATAAATAATATACCGCAGAGTAATTTGTATCTCTAGAAAACCATCTGCAAAAACTATTATTCTGAATTATTTTTCTAATTACATCCTAAATAGCGCGTCTGCTATATTACCGAGTTCTCTATCCTGTATATGAATACCTTTAATATTGCTTTATAATTGTTTTTTAATAAGGCGGTAGATAAACATGTAAGGAAGAGGAAAGGCTGGTGTAATAAAGATGCTGATTCCTGAATGAACTACATTGATTTAAACAACATATTTTAGGGATTGAGCTCCTGAATCTACCTGGGGTGACAGCTCACCGGGTAACGATCCATTACAACGCAACAAGTGGATTTTTCTTGACATTTCCAAATTGTTATCAGTACAACCGGGTGTTCATGAATGATGCCTATCGAACTTGAGGAGCATTTGGTGCTTTTTTGAAGTTGCAAATTTTCTAAATTAGATTCCTTATAGTTTTTTTAACTACTGTATATTTTTTACTACATTTTTTTACATCTGTTTCTGTGGTTTTGGGAGGGGGAAGGGGGGGTTGCATCATGTTTTAAATAAAGCTGCTTTGCTTTTGATACTTTTGTAAGACTTTACTAAGTCATATGTGTATTATATGGGTTTTTAAAGGGAAAAAAACACTAAAAACGCAAATGTATTTTTTTTAACTGCCCACTTTCCTCATCTAATTCAAGTCTTTGGAGACAATCCCAGAACAAAGAGCAGATCAGTTTACCTAGCATTAAAGGGAACTTGTCACCAGGTTTTTCCCTTATAATCTGCAGCCACCACCAGTGAGCTCTTATATACAGCATTCTAGGATACTGTATATAAGAGCCCAGGCTGCTCTGTATAATGTATAAAACAGCTTTATAATACTCAGCCAGAGGGCTGAGGGCACGGCAAAGTACTGTAATGCACAGGCGCGAGTAAAGGTCAAAGACCACCCGCACATGCAGACTACAGTACTTTTATCTGCTCTCAGTCGAGCAGATCAAAGTGCGCATGTGCAAGAGCACAATGGAGACCTCTCATCTCTGTGAATGACGCAGGACGTGTCATGCACTCAGGGCTGGACAGGAGGACGGAGATCGCACAGGATGGAGGAGCCGCCGGACCAGAGAGCAGTGACACTCATCGGACCGATCCGTCCCCTAGGTGAGAATAATAAAGGTGTTTTGTACGTTATACAGAGCGGCCTGGGCTCTTATATACAGTATTCTGAAACACTGTATATAAGAGCTCACTGGTTCTGGCCGCAGCTCATAGGAGAAAAACCTGGTGACAAGTTCCCTTTAAAAAAAAGCCCAGTGGGCACAAGATTTCTATAAATCCCATTTACTTTGCTGAAACTGCTTTTTTCGGCAGAGCAAATACTCAATATGAAAAACTTACCAAAAACTATCATGGGAACTAAAACTTACACTACTGTTTTTTATGTATTCTTTCTTAATGCACTTTTCATATAGATGTTTATATGTACGCAGCTATTATATTTCGCAGGCTAAAGTCCAGACTAGTCTTTAATATGTAAATGCTGCTTTATTTTCTACTTAAAATGGCATTATAGTGTTTTGCCATTATATCTGGACTTTTATGTCACTGGCATTTTAGGACAATAATGTGAAAGTGCTAAAAGTGGAAGAGAACAGAAGAAAACAAGAATGTAATCAAACTGAAGGGAATTGTGAATTTTATGAGAAAAAATCACCAAACCATACATATAGGGTTAAATCATGGTGAGAAGTAAAGATCTACTACACTAAAGCCTGCTTTACACGGTACAATTACACATACGATATCGTATGCGATCGTACCCGCCCCGATCGTATGTACGGCACGTTCAATTTGTTGACCGTGTCGCAGAAACGATTATTTCCCGTCACACGTACTTACCCTTCCATACGACCTCGAAGTGGGCGGCGAACATCCACTTCCTGGAGTGGGAGGGACGTTCGGCGTCACAGCGACGTCACGCAGAAGCCGGCCAATAGAAGCGGAGGGGCGGAGATGAGCGGGATGTAAATATCATGCCCACCTCGTTCCTTCCGCATTGCCGGCGGGAGCCGCGGGACGCAGGTAAGATCTGTTCATTGTTCCCGGGGTGTCACACACTGCGATGTATGCTACCTCGGGAACATTGAACAACCCGACGTGCAATTTTAAGGAAATAAACGACGTGTATGCGATGAATGGTTTTACGTTCAATTGCAATCACACGTAGCTGTCACACACTACAACAACACTAATGATGCCGGATGTGCGTCACTTACGACGTAACCCCGCCGACACATCGTTAGATTTGTTGTAGCGTGTAAAGCCCGCTTAAGGCACGTATAAAAATACATTCTGTAAAATCTCAAGTCCGGGAGATCCACCAGACTGAATATTGACACGAGATTGGATGTGAAACCCAAATGATTGACTCACGTCTATATTTTTCTTCAGCTAATTATTTTCTATTGATGTGACAGCTTGAAGGATAAATTATTGCATCAAGGATTTTTATACCGCACCTCAGCTGCAGAGAAAGTGATTAGAAAATATATACACATCCGCTAATATAGCATTAAGGGTACTTCTTAAATTCACTGCTGACCTAGAGCAGATATTGAAGCTTTGTTAATAATTGACCGCTGCAGACAATCAGTGGCCTACACAGTCACATGTCATTTTTGTTGCCTTCAGGAGTAAGACTATTTTTTTAAGAAGTATGACATTCACTTTAAGGCTCAAACTGCCAAAAGACATGCCAAAGACGAATGCCTGATTGGTTTCTACGGAATGTGTAATTAAAGTATACAAATCTACACCTCTTCATTAACCTCCTCACCCACACTGATTACAATGATGAAATACAGAAATGTAATATGAGTCTATGTATGTACTGTACATTTATATGGAAATATATCATTTTTGAAGTGGCAATGAAAAGTGAGACGGTTTTCCATGAAATATTTTACTTTCTTTGACCACTAGAGGTCTCACACAAGCCAGATGTCCAGCTAAAGCAAAATGCACTGCTACAACCGCGCAAGAGTGATAAATATAAGGGTTTAATTCTTAATTGTATTTTATCATCTGTAAATAGGATTGTTATAATATGTATTAAAAAAAGATTTAATGGCTGTATTTCTTACCAGCTCTATCTCTAATCTATCTGGGTTTGTTGCCTGAGCAAATATTAATTGACCACATTGGGCAACAAACAGACTGTTTTGGGAGTTTAGTATGATTCTGCTTTTCTATATTTAATGATTAATCTTTGACCTTTTAACAAAGAGGTTAATGGTAATTTACCATGATTCCTAGGAAGTCTAGATTTTCTCCATAAATGTACATTTCAGAACACAAAACAATGGGGCTTTGTGGGGCTTTTCTACCAAGTGAATAGGAGAAACTTTGAATGAACTGCTTAACTGCCTGCTATATACACATGGAGGGGTATATTAAAAAGAAAATCAATGAGTTACAGTATACGCTGATTACAAAAGTAGGACTTTGGTTCTGAAAATATCTTACATAGTTAAATATCGGTACATGCAGGAAACACTAGATTACCACGCAGTAAATCCTGCAACGTCAGCGATCTAAGACGTTGACATTATTATGTTCTAAAACTGTCACTGAAAGTTGTTTGATTTGTGCATGTCCTATATGCAGACTTTGCTGATAGAGGTTCCATTGTTAATTGGTACTGAGAGGTTTCCCTGGCTACGTGAGCCCATTGTAGCCCCATTGCACCTGTCGGCATTGTTTAGACTATTTTCACATGGGCGATTTTTTGGTTAGTAGTTTGAATTAGTATTTGTAGGCCAAACCCAGGGGTGGTACAAATGAAGAGAAAGGTTGTAATGAAATTTAAGATATAGGTTGACAGAGGGTTTTTTTTTTACTTTACTAGATCCCTTAGGGGACTATTAGGATTAAAAGAATCGCTCTGATCAGGAGAAATGCTCCATTCTTGTTACAGCCAGCTCTATGTTGGCTGTAAAAGGAACTATGTCATGATAGCAACAGGAGTCATCACATGACCCTGTGCTACCATGACAACCATTGGCTTCCCGTGATCGCATAATGGGGCCTCCGATGGCGGCGGGTAATGGCACGTTCCCTGCTATGGCACTTTAAATTATGCTATCACATTTTGACAGCGCAATTTAAGGTGTTAACTGGAGCAGCAGCCGGTGGTGATCACCCCTTTCAATATTTTAGGATGTACCTGTTACGGTTGCTGCGAGCACTGGAGACTATGTCCAGATTTCTTGCTACTGCACATGTGCGAGCGCTGGAGACTAAGTCCAGATTTCTTGCTACTGCACATGTGCGAGCGCTGGAGACTAAGTCCAGATTTCTTGCTACTGCACATGTGCGAGCGCCAGAGACTAAGTCCTATCTTGGAGCCATTGCACATGTGCGGGTGACATCATCGCTGACACGAGGTCACATGTCTCTGACACCTTCCATGCCGATTGGTCGCTGGTCATGTGCTTGTGATGCCTTGCTCAGTGATAGGCCAGCATGACGTCACTCCTGTCGTTCTGGCAGCGGATTGGCTCTGGTGTCCTCCATCTTGGATGAGGCACAGAGTCTATATAAGACCCTGACACACGCCGCATGGCGCTCAGTCCTCTTGGTTCATGCATAAGAGTAGACGCTCTGTGCGCGTTCCTCTAGGCATTCCTCTGTCTATGCTAGGTGAGCGCTACCGGCAGGGTAGCGTTCTTATACTTTACAGCTTCGGCTGCTGTCCGTATCCTTACCTCTTAGGGGAGCGGACATAGGCAGGTGCCTGAGGCACATGGTCTGGCTGGGCCTTGTGGTTCGACTCGTAGGTGGACGTTGCCGCTAGGGTAACGTTCCTTATACTGCGTCTGGCAGTTGTTCGTATCCTCGCACACTAGGGGAGCGAACAGAGGTAGGAGCTTTGTGCGGCTTACGCTGCTGTTCGTCTCTTTTGCACCACTAGAAGAGCGGACCTAGGCAGGTGCCATATCTAGTGGTTCGTGTCCTCGCACACTAGTGGAGCGAACGCAGGTAGGAGCCTTGTGCGGCTTACGCTGCTGTTCGTCTCTTTTGCACCACTAGAAGAGCGGACCTAGGTAGGTGCCATTTCGCACACATTGCCTTTGTCTCTGTGATTATTAACAGAGATCATTCCACACACCCTCCAAGTAAGGGAGGAATTGCTTTACTTACTTATTATATCCTTCTGTGAGTTAACAGAGGTATTGCACTCTGCCATAGTCTGCAGCAGAGTCTTTGCACGGTGGACCCTGACTGTCTGATACTCCTTTAGGTTCTTATCAGACAGCCCCCCGTAACATTAGGACTGAGCCAAGGGTCTGGCAGTTATGGCAGAATATCAGCAGTTACACCGTTACATACAAGTACTTGAGTCACGGCTCAAGAGTATAGAGGATAAACCTCAGACCATGGTGACATCTGCACATGATCCTCGACTTGCTCTGCCAAACAGATATTCTGGCGATGCCAGATCATGTCGTGGTTTCATTAGTCAGTGTCAGATACACCTAGAGGTCAACTCTTCTCGCTTCTCTACGGAGAGGTCCAGAGTAGGCTTTATCATCTCCTTACTTCAGGACAAAGCCTTAGAATGGGCGACTCCCCTATGGGAGCGCTCTGATGTGGTTACTCTGAGACATCAAGACTTTCTTGATGCTCTTAAGGCGGTATTCATGGGTCCGCAGGTTACCCATGATGCGGCCCTGAGACTGTTAGATCTTTCTCAGGGTTCGGTATCCACTAGTTCTTATGCCATTGCTTTTAGAACTCTGGTGGCAGAACTAGATTGGCCAGAGAAGGTGTTGATTCCTATCTTCTGGAGGGGGTTGGCAGGCTATGTCAAGGATGCTCTTGCTACTCGTGAGGTCCCTGCTTCTCTGGAGGACTTGATCACAGTAGCAACGAGGATCGATGTACGCCATAAGGAACGTAGACTCGAGGTCTCTTCCTCACGCCCTAAGCATCGGGCTATTCCAGTTGTTGAGGGTCCACTACCATCTTCCTCAGCATCTGAAACATCTCCCACTCCTATGGAGTTAGGTCATGCGTCTTCCAGATTACGCAAGTCTGGTCCTCCTATATGTTACGTATGTCGTCAGGCTGGGCACTATGCCAACAAGTGTCCTAGTCGTCAGGGAAACTCCCTGGCCTAGTAACCATTAGAGGGGGGTTACTAGAGACGTCTTCTGCACCCTCTAAGTGTTGTATCCCAGGTCAGCTCTCGTTATCTGAGAATACATGGCCTATTATGGCTTTTGTGGATTCCGGAGCTGACGGGACTTTTGTGTCCTCAGGATTTGTAAAGGGACACAATATTCCCTCTATCATGTTAGAGGCGCCTATTCCTGTCCGTGTTGTTAATGGAACTATGTTGTCTGACTCCATTACATTGAGGACAGTTCCCTTGCGCCTTTCCCTGTCTCAGGGTCACATAGAGGAGATTTCTTTTCTTATTTTGCCTGAGGGTATAGACGACGTCCTTCTGGGTCTCCCATGGCTTCGGACTCATGCTCCTCACATTGACTGGGAGTCTGACAGCATTATTAGTTGGGGTTCGAAATGTCAGTCCCGATGTCTTCCCTTACCACCTAAGGTCATTGCGGTTGCATCAACTGATCTCTCTCCCATACCTACACCCTATTTGGATTTCGCTGACGTGTTCTCCAAACAGGGTGCTGAGGTTCTTCCACCCCATAGGCCGTATGACTGTGCCATAGACCTTATCCCAGGTTCGGTTCCACCTAAAGGCAGGGTTTACCCCATGTCGATACCTGAGTCGGAGGCCATGTTGACCTATATAAGAGAGAGTTTAGAGAAGGGGTTCATTCGTAAGTCTGTCTCTCCCGCGGGAGCTGGGTTTTTCTTTGTTCGGAAGAAAGAGGGTGATATGCATCCCTGCATAGATTACAGGGGTCTCAACGCAATCACAATAAAGAACAAATACCCATTACCTTTAATTTCGGAGCTCTTTGACAGACTGAGAGGAGCTCAAGTTTTTACAAAGTTGGATCTGCGGGGTGCGTATAACTTGGTACGAATTCGAAAGGGTGACGAATGGAAGACCGCTTTTAACACCCGAGACGGTCACTATGAATACCTCGTCATGCCTTTTGGGTTATGTAATGCACCCGCAGTATTTCAGGACTTCGTAAACGATGTGTTCAGGGATTTACTGTTATCCTCAGTAGTGGTGTATCTGGACGACATCCTGATTTTTTCTCCTGATCTGGAGACTCATCGCCAGGATGTCGTTCGTGTCCTTTCCCGTTTAAGGGAGCACTCATTGTTTGCTAAACTCGAGAAATGTGTATTCGAGCAGTCCTCATTGCCTTTTTTGGGTTACATTATCTCACAAGAGGGCCTGGCTATGGATCCTGCGAAGCTCTCTGCTGTCCTGCAATGGTCCGAACCTCATTCCTTGAAGGCAGTGCAACGCTTCTTAGGATTCATAAATTATTACAGGCAGTTCATACCCCATTTTTCTACTTTGGTGGCCCCTTTGGTGGCCTTGACTAAGAAAGGTGCTAATCCCAAAGCCTGGTCTACTGAGACATCTCAGGCTTTTGAGGCAGTAAAAAGACACTTTTCAACTGCTCCCGTTCTTCAAAGACCCGATGAGAGTAAGCCCTTCCTCTTAGAGGTTGATGCCTCTTCAGTGGGTGCTGGTGCGGTCTTGTATCAAAAGAACGGTGCAGGTAGAAAAAGGCCGTGTTTCTTCTTTGCGAAAACCTATTCACCGGCAGAGAGAAACTATACCATTGGGGATAGGGAACTGCTCGCCTTGAGATTAGCCTTGGAGGAGTGGCGTCACTTGCTGGAAGGAGCGAAACATCCTTTCCAGGTCTACACAGACCATAAGAATCTGACGTACTTACAAACCGCTCAGCGTCTGAATCCTCGCCAAGCCCGCTGGTCCTTGTTTTTCTCCCGCTTTCACTTCTCCATCAACTATCTGTCTGGGAGTAAGAATAACAAGGCAGACGCCCTGTCTCGCTCTATGCTTTCTACCCAGGAAGAGATTGACGAACCTCGTCTTATACTTCCCTCCAGGGTTTTTCATACGCTCTCCCCTGTGACGTTAGACCAAATCCCACCGGGCAAGACCTTTGTTCCGCCTGATCGACAGAATGATATACTGTCATGGGCCCACACCTCAAAGGTGGGTGGGCATTTTGGTATTAGGCGGACACGAGAGTTACTGGAGAGGTGGTATTGGTGGCCACACTTTAGCCAGCCACGTCAAGAGATATGTCGGTTCCTGCTACTCGTGTGCTCGCAACCGTCCATTACGGCAGAGACCGGCTGGGCTCTTGCATCCTTTACCAGTGCCAGATAGACCATGGGAGGTGGTAGGCATGGACATTGTGGGTGATCTTCCATGTTCACAGGGACATAGATTTGTGTGGGTCATTACGGACCATTTCTCCCGGATGGTTCATCTCGTACCGTTATCGAGAATCCCATCTTCCAGGGTACTAGCCAAACTATTCCTCAAGCATGTCTTTAGGCTTCACGGGATGCCAGATCGTATCATTTGTGATAGAGGCCCTGAATTTACTTCCCGTTTCTGGCGAGATCTTTGTAGCCTTCTGCAAATTGAGTTGAATCTCTCTTCGGCGTACCATCCGGAGACCAATGGTTTGGTTGAGCGTACCAATCAATCTATGATTATATACCTTCGACACTTTGTTGCTGAGAACCACGATAATCGGTCCTCCCTCCTACCCTGGGCAGAATTTGCCCTTAACAATTCGCTGGCTGAGGCCACTGGGCAGACACCGTTCGTACTCAATGATGGGCAACACCCTAGGGTACCGGTACCGTTTCCCGCTGCTGCACCTCCTCCTCTTGTGGCCGACTGGGCAACTAATGCCAGAGAGGTTTGGGATCGGACTCAAGAGTCGATCCAAGCAGCTAAGGACCGTATGAAGACGGTGTCCGATCGGTTTCGTCGCCCGGCTCCTGTCTTTTCTCCAGGGGACTTTGTGTGGCTCTCTGCAAAACATGTGAGACTTAGAGTGAGCTCTGTCAAATTTGCTCCTCGCTTCCTGGGTCCTTATGAGGTTCTTCGACAGGTAAATCCTGTAGTCTACCAATTGAAGTTACCCGTCCATCTTAGGATTCATGACAAATTCCATGTCTCACTGCTAAAGCCGGCTATTTTACCTCACGCTCGTGAAGTGCACTCTCCTGCCTCTGATTCCTCTCGCTCTAGCTATGAGGTACGAGCCATAGTTGGTTCTAAGATGGTTAGAGGGCGCAGGTTCTTCTTGATAGATTGGGAGGGTTACGGCCCGGAACATCGCTCTTGGGAGCCTGAGGAGGCTGTCAATGCTCCCGACTTAGTTGCTGATTACCTGCGTCACCGGGAGGGGGGTCCTTGAGGGGGAGGTACTGTTACGGTTGCTGCGAGCACTGGAGACTATGTCCAGATTTCTTGCTACTGCACATGTGCGAGCGCTGGAGACTAAGTCCAGATTTCTTGCTACTGCACATGTGCGAGCGCTGGAGACTAAGTCCAGATTTCTTGCTACTGCACATGTGCGAGCGCCAGAGACTAAGTCCTATCTTGGAGCCATTGCACA
Source organism: Anomaloglossus baeobatrachus (assembly GCF_048569485.1). Classification (NCBI taxonomy): domain Eukaryota; kingdom Metazoa; phylum Chordata; class Amphibia; order Anura; family Aromobatidae; genus Anomaloglossus; species Anomaloglossus baeobatrachus. The sequence continues at coordinate 410,802,566 of NC_134356.1, forward strand.
TGTGCGGGTGACATCATCGCTGACACGAGGTCACATGTCTCTGACACCTTCCAAGCCGATTGGTCGCTGGTCATGTGCTTGTGATGCCTTGCTCAGTGATAGGCCAGCATGACGTCACTCCTGTCGTTCTGGCAGCGGATTGGCTCTGGTGTCCTCCATCTTGGATGAGGCACAGAGTCTATATAAGACCCTGACACACGCCGCATGGCGCTCAGTCCTCTTGGTTCATGCATAAGAGTAGACGCTCTGTGCGCGTTCCTCTAGGCATTCCTCTGTCTATGCTAGGTGAGCGTTCTTATACCTTACAGCTTCGGCTGCTGTCCGTATCCTTACCTCTTAGGGGAGCGGACATAGGCAGGTGCCTGAGGCACATGGTCTGGCTGGGCCTTGTGGTTCGACTCGTAGGTGGACGTTGCCGCTAGGGTAACGTTCCTTATACTGCGTCTGGCAGTTGTTCGTATCCTCGCACACTAGGGGAGCGAACAGAGGTAGGAGCTTTGTGCGGCTTACGCTGCTGTTCGTCTCTTTTGCACCACTAGAAGAGTGGACCTAGGCAGGTGCCATATCTAGTGGTTCGTGTCCTCGCACACTAGTGGAGCGAACGCAGGTAGGAGCTTTGTGCGGCTTACGCTGCTGTTCGTCTCTTTTGCACCACTAGAAGAGCGGACCTAGGTAGGTGCCATTTCGCACACATTGCCTTTGTCTCTGTGATTATTAACAGAGATCATTCCACACACCCTCCAAGTAAGGGAGGAATTGCTTTACTTACTTATTATATCCTTCTGTGAGTTAACAGAGGTATTGCACTCTGCCATAGTCTGCAGCAGAGTCTTTGCACGGTGGACCCTGACTGTCTGATACTCCTTTAGGTTCTTATCAGACAGCCCCCCGTAACAGTACCATTACGTCCTCGGTCGTGAAGGGGTTAATGTTAATCATCTTTGCTGCTCAAGTAAGCAATATTTTGAGTGTAGTTCTACTTCACGTTTTGGAAAGTGGCTGTTACTTAGTTACATAGGTTGAAAAATGACCTAGGTCCATCTAGTTCAACCTTCATCCACCAATTATATATTTTGTCAGTAAATCATCTATAACTGACAATGTTGTGTATATGGAGGAAATCATCCAGATCATGATGGTATCTGCTCCAAATTAGGCATTGCCCAATCAAAAGCCTGCAACAAAACAGTTTTAGGCCTCATTGAACCATCCATGTTAGGCCACATGCACACGTTAAGTATTGGTGAATTTTATAACATAATATTTGTAAGCAAAAACTAGGAGTGGGTAAAAATTACAGAAGTGGTGCTCGTGTTTCTATTATATTTTTCCTCTGATGGTTCCACTCCTGGTTTTGGCTTACAAATACAAAGGTAAAAAAATCTCATCAAATGTTCAACGTGTACATGTGGCCTTATATCTATTTTTTCACAGATACTACACGTACCCATTATAATCTATTGTGCTTTTCACATGTCCGTGTTTTTTGACAGACTGTGTGTCCATGGAAAATGCACGGATATATGTCCGGATGGAAAGACCCAATATAAGTCTATGGATCTGCAGAAAACACGGGCAGCACATGAAAGGCATCTGGGTGTTGTACAAATTTAATACAGATACCATAGGAGAATCTTTGCCATTTATTTATCTATTTATCCATTCGTGAAGAGATGACACATTTTCTTTGCATTTTAGGCACAAAAATAAAATTATTTTTATCTTTTACATTTGAAAAATTACAAAACGGAAAATGGCTGATGCTAAACTTTGGACAACCTTGAAGATTTGTGTACTCAGATAACTTTGATCAAGGTTTCAGACCTTAATTAGCATATTAGGGTTATGGCTTGTTCACTTTCATCGTTAGGAAAGGCCAGGTGATGCAAATTTACCAGCTTTATAAAAACCCAGCCTTCTCTAACCTTGTGCCAAAAAACAGCAACCATGGGTTCTTCTAAGCAGCTGCCTAGCACTCTGAAAATGAAAATGGTTGCGATCCATAAAGCAGGAGAAGGCTATAAGAAAATAGCAAAACGCTTTCAACTTGCCCTTTTCTCAGTTTTAAATGTAATTAACAAATGGCAGCTAACGGGAACAGTGGAAATCAAGATGAGGTCTGGAAGATCAAGCAAAATTTCTGTGTGAGCTGCTCCTAAGATTTCTAGAGAGGCAAACCAGAACCCTGCTTGACTGTAAAAGCCCTTCAGTAAGATTTAGCAGACTCTGGAGTTGCGGTACATTGTTCTACTGTTGAGAGACATCTGAACCAATATGGCCGTCATGGAAGAGTCATCAGAAGAAAACCTCTCCTGCGTCCTCAACATAAAATTCAAGGTCAGAAGTATGCAAAAGACCATCTAAACAAGCCTAATGCCTTATGGAAACAAGTCCTGTGGACCAATAAGGTTAAAATAGAACTCATTGGACACAATGATCAAAGTTATGTGCGGAGAGAAAAGTACAATGAATTTCAGGAAAATAAAAGCTCACCAACAGAGATGAGCATTTGGTATTCGGCTTTTTTAAAAACTTATTTCGGGTTCTAAGTGCAAGTGCTTTACGTATGAACTTCACTCATGCGAGCATCACTGTGCTCAGGTACACTCAGTGCTCAACCCAGTGTGAGCCCCTTGCAGTGTTTGAGCGACTGGCACTGGGGGTAACAATAGCATCATCAGATGTAGTGTGCACCCCCCAAAAAAGGAAAAACTCTGTCCACCCATTCTTGGAACTTATCTGTTTTGGCTGTCTGCATGTGGACGGAGACCCGAACTGCCCAATTAGTGACTTCTGTTGGAGTTGAGGTTAAGTTCGGGTCACAAACCAAACTTAATTTAAAGTTCGTCTGACCCTGACAAACTAAATTTCCATGGGTTCGCTCATCTCTACACACCAACCATTAAGCATGGGGTGGATCAATCATTCTTTTGGGTTGTGTTTCAGCCAATGGCACAGGGAACATTTCATGGGTAGTGGAAAGAATGGATTCAATGAAATTTCAACAAATTCTTGAAACAAGCATAACACACCATATGAAAAAAGCTGAAGTTGCAAAGAGGAAGGCTTCTACAAATGGGTAATGTTCCCAAACACAAGTCAAAATCCACACTATATTATCTCAAAAGGCACAACCTGAAGGTTTTACAATGGGCCTCAATGTCCCCTGATCTGAACATCATTGAAAATGTGTGGCTAGACGTCAAAAAAGCAGTGCATGCAAGACGAGCCAGGAATAATTGCCAAAGGGGGTGATACTCGGTACTAACCATGTCAAATCAGGAGGACAAGAAGTAATAGTACTGTAACACAGAATTAGGAAAATCAGTTTGCAAAAAAATATGGATATGTGAAAGATATGTAAGGTCTGTGAATGAGACCTTTCAATGTTGAAGTTTTGAAAAATAAATTATACTGGGACTCTATTTTTTTATTGATGCACTTCAATTTTCAACACAAACATTATAAGCATAGTCTTGAAACATCTCTTTCAGTACAAGTTAATCATGTAGCAGCAGTATATATGTACCTTACCTTAATCAATAATTTTATGCAGATTATGGTTACTTTTAGATTAGCTCTTATACCTATATTTATGATATGAGCTAAAATTACAAAAAAAAATCTAAATAAAATGCCAGGTTTATGTCATGTAAAAAATATTCACTATATAGTGAACCTATATATTAAATCCTTGTTTTCTAACAGTTTTAGTGCCTTTATTTCATTTTTTTTTGGCACTTCAGTTGGGTCATGTGACCTCATGTTCATTCCCCTGAGAATTACTTGGCTTTAAATTCTCTGAAGAAGATCACCCTCTGGCCTCGGTTCCACTTGCGTTTTGCACGGACGAGTGCAATCCGATAAAACCTTGGATTGCTCTCACTCTAGTGCAAAACTATGGGGCAGTGTCCATCTGCGATTAATTTCTCATGCCATGTCGGCATGTGAAATGAATCGCAGCATGCTGTGTTTGGTAGCAAGTCTCGGCTCACGCACCCCCATACAAGTCTATGGGAGCGTGTGAAACATCGCACTGCACTCGCATGCCATCCGACTGCAGTGCGATATACGCAGATACAGGCAGCAGAGGAGATGGGGAGAAAGTGTTCCCTCCCTCTCCTCTGTTGCTGTGATACGATTGCAAGATTGGATCACAGTCGCATGACCCTCGGCTGATGCTTGCCGCAGAGGGTCATTAGCATATTGCTTCCGATGCTCTCGCATCAGAAGCTATGCGCAAGTGGAACCGTACCCTCTTAGTCACCAGAAATAAGTGCATGAAGAAAATGCATGGACTATACAACTGAAGCTCTCCACAAAAGGGAACATAAACCCCTATCATAGTACTAATAATGACTGCACAGCTCCTGTCACATAGTTATAATGCAGTAGATAATCGTTTACTCTCTTTTCTATATTCTTAGCCTATGTATGGCAATATAGAGGGAAGTATAGCTACAATGTTACCAAAGCAGGCAGAATTGGTACTGGATATAGCTGCCCATGTTGTGCTGATGCATCATGAAATTGATAGCAGAGCATAAAAGAAAAAAAATTCAGAATAAATTCTGGTAATCCAGGTGGTAACTGAGGAATAACAAAGAAGATGAACTGCATGTGTTAAGGGGGGCATAATTTAAGGTGATGCAATCCAAGTTATGCATCCACGTCTTACATCCGTCTGCATTCCAAATCATGAGTCATTTGTCAGCATTCATGCTATTCATCCACACAGATCAGCGATGATCACGGATCTACACAGGAAATATGACTGACTTTATTATGAAAGTTCAGTTAAAGAAATCAGTTGGCTAGGGGCCAAGAATACGTGACACTTCTCTTATTGGGTAAACGGCAAAAAGAGCTTATTCTGAGATATATATGTATACCGTGTTTCATCATTTTATATTACGCTAAGTCAGCATGATTCACTTATGACCAGAAAGTCCCGATCTGAGTACAGCTGAAACGCCATCTTGAGTCCTGTTTTTGGATATCTTCATATGGTCAGTATTCAGAATTATAACAGTCATAACCATGTCCATAACATATGGAATTAGGTACAACATGTGTAAAAGAAGTGCAAAGCGTACTACATAATCAGGGTGGAGGTGCGGGGATTGAAAACTATAGGATTGCTTCTTTAAACTACTGTAGGCTCTATGTGACATGATAGTTGCTTAACTGTTTACTTTTCATTAATATTTTCCATTTCCACAAAAATGGAGAATTCCTTTAAATCATTATCAGCAAGCAAATATTTGGGTATTTATTTAAGCAAAAAGCATAAACAGGCAAATACAAATATTAATAACAAAATAATGAAAATATCAAGTGGCGTTTATCACAGGACAGGTTTGTGGTTCTATCCAAAATAAAGGGCGGCAATTTGTTTACTTAGACACTGGCTTCACAAAGCCTGAGTAATGCTGCCATACTATTAATTGCAGACAAAAAGGTCTAAATTGCCTCAGCTTTTCTTTGATTTAAATTAATTGATCAAAGGCTTTGTAATTAAATTTCTTTGAAAAAGCTTCTTACCACAAACAAAAGGAATGTTAGTTATGGAGAGAGCGTCTTTGGCTGTATTGTTGCTCTCTTGCAATATTTCTGTAGTGTTTGCAGCATTATGGAAGATGAAGTTAGAGGAAATAAATGGAACTTGTTCTATATATAATACTTAGATAATACTTAGGACCTGGACTTGTCATGTTAAATATGGCTTAAAATTAAATGCAACTTTATTTTACGTACAATAGTCGCATATATATATATATATATATATATATATATAAAGCTCAGTGTATGTGTGTGTGTGTGTGTGTATGTCCGATAAAGGAATCTGCACCGTCGCATTTACAATCACGAAATTTTGCACAGACAATCCATGTGACTCAGGGAACGTCATAGACTATGTTTGGGCGGGAAAATTTAACCCCGTGCTTTCCAGTTATGCTACAAAATCCTACAGCCATTAAACTGAATGGAGCTGGGAGCTGCAGGCTATAAATAGCAACTGTCAGTGGTTGCTATAGGAACAAAATATACTGTTAGTATAAGATAGGATAGACAGATAGAGAGAGACAGAAAAAGACAGACAGACAGAGAGAGACAGACTGGGAAAGAGACAGACTGGGCAAAGAGACAGCCGGAGAAAGAGACAGCCCTGGAAAAAGACAGACGGGCAAAGAGACACACGGGCAAAGAGACAGACGGGCAGCCGGGCAAAGAGACAGATGCCCAAAGAGACAGATAGGCAAAGAGACAGCCCTGGAAAGAGACAGCCCTAGAAAGAGACAGCCCTAGAAAGAGACAGCCCGGGAAAGAGACAGCCCGGGAGAGAGACAGCCCTGCAAAGAGACAGCCCTGCAAAGAGACAGCCGGGCAAAGAGACAGCCAGGCAAAGAGAGAGCCGGGCAAAGAGACAGTCCTGGAAAAGAGACAGCCCGGGAAAGAGACAGCCCTGCAAAGAGACAGTCGGACAAAGAGACAGCCGGGCAAAGAGACTGCCCTGGAAATAAACAGCCCTGAAAAGAGACAGCCCTGGAAAAAAGACAGCTCTGGAAAGAGACAACCCGGGAAAGAGACAGCCCTGAAAAGAGGCAGCCGGGCAAAGAGACAGACGACCAAAAGACAGCCGGGTAAAGCAACAGATGCCCAAAGAGACAGCCCTGGAAAGAGACAGCCCTGGAAAGAGACAGACCGGGAAAGAGACAGCCCGAGAAAGAAACAGCCCGGGAAAGAGACAGCCCGGAGAGAGAGAGATAGACAGATACAGAGATTGAAACAGATAGACTGATGCAAATACAGAGAGATAGAAACAGACAGACAAGGAAAGAGACAGACAGACAGCGACACACAGACAAAGACTGGGAGAGAAACAGAGAGACAGTTACTATCCCGGGCAACGCCCGGGTACTACAGCTAGAATATATATATATATATATATATATATATATATATATATATATATATATATATATATATAAGTAAATATATATATATATATATATATATATATGTATATATATATATATATATATTTATATATATATATATATATATATATATACGAGACTGTTTACATATATATATATATATATATATATATATATATATATATATATATATACACACATATATATATATATATATATAAAAATGTTTCATTTTCTATTAGCTGAGACCCTGAACATCCTGAGTATCTTTTCTTATAACCCAGTGCTGTGTTGTTCCTCTACTAAGCCTCCTAGTAATTTATGGATAAATTGACAAATGGTGTTACCAGCTGAAGATATCAGTATCATACACACCCCTTTGCTGAACGGATAGTAACATCCCATTGTTAATGAATTCATAGATATGTAGGAGGCATAAGAGGAAATAATGGGGGAATGTGTCAACAAAAAGTTATGAGATGATCCACAAGTAGTTTTATGCTTAGAAATACAAGTATTAACTAAAGTAAGCATTACAAAGATTGGCTGGTGATTGGCTACTGCAGCCTTTGTCTATCCCCATTTCTTCAAGATGGCTGGACCGTCATTATAAATAAGCACTTCAATCTTATTTTACCCCCACCTCACCCGATTGTAGATTGTAAGCTGTTAAGAGCAGGATTGTCTTTATTTTTGCTATAATTATTGTAACTTCTATAGCTGCTACACATAAATGTTTGTATATGAACCTCTGAATTGTAAAGTGCTGCGGAAAATGTTGGCGCTATAGAAATAAAGATTATTATTGACTATATTTACAAAGGACAAAATTAAAGATCCCCAAATGCAACTCAAGTCCAGTCATTAAACTTCTTCAGTAGTCACAGCTTTATTGGTAGCTATAGGAAATAGCTGACAGCCTTCTTGACGGTCGTGGCTCTCATAGTTTAGTAACATGAAGCACGGACTGGCCGAAGCATGTACGAGGCTGTTGAGTTTGGGTCAGAAGACCTGTGGCCATTCTGTGCATCGTGGTCCCAGTGCAAAGTGCGAAACATGGACTGTGAATCCTACATAAGGCACAGGTAAGCACCAACATACTTTACTATTCCAAGTTTTAATCTAATACTTTTTCTATCAAAATGAAGGGTATATCCATGCTCCTTCATTAAGGTTAAATTGCTAACATGTTCCACCTGTCAAACATGTTATTGAGCATTACTTAGCAACATACATGACCCTTTCTTTCATAGGACACAAGTAGAGGCACATATAATTGTTCTTAGCATGATTTACTACATGTGGGCACATAGGCATACAGGGCATTTGTACCAGCTGTGGTATATAGTCATCTTGTATACTAAGTGTGAGAGCCCTTTGTAAAGTAACACATTTGTAATGTTCATCTCACTCTATGGCCTAGGACACATGGCGAAAAAAATGGTGCGAGTGAAATGCGATAAAAAAAATTGCATTCCACTCGGACTAATATTACTCTATGGGATAGGTCCCATGAGCGGTTATTTTCTCAGCTCTAATCGGACCGAGAAAACTATCACAGCATGCTGTGGGTGGAATGCAATCTTGTTCCCCTCGCACCCATACAAGTCTATGGGGCGAGAGAAACATCGCATTGCTCTCGCGGTACACTAGTGTAATGCGAAAGCAGTGCGATTCTTGCATCAGCCGGCAACGGAGCAGATAGGGAGATAAATCCCTCCCTCTCCTCTGCAGCTCCAGCCCTCCCCTCCGCAACTGGGGTCTGATCACACGATTAGACCACAGTCACATGACCCTCGCATGACACTTGGCTCCCAATGTGCTGCGAGCGTGAGCCAAGTGTCATGTGAGGACTCGCACAAAACCCAGTGTGGCCTCAGCCTATATGTGATACTAATCTTTCAGTCTCAGACAAAAATTCATACACACTAATAGGGAATGTAATATTGGCAGAATGTAATATTTATCAGAGCATGCTGTACTGAATGCTACATGGTATTTCTGAGCTCTATTTCAGTGGTCATTTTTGTTGAAATCCTCTTTAGTTCACAGGAATGGTAATATCCCAGGATAGCAATATTTTCACAAGTCTCAGAACCCTCAATGTGCCGGAAAAATAATTAATATGATATTACAAATATGAGTGTTCTTTGTAGTTGGCACTTCGGACAAATCACATCCCATAAGGTGTGTAAAAACTTAATAATCAGTCAGCAATGAAATAAAATATCCTCTTCACTTTCCTGGCAACCCTGAAATTTATAACTTAGTATCAAAAGAAAGCCTGTGCTTGTGATATATGGGATCAGCTGACAGTGATTCAGTCTCCCGCGGTGGGAACCATTTATTCACAGATCCCATTCACAAGCCTTCCGTCCCTAACTTATCACATCCTCCACAGCTCGTATATCACAACATCTATGAAGCTCATTTATCTCTGTTCTGTGAGAGGTATCACAAACATTGCACCATCAATTTCACATCCAAAACCCAAAGGTTCCCATATTAAATATATTTTTCAGAAAGTTTCTGACTTTTCCCTTTTCTACCATTTGATAGAACAACATTAAAACAATGATTTACACAAAGTTTCTCTCTGCTGCACGCCGCCGCTGGGTTGTCGAATTCCCTGCACTCCACATGATAACTGCCGCTTCCAAACTGGATGTTAGTGGTTTAACATATCACTCCTCTTCCCATCTGGATGCCTGTCGACTGTGTTTTCAAAGATCACAGCGAAACATGTATGAATGGAGTTAAGTGTGGGTATACTATACTGACATCGCGAGTGGTTATTATTGCTGCTGCTCCATGGCACATTCCTGAATAATAGTAATATCACAACCTGTAATTGCAGAAGTGCATTGTGTTTATATTACCTACAGCTTTAGAGTAATGTTTGCTCCGAAAAATGTCACATATGCTTCATGCCTACAAGACACGGTGACAAGTCCAGCATTATCACTTCCATTACCTCCTTTAATTGATACTTTTTCACAGCGAGAATGGAATGTGTAGGCCTAAACCTATGATTCATATCATCCTACAGGATCAATTTATTGTATGACGTACCTAAAACCTATTTGTTTCCACTCAGTCTTTTAGTATAATATCACCAGTTAATTGAAAACCTTGCATTGTCCTTTCCTGTCGAGTTGTTATTAATTCTCCTCAGTCATTATGGGGCCATAATAGCTCCTAGAGCAGTTGCCACCTAGACAACTAGTTGCGTAATGATATATTTCCAGTAGTGATGATCGACTTTTTCCCAAAAATTGAATTTGTTGCATATATTTTTGCTGAGAGGAGCAGATAATCCAATTTCTCTAAAAAGACAGTCTCCCATGACTATATCCAACCCCTTTCAAGCTCTTTACCGGAAACAATGTCAAAGTGACCTCCACATATATAGCTATGGATAAACGGATGGTAACCATTCTTCACTACTGCTTTGTCACACACATACTCCATCTGTACCGCATGTTCAGATCATTTTTTCTTTTCCCCCTATTTTTATTGCTAGGCTGTGAGCTATGACATCCTCTCTCTAGACGGAAAACAAGCTGTGGATATAAGGAGCACAATAGGGTCTTACCAGTGTAAAATATGGTGACTTTTTAATAGGAAAACCGCTCACCTGGAATGGTTATGAGACTCACAACCAGTATAGAGACATATAACAGCTGCAGCCAATCCCACGTGCCAAAGGCAAAAGCAAGACAAAAACCAGAATAATTGTGGTATACTCCGCGCTGCTGTAGAAAGAAAGACTTCAAAAAATGAAAACAATGTGGATGGTTTATTCTACAAGTTTCAAAGAGATAGCCCCTCTTCTTCCTCAGGAAAATCCACCGATCGGTGGATTTTCCTGAGGAAGAAGAGGGGAAATCTCTTTGAAACGCGCAGAATAAACAATCCATATTGCTTTTATTTTTTGGAGTCTTTCTTTGTACAGCAGCGAGGAGTACATCCTCTCTCTAAACAAATTAATCCAAAAATGGTTGGTGGGTTACATTTCCTGCCTAGGCTTTTATACTGGCTATGATAGGCTGTGGTATACTATGTGATGCAATGGCTGCAAGGCATTATTGAGATGCCACCCCTGGCTGTGCCTGTAGCCATGTGAGCCTTATCTGCTGATACCAGTGGGGGAAGGAAGGAAATCTAGCATGAGGTTCTTTCTTAAAAGTGGTATCCAAATTTATTTAGAAACTCATACGTGCAAAAGCAGCCACCTCTGATACCAGTAGACCAAGATCCAGGGGAAACAGCTTAATGTCTCAGACTCAAAAAAACAAAAAATACTATTTACTAAACAAATCTTTAAAAATTCCATGCAAATGTGTCTTTGGCAGAGCAAGGAGCTAAGTCTATGCAATGATGCAACTACGCATTTCGGCCATGATGAAGGAGTGTGGACAACGCGGAAACGCGTAGTCTCATGATTGTATAGACGTAGTTCCTTGCTCTGCCAAAGACACACTTCAATAGAATTTTTAAAGACTTATTTAACAAATAGTATTTAAAAAAAAAATCTAAGACATTAAACTGTTTCTGCTGGATCTTGTTCCGCGGGCTTCTCCATTTTGTGAATACGGGATTCTCAACCCCCTTTCCGTGCGGATGAGAGGACATATAACTTCCATTCTTTTTTGGACTATAAGATGCATATATTGGAAGCTGGCTTTTTTATCTGGCTGATACAATCATCTAAATTGTGTAAAACTATCAGAAGCCATTTTTGATCAATCAAATATCAAATTGTTCATCGGCTATACCGAATTTCTTAAAACACAACAATTTGCATTAAATGGATTAGCTCATCTCCAACTCCTAGCTTTTATAGTTCTTCATATCTAGCCTAGGTATATTTGACATTGAGTACTTCAGGAAAGATGGCTGCCAACAGTATTGGTAACCAGATAAGTTTTCATTTTCACACAATTATAAAAGAAACATATGTACTGTATCATAAGTGTATGGTAAAGTACATTTTACAATTTGATAAAAGAGAAAGAATACTATTTTCCAGTTTTTGTCTTGTTCAGCCCGGTAACATAACATCTACAGACTTAGAGGCGCTTTGTTAAAACCAGAAAGCTTGTTGATGGGATTGATAAGATTTGAAAACCATTGCTATTGATTTTTGTCTTCCTTGTGACTGAATGGGCCAGCCGGTAATGGTGAAGAGTTGGTAGAGCTGGCTGCTTGCCAGTTTCTCTTGATGTTAAAAGCTTATCATTTTAGGTTTATATGTGAATTCTCCGGCATTCTTGCTCAGATCCTGAATTTCTACAGCATTTTCCTCTATTTCTGAATAAAGTATATGGCGTTGTTAGTATAATCACCCCTTACAGCCAGTGAGGGAGTTTCTAAGCTACTTTAATCCTTCAAGACTGGGACCTTTTTCATTTTTGTGCTTTAGTTTTTTTCTCCCCTTTTTCCAAGAGACATAACGTTTTTTATTTTTCCATGCAGCTTTTGTTTTTTTGTTGTGCTTTTCAAAGACGCCATTCACTTTACCAGATAATGAGGCAAAAAATGAAATGATAGAAATACACACTTCCAACTTTGTGTTTTAGTTTGTTTCTAAGACCCATAACATTTTGATTTTTCCTTCGAAAGGGTTGTATAATGCTTTTTTTTTGCATGACACTCTGTATATTTTATTGATACCATTTTGTGGTTCATGATCTATGAAAACCAGCCACAGAGTGGACTTCATAAAAGAGCCAAGATGGCAATAATGGGGACCTTCAGTAGGCCCTTACCTGCCATGGCAACCTGTGGGAAATTCCATGTCAGGAGAAATAGACCACCACATGCACGCATTGCCAACCAAGCTACTTAAATTGCTGCTGTCAGTGATTGACAGTGGTTTCTAAATGGTTAAACAGCAGGAAATGGCACTAACTACTGCCACTACTATTTTAGGTACATGTTGTCTGTATAGCACAGTTGGACTTCATCCTATATAAAGCATGCTCAGCTTCTGAGCATGATCACTACACAAGTATCCTGACACTGACATTTAAGGCACATGCTGGCTGTATAGCACAGTTGGCCCTCATCCTATATGTAGCATCCTCAGCTCCTGAGCCCGCTCACTACACGTATCCTGATGCTGACATTTATGGCACATGCTGGCTGTATAACAGAGGCGGCCCCCATCCTATATGGAGCATCCTCAGCTCCTGAGCCCACTCACTACACGTATCCTGACGCTGACAATTAAGGCACATGCTGGCTGTATAACACAGGCAGCCCCCATCCTATATGGAGCATCCTCAGCTCCTGAGCCCGCTCACTACACGTATCCTGATGCTGACAATTAAGGCACATGCTGGCTGTATAACACAGGCAGCCCCCATCCTATATGGAGCATCCTCAGCTCCTGAGCCCGCTGACTACACATATCCTGACACTGACATATAAGGCACATGCTGGCTGGATAACACAGTTGGACCCCATCCTATATGAAGCATGCTCAGCTCCTGAGCCCGCTCACTATTCGTATCCTGACGCTGACATTTAAGGCACATGATGGCTGTATAACACAGTTGGCCCCCATCCTATATAGAGCATGGTCAGCTCCTGAGCCCGCTCACTAAATGCATATCCAGATGCTGATGTTCTTGTGCATGAAGATGTACAAAGGAGTTAAAAAGAAATAGGAATAGCCTTTCGTTATAAGGAAGATAGTAAGAGATAACAGACTATTATTACCAGTTCACTCAATATCTCACTGTATTCCAGGCTATTCACATTTACCAGATTATCGTGTTTTTCTCTTGTAGAATGACATTTAGCCGATTATTGCAGGATTCATCATGTTTGGACTGTAGCATCCATACCCTGCGTGGTCCCCGGTGTTTAATTTGTCCATTTTAATTGGGATGAACAAATAATGTAAAGACAAAACACTTTCCTTTTTGTGATTATTAGCATAATTTGCTGATCACAGGACTACCTACAAGGACAAGTATAGAGTTTAAAGGTTTGCACAATAAAATAAAAAACATGTCATCACTCATCATGTTAAACGTCATGAATTTCTTGACATTGCAAGGTCATCTTAATCATTGGCCCTGATCAGTCATTTATTTTATGTACAGTATGTTATGGCATAATATTGTGGCTGGTGGGGCACGCTGAGAGGTCTGAAGAATGTTAGCCCTACAAGAACAGCAACGTCGGGTGCTCAAAAAAAGTTAAAAGGTGCTAGCTTCGGCAGCACATATGCTCAGTGGCAGAGCTTACACAGATAGATGATTAGCAGAATATGATTGGCCCCTGCACAGCAGCAGCAGCAGGCCAAGGAGGATCACTTGGAAAAAATAAATAAAAACAAACAAAAAAAACAAAAAAAACAAAAAGTTAAAAGGAGCATTTCATATTAAAACATATATCTCACTACTTGGTACAGCTCCACGCGTTAATCTATCATCAGAAAATAACCTGTTGTTTAAATCATTCTTTTAGTGTTACTTATGGTTTTTCACAAAACTTGGCAATGTTTTGTTTTTTTCATATCCCGATCTTTATTAAGAATAAGTAATTTTGCAATTTTCACCGTCACCACTGAGGCTTTTTTAGATTCATACATTCTGTGCTTTCAGGAAAGCTTCTTATCATCGAAGACAGGATTACAATGACAGGTAACATCTGTATGCACAGCTGATATCACCTATGGTTAGTGGATCCTGTGTCATCACAGCTGACCCTGCTCCCCTTCACATTGACCTCTGCAGGTCTGATCATAATGGCTGATGTACATGTAAATTTCCTGTAAATGGAACTTTAAAAAAAAAAAGAAAAAAAAAATGTGCCTAAGCAGTAACAGGCAGGTAGTTGCTATGTACCTGCCTGCTGTGCCTGGTGGTGTTGTTTGCCGGCAGAGAGCTATCATAGGTCGCCCCTGCCGGTGATTCAGTTACTTCCGCTGATGTCGGGACAACAGCGGCGGGTTCTCATCCGATCTGCTCTGTAGGCAGGGCGGGACAGCTGTAGTCATGCTTATTAACAGCCAACTCCCTCAGTGAGGCAGCGGCTGTCAATCAGCATGACATCGGTTGTCTTGCCCTTTCTACAGACCAGAGAGGAAAAGAAGCCACCGCTCTATAGACAAAGTCACTGTATATGTATGTGTGACTGTTCTGGGCTGGCAAAGAATGCCACTGGACACAACAGGCAGGTAGTAACTACCCGCCTGTTAGTGCTTTGGCACATTTTTTTTTTTTTATTAAGTCCCGGATATACCCTTTAAGAATCTACAAAAGCCTTCAGTAGCCAGTAAGAAAATTGCAAGATTTGATTTCTTTCATTGTTTTTTTTTTGTTTTTTGTTTTTTCATTATTTGAATACAGATTGTGATATGGGAAAAACATTGCTGAATATAATAACAATAATAACTATACTGTACACACATATATATATATATATATATATATACATATATATATACACACACACACACACACTATATACATATACACACACTATATATACACTATATGTATATATATATATATATATATATATATATATATATATATATATATATATATATATATATATATATATATATATATATATATATATCACAAAAACCTGATTTAAGGAAAAGTTCACTTTCTGATGATAGTTTCTTATAAGTGAGTGGGACAGAGCTGCAATACCTAGCTTAGCCACTATTGCAATGAAAGGGAGGCGGATATTTTTAACTTTTGATTTACCGAGATGCTGCAGTCGGACCTCCATCAATCAAAAGACATCCTAAAGATGAGCCATACAGCTTAGAAAAAAAATGGAAAACCCCTTTTAAAATATATTTTAGCTTGGAGTATCAAGTTTTAGGGACGTAAGTAAAAGGTGCAAAATGAGTTTCGAGAGTGCCAAGCACAACTCAATGTGTTTCCTTAACACAATGAGAGTCCAGCTACTCCATAGAGACAACTTTCATCTTTCTTGGATTATTAACTCCTCCACATCTTTACTTCTTTAAAAAAAATCCTATAAATGAGTCTGCATTTCATTCAGTTTCCATTCTGTTTTTTTAACCATATGCATTTTGTATGACAATATATAGTTACAAAATATACTTGCTTGATATCACCCTGTTCAACATTTCCTCATTAACGTAACATTTAGTCCATATGTAAAACATTTATGGTAATTAAATTAAAATATCCCAATTAGCAATTGATTAGCATAGCAATCTGTTGAGTGTCCATTAACTTAGCTGTGATTATCTGGTCCATGGCTCAGATCTATGTATCTGGGGGCTTCTGCTAACTGGTAAAATGCAAGGTTTTCCCTAAACAAGACTTGTCCGGCATGATTACTGCCGAAATAAATAGCACAATTATGACCTGAAGTTGATGAAATGTTAGCTGAGAATAATGATAAAGACTTGAGTGAATATACAGAAGAAATATGAGAATGGAGAATAGTTTATTAAATGGACAAAAAAAAAGTTTTCACATTATTAAATTGCTAATTTACAGAGAAATTGATTGGGAGGCAATGCTATCTAATGCAACATAAATATCAATTCTGTGTGAAGATGGGAAAAAAGAATGCAAATCATCTAATGAATCTGAAGGTGTTCACACTAAAGGTTAGTTTTCTATATCCTATTAGGGAAATCTGAATTAAAGGAAATTTGTCAGCAGGTGTTTGTAAGCTGAACACATCATGTTGCAAGGGTTAACACAGAGAATTCAGTGGTGCCTGTCTTGTCAAGGTTTGATCTGTTTATTTGCTATGTTTGTTTAAGCAGCAGGACATTTATCATTACTCAGATTACAATGTCATCTGCAAACAGTCCGACACGCCCTCTCCTCTGATTGACTCCTCACTGTCAATGCTCAATCTCTATAGAGAGCCTGGTGTGGGCGGGATAGCTCTCTCAGCACTGCTACATTGCTAAGTCTAAAAATTCTTATTGTGTCAGACGTATAAGATAAGAGCTTTAAGGAATGCTCCTTTTGGGGGTTTGGAACAGTTTTTACATTTAGTTTCCTAAAACTTTTCCTAAAGCAGTTTTGATGAGCTTTTGAAGAGTTTTTCCTGAAGCATTTTTTCTGTAGCCATTGAATCCACATTAAAGAAGTGACATGGCTCTTTTTTCAGTAGGCATTTTTACAAAACCTAGAGTGTAAAAAATGCTCAAAAAACTCAACATATCAACAGCAAAGAGGATTAACATTTAAATGAATAGGAAGAGACTTTCAAGCATTTTTTTAGGTGTTTATTGTGGATTTTTTTTAGAGCGGATACACTAAACAATAACTCCATCTACACATAGCCAGACACAGGTTTCATGTAGTTTGAGATCATCTTCCAGTTCTACTTCTAATCTGTATTATACAATTAGTTCTTGATTTTGATCCCCTATCTGTGCTCTTTCGTTAGTCACTCGTCATCACCTAATACCTTGATGAATCTGTTTTCCAACTCATCCCAAAAAATCCCGATAGAGCCCCCTGAATTATGGGTCACTTAGGATTCTTTTGGTCCTCCATCTTCTTTTACTGGAGACAAAGCTATTCTTACGATCAAAAAAGACAAGAAACCTGACAGAACAGAGATAGATTAAAGAACTACATGGCTAAAGTCTACAGAAGTGATTTGATTTGAGGTCAGGTTATGCTTAAATTTTAGAATTTCTGGTATTTCTTTGAAAGATAGGACTTAACAAAACAATCTGTGATGTTCTTGCCTTGAATGAATTTGTGAATTCAGAATTAATGATTTCCATAGAAGGCTACAATATGTTTCAGAATATTTCCTTAAGGCAAAGGGTCAGCCAGGTCACATAGGCATAAATTTATTCTTACCCTCAAATTTCCAATTATAAATGGACAGCAATATTCAAAGAGAAATATTACCCACAGGCGTAGCATTATCAAAGTAACCAAAGTCCTGCCTCCTAAATCATAGCACGCTTCCCCAGACTATGGCCATCCTCTAGTTCTTCATCCATCATGACATTATGTATGGTGTTTCCATCTCACAAAGACAAGCTTGTATTAGGGTTCTGCTAGAATCAAGTTGCAGAACGATTCAGGAAGTTATATTAGACACATATATATAGATGTACAAAGCCTCTTCCTTTTCCAACATAATAGCAGATTGGACTATGAAAAGATAAAAGAAGCCATAGAAAAACAATTACAATGCTGATTATCCTAAAATAGATGTGTGCAGTGACTATACAAGCATAAGATTGGGCTGCTATCATTGCCTTATACAATAATTACATTCACAGTGTGAACGCGGTGTTACACTGAAGGCACTGATCGGGCAATATTGCAATGTGTTGGGACACAACTCATAGACATAAGGAGTGAGAACACCTTGTCAGTTCATTCATACATTTCAAGGAAAAATAACAGAACTAGAAAGTAAAAAATAGATGCCACTAAATTGTTATATTACAGTTGGAGAAGAGTAAACATATTCAAATGGAATTCTACTGGAATTTTAGAAAACTTTATATTTGCTAAAATACACGTTTTTTCTAAGTTGCTTGTGCATGGATTCAGCAAAATGGTGGCCATTGACCCCCATTTTTCAAAAACGTAAATGGAGACCTACAATATGTAAAAGAATCCTGTTATGCACCTTACTGCTCCTTTCTCTAGCCCCTCTGTTCCTCCCCATAATCAGTCCGCCCCTTGTCACGCCTTCTGAATGCCACCGTGAGTGCTGAATCCCTAGGTTTCTTCACACTACGCCAGTTATAGCCAACTTTTTGAGCTCTGTGTGTCAAAATTCTTAAAAAAACTGGGCATACCTTGGGTGGTGTCACTTCTAGAAAAATCCATAATTTTCTAATATTTGCAGCTCTAGAACAAAAAGATATAATTGTAATATATGTACTGTTTTAGTGACTTTTTTGTTGCTGAATATCATTGGCGAAATCTTCAATTGAAGGTTGGTATTTCATACACTTCAAGCCCAAGCAAGCCCCGTCCCTCCCTCCCCCTGTAGTCATTATTACTCTTGCCCTCCCTTCCCCTCAGCAGTCATTATCTCTTCCGCAACTCTTCCCCTCAGCAGTCATTATCTCCTCTCCCCTCCATGTGTCATAGGTTAGCCACACTGCACTAGGCTGAGACCTTCAGCTTTAATGAAGCCTGGGACGGTTCTGCACATACGTGTGCCAAGACCCTAATCCAGAGACCACATTCATAGTCATTGGCAGTCCAAAGCCCTGCAAACCTCCTCCTGCACTTCTGATTAGTAAGCCCAGCACAATGTGATACTTTCATCATGCCCCAAGGATGATGTTCCACTCGGCCTACTAATAAGACACGCGTGGATGCAAATAGTGGCTGCTGAGTTAAGGTCCTGTAAACCTTTTGTTCAACGTTTTGTAAAAGTAACATTAAAAAAGGAATAGCACAATTTTCCAAAAATGATTTAACTATAGCTTCCTTGCCAACATATAATGCTGCTTCAACAGCAAATCTCACACCTCTTTCTGTCTTTTTAACGGCTCGGCCGTGCTTAGAGAACTGAGACAAAATATATTATAGACATAACAGTAGCTGGACTGGCACAGTGCCTTTATTGAGGAATTATCTAAGTCCTTATATATTATATATGTATTGTTTCTCTACAAAAGGATAAATCTAGGACTTATCAATGTGAAAAAGAAAATATTGCCTTGTAGAATATGGTTTTTGGCATTGCTACGTTATATCAGCAGCACACTATATTTCTGTTTCCTTGCCCTGCGTGTGGCATAAATCAAACCTCTTCTCCTGGCAGACTGCCATCCAATTCTGAGTTGATAAAAAAGTACTAGCAGAAGCCTATCATCAAACAGCAAGAAGCTCTGCACAGTCATTCCTGACCCCACTATCTGTGGAGGGTAATACCGCTATGAAATTGAAATACCTCAATCACATTACTTGAAGTCAGGTAACACTACGGTACCTTGCTGGCTGCCCGAGCACCTCTACAGAACACCTGGAATAAGCAGCTTGTCTACACTCAATATTTGTCTCGTAATAATCCACTTTGATTCTAGAAAAAGGTAGATGGAGGTATGAGGTGCTTCATTTAGTAATAAGATGTATCACTGCAAAATGGTGAATTTATCTCTTTGGGTCTGCGTTGTTTGTACACCATCTAATTTACAATAACTTTGGTGGACCGGTTGGGTTCTGCAGAACTCTGATGTGTATTAATTAATTTGAGGGGGAGATGTAGGAACAATGAATACTAAGTTCCATATTTTCTCACAGATAAGAGTTGATAGGTGGGAGTCTCAGTATAGGACACTTTATGATCAACTTATTGTCAAGGAACAAGTAACAAGCAGACAGTCCATTTAATTCCTATAGACTGTGAGCTAATCTATTCTTAGGAATCATTATTTAAGTCCATCACAAACCAACCCAGTATGACAGAGTGTTTGAGGCATCATATATAACAATTTTCTTTCTTTTTACTAAAGCTTTGTCCAGAGACTTATAGTCCATCACATTAATATCTCATCCAACTTGAACCTTAAATGGATTGCATCACTTTCAATCTTCAAGAGCACACCGCTCCTCTGCCTCCTTGCTTCCTGTTTGTCTTGGGAAAGGTGTACTTCTGATCGACAAATTGATCCAACAAAACTCCACCTCTTCAGCATTGGTGGAGTGCAAAAAGCACAGAAGTTAGCAAAGTCAAGTTTTTCAGCATGCTTTAGAGCAGAGTTTACAAGCTGTATAGAAAACAGCTTGCAAGTGTTCAATCCTTGGTTCGTAAACCAGACACCTCTTCAGCGAGCTTCAGAGCAAAGCTTACAAGCTGTATAGCAAACTGCTTGCAAGCGCTCACTCCCTGGCTGGTAAACCAGACACCTCTAAGTTAACCAATTACCTTGGCAGTGAACAGTAAACTTTAAAATTAAAAATACCTCCATTCTTGAGAACAGAGGATTTTTAATAAACAGGACATTGCAAAATTGATTATTTTTACAAGCACTTTGCAATTTTACTAAGTTAATAGAAGACAACGCCTTTAAAATACTTCTGTCAGTAAGCGCAACCCACCAAACTGCATATTCAGGCATGCAGGTCTTTGAAATTAAAATCTATTGACACCTTTATATCTTCTCTCTGTTGCTGCATTCCTGAGTAATAAGTATTTTATTCATATGTAAATTAAGTACTAAGTGCTCAGGGTCTGACAGAGAACGTAAGGAGCCACTGCCCCTCCAAATTTGTTTCTCTGTCCATTCTCTGTCGATTAATTAATAACTGACTGTGTTATATCCGTGTGTTATATCTGTGCCAGATACAGTGAGACCTCAGACAGCGAGCTGCCATTAAAGCTAAAGAGGTTGGTGCTGGCTGGGAAAACAACATTGGAGGCATTGGGTTCCCTAAGTGCTCTGTCAGGAGCAGAGCACTTAATGCCTCAAATGCATATGAACGAAAATGCTAATTATTTGGTATAACAGATAGAAGCTAAAAGAGTGTTGATGGATTCAGATTTCAAAGACCCGCAGCCCAAATATATGGCCGAGGGGGAGGGGTGGTTGACCTTACTGATAGATTACTTGTAAATGTTGTTGTGTAGTCTCAAACCTTGATGCTCCTTGTTTAATACAGTAGCATGCAAAACTTTGTTACTGACCCAAACTCAGGAGTGAACATATCATTGGTGCACAGGGGCCTAATGGGTAAGGGGGCCCATTTCTACTTCCAAAGCATGTATAATTGTGCATTATGATGAGCTCTTGGGTGGCTATGGCCTAAATATTGTTCTTGCACTTATTCTATCTATGTCCGCCAATGCCCGAATTGCGTACTGTGACATCCCAACCTTCTTGTTCCCCGTGATTTCCAGCTTTTACAGTTGCTGCAGAACATATGTTCCAAGTACGACTAATTTAACATTTCAACAAGTAACTAGCAAAAATTAAGAACTCTATTTCTTAAATGTATGTTAAATCTGAGATGTAAAGTAAGGTGCCATATGTAAGAATATAAGTAGTAGTGCTAATAACAAAGTACAGCGGTGTGACAGTAAGATCAGCCCTACATATTACAAGCTGTGAAAAACAGGATTATTCTGAGGACCGAATTTATTAATGATCATAGTCATGTGCAGGGAATATAAGCCTCTTTAACTATGCAGCAAACGTTAATTATAAGATTTTTTAAAAATAATCCTTGTTCGGCATCCTTTGACAATTATACTTTTGAGACTAAGGGAATTATACAGACGGCACTTCAGGCTGGATATGTTCAGCAGGGGTCTCCGAAGCGGTGGAATTGACCAGGATTTAGGGCATATCCCAAATGGTTCTGCTTAACAGTTTGCGTTGGAATCAATTCTTTACACAAATATGCCTAAAGCAAAGTACAAATTCCACATTTTCTCATAACACAATAAACTTGCACAAAATCCGTCTCATGTTCTTGTGTGTCAGGGGGGAAGTTAAAGAAAAAAAAGATGTAACATTGCTTTCCCTATTGTACTACTTTAGGAGGAACAAAGCATGTGTTTGCCCACAGCAGAACATGCATTACCATTTAAATTCTAGATATTTCTTTTTTGCTCTGATATTTTGGAAGAATAACAACGTAAAATATATTACGCTCATCCGAAAAGGCCAAGAACAGTAATAAGCCGATGCCGTCTACCTGTAAAAACACCATCCTTTACAAATATGGGAATCTTTATTAATATATGAACTGGAACTGATCTCACAACTTCATTTATGTCTATTATACACGCTAATTGGGCCCAATGTATTGGTATAAATGAGGAATTCACGGTATTAGCAGTACTCTTATATAAAACATTAAAAAGCTCATAACTATTCAGCTAAATCATTCGAGATATAGCTAAATGACTTTAAATATAATAATCAAAAGAACGAGACGCTTTAAAAGATCTTCATGAAACAATTTCCTGTCTTTTTACATGTTCACAAAGGCGTTGGAGAAATTGGAAAGTCAATTGATTTCTTTTTGCAAATTGATGTTATTTTGTGTCTTTTTAGTGTTTCATTTGCAAATTGAATTTTAATTTTCACGCAAGGGCCTTATGTAGTAAAAAAAAGGGCACGGCGCAACAAAGCAAGGGCATTTTGTGTAACATCTTCTAATTTCCAGATGGTTAATGTTTAACATTGACCAATAAAATATCAGCCATACCCACGCAGACACAAACTCAATTTATTTTCATAGCACTGTAAGGAGATACTTTGATTTCCTCTTGTAGAAACAGCTCGTTTTAAGGCTCAACAAAATGAATATGAAATCTTTGTATCAACAACCAAATCAATAGGAGATAGGATGAACCATTCTTATTAGGTTATAGACTCATTTTTTACATTGGAAGCAATTTACAATTATACTTTCAGCAATAAGACTAAACCGTCACATACAGGAGAGAAAGCTAATGCATTTTAAAATATACCAAAAAGAAAAAAACATGCTGAAAAGTAAGAACTAGGGATGATCAAATACTTCAAATATTCGGCCTCACGAATATTTTCCGAATAGGTCGCCGCTATTCGACTATTAATTAATGTAAGTCTATGAGAAACCCGAATAACAATTATTTGAAACTATTCGGGTTTCCTATAGACTTACATTGCGCATCGAATATTCGCATAGTGGCGAACTATTCGGAAAATATTCGCGAAGCCGAATATTTGAGGTATTCGATCATCCTTAGTAAGAACGCTTTCAAAATTAAAATTATAGTTCTTCTATTTTTCAAAGCATTCTCTTATTTTTCAGATTTTTTTGCATACATGCCTAAAACCTTTAGACAGTTGAGGAAAAATGTTATAAAATAATGCTTTCAAAAATTGTACTGGTTTATTTTGTATTGGTTTATTTTTATCAATTAACAAAATGCTAAGTAAATGAACAAAAAGAGAAATCTAAATCAAATCAATATTTGCTGTGACCATTCTTTGCCTTCATAGCAGCATCAATTCTTCTAGATGCACTTTGACACAGTTTTTGAAGAAGCTCCGCAGTGAGGTTATTCTAAACATCTTGGAGAACTAACCACAGATCTTAGCTTAAACAAATCATTCTGTCTCTTCATCTAATTGTATGGTCTCACTTTGTTTGCATGGGTTCCCTCTAAAGTCTCTGGATTTGAACATTTGAAATTTAAACATTCAAGATTCCAACAGTCAAAATTCAACATGACTGTTATACGGAATGTATCACAGTTTTAGAAGTTTCTTAGGGATTTTTTTTTACTAGAAGTGGAGTAAGATTTTGGACTCCTTTCTGAATCCCAAAAATGGCAATCAGAATAAATTCTTTGATCAATTTCTCATCTCAATAAAATTATAACCCATGACAGAAAATCAGTAACACCATTCTGTGAAGGCTGATCTTATTAAAAATTGCTATGTGTGTATGGAAGTGCAGTGTTCCTGACTCGTGACTAAACAAGCTATAATATGACCACTGATCGTCTTTCATGTAGCGATGAATAAAAGTTGTCTAAATAGGGCTTACTGTGGATGTTTTAAAATAAAAAAAATCTTTATTTTTGTATAGCACCAACATATTCGCGCTTTTACATACTTCAGCAACACCGTCCTCATTGGGGCTTACAATCGAAAGTCCCTATCAGTATGTCTTCGGAGTATGGGAGGAAATCGGAGAACCTGGAGGAAACCCACACAAATATTGGGAGAATATACAAACTCCTTGCAGATGTTGTCCTTGGTGGGATTTGAACCCAAAACTCCAGATGTGCACATCTGCAGTGCTAACCACTGAGCCACAGTAGACTCAATTGACCTTATCAACTACTGCATATAACTAATGTATAATACTATAGAAAATTAATCCAATGAGTCATTTCTATTACAGCTCACAGGTATTGAATGATTCAAGCCATAGAACCCAAATGACTTTCTCTTAAATGCTCTATTTTCAATCCTATATATTATCAAATATCACTATTACATTTATTGCAACAATATAGTATTGAAGTATTGAAATTATCTAATTTTATTTAAGAAACGACAGTGGATATTCCATATATACAGACTAACTTGTGTGTAGTATTAATACAGCAGGTTCTACTGCTTTCTTTCTCAGGTATACCGGCAGATGCCCATTAGAGAAGACTGTAATGCAGCTGCTGGTGCAACCATTAATATGCAGTGACTGAGCCTATACGTTGTGAAGCTCATCCTTCCAGGACAAGCTGGCAGCAAATGGCAAGATTTGGAGCTGAAAAGATCCTACAAATCATAAAGCAGATTGCTAATAAACACAGCAGCCAGAGATGGCACAGTTGACACACAGGTGCACAGCTGCTCCTGGCAGAGCCCTGGCACAATGGGCAGTAAACTGAAATCAAGCATTCAGAGAGCCAGCTAAGTAGGGATAAACCGGAGAACTCTATATTCACACATACGATTGGCATTCAATGAGCTGTGACTGTAGGAACTTAGGAGACAAATACAAATAGAGCAGAAGTAAAAAATGGACAACAGTAAACACGAGAAAAGAAGACGGGAATGTTAGACGGTACAATACAGATTGACCATACAATATAGTCTGGGATAAATCAGAATACTGATACAATCCTAAATAGGATGGGTTTTATGGCCTTGCATCATTAACAATGTTTAGGGACGTTTTGATCAATTTTTAATAAGGTTTGAATAGCCAGACATTTGAGGGATTCCATCTCCTGTACAGTTATGCCTTTTTAGATCATGTCTTTGTGTTTCCCCTCCTATTGAGCTGTTCTTTGATATTTCTCTTGATCTGAAAACTGAAAAATATTAACAAGTATCCCTGTTTTTTCTTGTCAAATGTTTCATTTTCCACATTCTCGCTTTATAAGATTGACGTTTCTGTGGTGAAGAAGACTATCCATTGGTGAAGAAGACTACACATGTTCATACCACATGTAAGAAAGGGGGTAAAGCTAAACTGGGTTGCAGTGTGTCTGAGTAGTAAGTCCGGCCTTGATTTACATTCTGTTACATACCATAAGATAAAAAAATCTCTTTTTCGAAAGCCTAATATGCAATCTTTTCTCATATTGCTATTGTCTTCTTTATTGTATACACAGGCTGGATCTAATAAATGACTCACTAAACTTTACCAGGAAACCTCATATAAACCGAGGATAACATTGCCAAAAAGGGGGGATTTTGTGAGCTAAGTGGTTCTGAGAGGGTCAGAAGACACTCTGCACATATTTTTCAGATATAAATAAAACGGATATGTTTTTTAATCTCCACCCCTAATGCAGAAAAAATAGTATAAACTTTGTAGCTATAATCATCATATATATACTGTGTATATATATATATGTATATATATATATAATGTGCCGAATTGCTCGGAACCGGGGGGTAGTGTCCGTTCGTGGCTCGAGGGTCTCCGGACCCGGGGGCTTAGAGGCCACACTCAAATGTAAAGGGGGTATTTACAGAGGATATGGTATAGTTCGTGATGCCACCCGTGGTGTGCGGTAATTAGGAGTACCGCCGCTGTCATTGGGAATACCCGGGGTGATGGAGTGGGGCAGCTAAGTGATGTTGCCCTCCAAGGGTAGGGGTAGGCCCCGGGACTCTGGATGGTGATGCCGTGACACAGTACAGGGGTCAGTCGGGTACTCACTCAGCAATGAAGCAGACGCTGACAATAGGGTAAACCAAGTCTCTGAATGCCGCTGCCTCTCAAGGAGAGCTCGTCCGGGTCCCGTCCCCTGCAGTGCTGTAACCTGCCTCCTGGCACTACATTTTAGAGTGTCCGTTGTGGTCCGGTAGCTTGGAGCTATCTGGGCCCCGCTCCCCACTGTGGCTAAGTGAAGAAGCCTGCTCTCAGAGCTCACGCTTGGGATTTCAGTGGGCTGCTTGTTAGGAAAGCCCTATTCTCTTCATTGCGCTAGTGTCCCTATTCTGGAGCTAGTGGGAACAGTCCATAAAGGCCCCGTTCTCCTGAGGTTAATTTCCGGGTTGCCTGAAGCTTCTTCCCTGATCTAGGGTCTGTGTACCCCGTCATGCCTTTGGTCCCGGACCGGTGATAGGACCAGGCTGCTGACCATCCTCTTTGACAGGTCTCAGGCACCTATCCTCAATCCCCTGCGACCGGGGGTCCGACTCCTCTAAGTCCAGACCACCGTCTGTGACCTAGTTTTCCTCTCCCCTGGGAGCTCCAACTCCCAGCTTCCTCAGAGCTCCTCAGAGCTCGAGGGTTACCACTCAACTGACTGACTTTGACATTTCCCATCTCCCTGCCTGACCCCTAGGTGAGCGGCCCTATTCCTGCTTAAGCATCCCACTGGTGTGCCTGGCAGGTGTGGTGCAAAGTGTATCTAGGATTTGTGAATGCTGATGGAGGCAACACTGCAGGATAGAGACCCAGAACCATGGGGGGTTGAATACTACACGGATAGGACAGTTTGTGCAGTACCCTGTGATGACCTGAATAGTCCAGGCGCGTCCCATATATATATATATATATATATATATATATATATATATAGAGAGAGAGAGAGAGAGAGAGAGAGAGAGAGAGAGAGAATTGACTCTTTTGCAGATATTACAAGGAAGTAGACTGAAAAAAAGTAGTAATGTATTGCAGCTGGGGAGGGTGTATAAAGTATTATGTGGGTCATACAAAATGGCAATCAATTGTGCATACAGATGAGCAGACCCGAACAGTAAAGTTTGGGGTTCATATCGGACAAAGACTTTTTAAAAAAAAAATCAGTGTTAGAGTTTGGAGTTTAGGTGCTTTACTTATGCTAACCCCTCTCGCGAGCATCACTGTGCTCGAGCACACTCAGTGCTTTGCCCAGTGCAAGTCGCTTGCGGTGTTTGAATGGCTCTCACTCGGGGTAAACACAGTATTATTGAATATAGTGTGTACAAATAAAAATGAAAAAAAACCGGTCCTCCCTCCACTGGAAGTGCTCTGTTTATGGCTGGCTGCATGTGGGCGAAGACCCAAACTGCCCAATTAGTGACTTCAATGAGGTTCAGTTCAAGTCTGGTTCTCAAACCGGACAGAACTTCTTTGGTGTTCGTATGAAATACAGACTTTACAAAAAACAGAGTTCTGGTGCTTTACGTATGCTGACCACTCACACAAGCATCAC
This sequence comes from Anomaloglossus baeobatrachus, assembly GCF_048569485.1. Classification (NCBI taxonomy): domain Eukaryota; kingdom Metazoa; phylum Chordata; class Amphibia; order Anura; family Aromobatidae; genus Anomaloglossus; species Anomaloglossus baeobatrachus. Next base: position 410,830,627 of record NC_134356.1, read on the forward strand.
TGTGCTTGGGTACACTCAGTGCCCAGCTCTTTGTGAGGCACTTGCAATGTTTCAACGGATCACACTGGGGGTAACAACAGGGTTATCAGATGTAGAGTGCACCAAAAAAAAAAACAAAGCTAAAAAAAACCCACTCTACCTGCCTATCCCAAAAATGCACTGTTTATGGCTGGCTGCATGTCGGAGGAGACTCAAACTTGCCCAATTAGTGATTTCCAGTGGGGTTCAGGTCAAGTCCGCTTCTCAAACCAAACTTCATCTAAAGAGCAGCTGAACCTGCAGAACTTCCACAAGTCCAATTATATATAGTGAGAACATTAATTCCTGACAGTTTACCAACACAGGTTTCATATGCCTTATTAGAGGGCTAATTCCTCTCTTGCGCTCAATTCAAATAGACTATACAGTGCCTACAAGTAGTATTCAACCCCCTGCAGATTTAGCAGGTTTGATAAGATGCAAATCAGTTAGAGCCTGCAAACTTCAAACAAGAGCAGGATTCATTAACAGATGCATAAATCTTACAAACCAACAAGTTATGTTGCTCAGTTAAATTTTAATAAATTTTCAACATAAAAGTGTGGGTCAATTATTATTCAACTCCTAGGTTTAATATTTTGTGGAATAACCCTTGTTTGCAACTACAGCTAATAATCGTCTTTTGTAAGACCTGATCAGGCCGGCACAGGTCTCTGGAGTTATCTTGGCCCACTCCTCCATGCAGATCTTCTCCAAGTTATCTAGGTTCTTTGGGTGTCTCATGTGGACTTTAATCTTGAGCTCCTTCCACAAGTTTTCTATTGGGTTAAGGTCAGGAGACTGACTAGGCCACTGCAACACCTTGATTTTTTCCCTCTTGAACCAGGCCTTGGTTTTCTTGGCTGTGTGCTTTGGGTCATTGTCTTGTTGGAAGATGAAATGACGACCCATCTTAAGATCCTTGATGGAGGAGCGGAGGGTCTTGGCCAAAATCTCCAGGTAGGCCGTGCTATCCATCTTCCCATGGATGCGGACCAGATGGCCAGGCCCCTTGGCTGAGAAACAGCCCCATAGCATGATGCTGCCACCACCATGCTTGACTGTAGGGATGGTATTCTTGGGGTCGTATGCAGTGCCATCCAGTCTCCAAACATCACGTGTGTGGTTGGCACCAAAGATCTCGATCTTGGTCTCATCAGACCAGAGAACCTTGAACCAGTCTGTCTCAGAGTCCTCCAAGTGATCATGAGCAAACTGTAGATGAGCCTTGACATGACACTTTGAAAGTAAAGGTACCTTACGGGCTCGTCTGGAACGGAGACCATTGCGGTGGAGTACGTTACTTATGGTATTGACTGAAACCAATGTCCCCACTGCCATGAGATCTTCCTGGAGCTCCTTCCTTGTTGTCCTTGGGTTAGCCTTGACTATTTGGACAAGCCTAGCCTCGGCACGGGTGGAAACTTTCAAAGGCTGTCCAGGACGTGGAAGGCTAACAGTAGTTCCATAAGCCTTCCACTTCCAGATGATGCTCCCAACAGTGGAGACAGGTAGGCCCAACTCCTTGGAAAGGGTTTTGTACCCCTTGCCAGTCTTATGACCCTCCACGATCTTGTCTCTGATGGCCTTGGAATGCTCCTTTGTCTTTCCCATGTTGACCAAGTATGAGTGCTGTTCACAAGTTTGGGGAGGGTCTTAATTAGTCAGAAAAGGCTGGAAAAATAGATAATTAATCCAAACATGTGAAGCTCATTGTTCTTTGTGCCTGAAATACTTCTTAATACTTTAGGGGAACCAAACATAATTCTGGTGGATTGAGGGGTTTAATAATAAATGACCCTCTGAATAAACTTTTCACAATTTAAAAAAAAAAAAAGAAATAACATTCTTTTTTGCTGCAGTGCATTTCACACTTCCAGGCTGATCTACAGTCCAAATGTCACAATGCCAAGTTAATTCCGAATGTGTAAACCTGCTAAATCTGCAGGGGGTTGAATACTACTTGTAGGCACTGTATATATGTTGATTTTGTGCATGTTTGGGCTATAAACTTATACAACCACAATATAGGATTGGTCTGACTAAGCAATATTACTTGATGTGGTCCTTTGAGCACATACAGTAGTTATCCAATGCATTATTGTAGGAGTATATTCATTTTGCCTAGTTACAGGTACTTGCCCCATCTGCTGCCGCCAGAATCTCTATATTCATCCTTGTCCCAGTAGTGCTCTGAGGTTTTCCTATTCTTTCTCTATAGGTTCTGAGAGCCATTTGGATGAATATACTTGAACTTACAAACACTGTCTTGTACTATACTCTAGTTGTCTGAAAGACGAAGGTAGATACATTATGTAAAAAGAAAATGTGTGGCGTTCCCAATGAATAGTGACTCATAAATCCAATCACATCATGCCTTTCCCACATGAGCATATGACATCTATAAATAAACTGGTGGGTCAGTATACACAATTACTAGCCGTTTTCCATCGCAGTATGTTCTATAGATGAGAAGCGTTTGCACTGTTTGTATTGTGCAGCCAAAATCAATTTTGTTTTATCTCACAGCACGCTCACTTCTAGAGGAAGTGGAAGCGCCAACCTGCAATGATTCTTTGCAAACCTTAATTGCATCTATAAGAGGAATACAAAGGCTTTGCTGCTCTGATCTTCCTTCAGATATGTAGCTTCCCTCCTTTACCCTCTTAATATCTCACACAATGATTGTTTAGAGCTGAACCTCTCATTTCAGATGGGATTTAAGAAGGACAAGGTTGAAGTTCCACAGCATACTAATGCAATATCCCTGGCTGAGTCACACAGGATTACTGCACAACTGCAACAAGGTCACTGTTCATGAAAATCTAAGTGATCTCCGGCGCTCTTTGAAAGCCGCAGAGAAACTATTAATGTCTCCGGCTGAATATAGCACTGACCCTCAGGCGCACGCACAATCCCTAAGAGAAGCATCTGATCTGTCCTCTGTTGCGGACACATGAAATTAAATCAAATCATTTATTTCATGGAAACAAATCGCCTTTTACATGTCTTTAAACCAATTAGAAGTGCTTGTGAAGGCCAGGAAGTCAGAAGCCTTTGATGTGTTCTGGTGGATATATATTTAGTGATAAATTTAGGAATATTACATCAGTGCAGCATGACAGTCACTTTGTGCAATATACTATAGCTGGCAGTATTTCCAGGACTGTAAATAAGCCAAATTGTGGAATAGCGGCATAGTCGTCACACACCTGGCTTGGCAGGAAATGCAGCAGCTGATAATGTACGGATGCATATAAAGTATACGGCCAGGTGTGATGAGCAATGTAGTTTAATGGCAAATGAAAAACATGGAAGTATGTTTGTATAATTCTTCTAGCATCCATTCAATGTTTGCTGTTTGGGCTAATTAACCATCTACAATACCCCATTATAATAGTGGAGCTAGGACTGTCAAGCAAACAAGAGGATACCACAACACTGTGTAAGCACCAATATATATATGTAAATACTGAACATATGAAATTTCAATAGCTTTGTTGCTATATGAAATGTAGTTATAAATATTAAGGTATTTAGTGCATAAATTGGCCAATTGTTTATGAGAGCCCATCAGCCGCAGCAAGGCGTCCTGGCTTTGACGGAACCCTAGCCTAATATAACACCTCTCCAGCATTAATCAAAAATTAGCCTTTGACTGATGGTAGAAGTGCTCAGTCAGAAAAGGAGGCAGTCACAGACATCCAAAGGTTAATAAAAAAAAAATGAACAGCATCTCCAAACAGAGCAAAGCAAGTGTGAACAGGTGCAAGCTGCTGTGACTGCGTAATATACAATAAGAGGAAACAGCAGCACTCGGTAAGCACCAAGATATATGTGGACATATGAAGTTTGAATTCCATTACTGCTATATGAAATATAAAAATGAAGGTACTGAGCACATAAACTGGCCAATTCATGGGAGCCCATCAGCAGTGGAAAAGCATCCATTTTTTTTATTAATACAGAATCCTACCTGTCCATAGATTAGTAGTCTTTTAGCCAGGGAGAGGCATGATATTAGGTTTAGGTCTCTTCAAGGAAGGATAAATTTGCATTAGATTAATTTAAAAAAACTCGTGTGACAAAAGAAATACAGGGCTGTAGTTAGATTTTTTTCACATTGGACAAAGATATATTTTCATATCCTTCCTCTGAATTAAATCTAACTTAAAGGGGTACTCTGGGGAGATTCCAGTGCAGTTCTATCATCATTGAAATACCTGTAATTCAGTGTGACAAGAGCTGCTCTCACTGTTCCCCCTCCTCTCTGGGACATTACATCACACATCAGGGGGTGTGCTCCCTGCTGTTAGTAACAGCCTGCCTCCTGATAATTGCTGCTTCTGTCAAAGAACAGAAAGCAGGACATTCCCCCTTCTCTTAGCCAGAACATAAGCAGCTATTATCAGGAGACTGGTGGTTAGTAGCAGCAGTGAGCACATCCCCTGATGTCTGATGTAAGGTCCCAGATGGGAGGGGGAGCAATGAGCACACCCCCAGATGTGTGATGTAAGTTCCCAGATGGGAGGGGGAGCAATGAGCACACCCCCTGATGTGCGATGAAAGGTCCCAGAGGGGAGGGGCAGAAGTGAGCACACCCCCTGATGTGCGATGTAAGGTCCCAGAGGGGAGGGGGAGAAGTGAGCACACCCCCTGATGTGTGATGTAAGGTCCCAGAGGGGAGGGGGAGAAGTGAGCACACCCTCTGATGTGTGATGTAAGATCCCAGAGGGGAGGGGGAGAAGTGAGCACACCCCCAGATGTGTGATGTAAGTTCCCAGACGAGAGGGGGAGCAATAAGCACACCCCCTGATGTGTGATGTAAGGTCCCAGAGGGGAGGGGGAGAAGTGAGCACACCCCCTGATGTGTGATGTAAGGTCCCAGAGGAGAGGGGGAGAAGTGAGCACACCCCCTGATGTGTGATGTAAGGTCCCAGAAGGGAGGGGGAGCAGTGAGCACATGCTCTGATGTGTGATGTTGCACTTTGAGCCAAATTCTCTGCTGGCATATAAAGGTGAGTCCAAATTGGTTGCCCTATGACCTTCATATGTCACAATGAATAAATATACTTAATACACAAATAAAATGGGAGATACTTTACTTTCATCACCCTACCAAAAGGCTCATAGCCGGATCATCCAAAAAGCTAAATTATTCAATAGAAAATGAAACCACGAGAACACATTGGTTAAGTGAAACAAATCCATTCTATAGATAAAACACACAGCATTTGCATTACTCATATAATTAGGAAGAGGCTTGTGAGCTGCCACGATTTTGTTTGCTAGTACATATTTTAATTGATGTGTTTTTGTGACTACAGCTGATTATTTTTTGTGAATACTGAAAGGATCACGTTAAGTCCCAGTGTTATATGGTAATTAAATGTCTATTGTTGGAAAATATTGTTGCTATCTCTTTTCATGGGGATATAAGTATAAATTATAACCTAAATGTGCCACACAGAAGCTTAGTATTATAGCTATTGCGTTAGTCTCCATTATATATTCTGTATTACATCTGTTTCTATGAAGATCATACAAAATATAGTAGATACAAAATATCAACCTACTGCAAATATTACTGCAGTCGTTTGCTCAAGTCAAGGAAATAGTTAATCCAACCTAGATGATTCTTAACAGAAGATTTTGAACAAAAAATGAGAAAAGCTGGTTTATCAGGGACAGTAACACTTTTTTCCCAAAGGACCTTGACTAAGTCCATTTTCTGACTGCAGCATTAATTGAAAAGCAACGAGTGGGGAGGACTCTGAATGGTTCTGCTTTGACAATAAATCGTCCGGACAATGACAAATGCATGCATTTACTGAGCAGTCCAAGACTTCCTTACAAACACTAGGAGAACAGAATCCAACACAGCAACTGCCTACATCATCACAACCTTCTTTTTTTTCATCCCAGGCAGCTGCAGGATGCTGAAACAGAGAATGGAATTTTCTCGTTTTTTCCAAGTTTAATGGCACAGTTTCAAGTCATATTTTATTAATAACAGACAAATGCAAATGTTACTTTATACAGAATTTTAAGAAAAAATGAAAATATAGGTTACTTAAAAAGAATCATAACAGGTCTGTGTCACAAGGATCTCCTAAAAAGATATAGCTCCTCTATTTAAGTCTTCAAACTTGGGAAGTAAAGTAGGAAGTTAAACTTGAAAGACCTTAAAGAGGACCAACCACCTGGATTTTCATATATAAACTAAAGCCAGTGCTATATTGGTGCCAGGATGCACATTCTAAACATACCTTTAGTTGTGAGATCGGATGTATAGTTGTGAGAAACAGGCAAGTAAAGTTTGGGAAATGCACTGTTATTTGATGAGAGGTGCTGTGGAGTATCTAATACAAGGGTCAGGTTTTGCTAGTTATTCCCGCCCCTGTCTGCCTGCATGCTCTTCATCCTCCTGTAAAACAGAGGCAGAGGGAGGAAGGACAAGCAAGTAGACAGGGGCGGGAATAACTAGCAAAACCCGACCCACCTATAAGATATTCTGTAGCTGCTATCAATCAAGTAACATTGTATTTCACAAACTTTATTTGCCTATATTTCAGAAACTATACATCGATCTCACAACATACAAAGCCATCCACAACCTGTCTCCTCCTTACATCTGTGACCTAGTCTCCCGGTACTTACCTGCACGCAACTTCAGATCCTCACAAGATCTCCTTCTCTACTCTTCTCTTATCTCCTCTTCCCACAATCGCATACAAGATTTCTACCGTGTCTCCCCCATACTCTGGAACGCTCTACCTCAGCATGTCAGACTCTCCCCTACCGTGGAAAGCTTCAAGAGGAACCTCAAGACCCACCTCTTCCAACAAGCCTACAATCTATACTAACCCTCTGTCCAGTACACCACTGCGCAACCAGCTCTGTCCTCACCTATTGTACCATCACCCATTCCCTGTAGACTGTGAGCCCTCGCGGGCAGGGTCCTCTCTCCTCCTATACCAGTCTGTTTTGTACTGTTAATGATTGTTGTACATATACCCTCTTTCACTTGTAAATCGCCATGGAATAAATGATATTTTTAATAATAAATAATAATAATAATAACTAAAGGTATGTTTAGAATCAGGATCCTAGCTCCAGTATAGTACTGGCTTTAGTTTATATATGAAAATCCTGGTGGTTAGTTCTCTTTAACACTTTCGAGTTTCACGGTTTGTGTGTAAACTTGGATTTGTAAACCGGTCGCAGATCTGATGACCCAAGCTTAAAGAATCGTACACATCTATGAGGCTGATGAGTTTGGGTCAGGAGACCAGTGAGTGGTCGGTAAACTGTAGTCTCCAGTTGGACAGAGAAATACAGATGTGAAGCCGGAATAGCTTTTCAAAAAATAGTGAAACTCCAAATATTTTTACAAACGCGTTAGCTCGGTAGATGTGTAGCAACTACACATAATCTGTTTTGCTCGAAATAGCAATTTTGCTGTTCACTGGTAAGTCATTCTCTCCTTGTTCGAAAAATATTTTATGTGATTCTGAGCTGGACTTGCCTTTATATATAGACTATTCTGAGCAAATACAGCTCCAGGGTAAAGAAAGATGGATAGAATAGTAGACTGAGCGATTACTGAGATGGGCTGTCAGTTTTACACTTCTAACTGCAATTACAGTTAGGTCCAGAAATATTTGGACAGTGACACAATTTTCGCGAGTTGGGCTCTGCATGCCACCACATTGGATTTGAAATGAAATCTCTACAACAGAATTCAAGTGCAGATTGTAACGTTTAATTTGAAGGTTTGAACAAAAATATCTGATAGAAATTGTAGGAATTGTACACATTTCTTTACAAACACTCCACATTTTAGGAGGTCAAAAGTAATTGGACAAATAAACCAAACCCAAACAAAATATTTTTATTTTCAATATTTTGTTGTGAATCCTTTGGAGGCAATCACTGCCTTAAGTCTGGAACCTATGGACATCACCAAACGCTGGGTTTACTCCTTCTTAATGCTTTGCCAGGCCTTTACAGCCGCAGCCTTCAGGTCTTGCTTGTTTGTGGGTCTTTCCGTCTTAAGTCTGGATTTGAGCAAGTGAAATGCATGCTCAATTGGGTTAAGATCTGGTGATTGACTTGGCCATTGCAGAATGTTCCACTTTTTTGCACTCATGAACTTCTGGGTAGCTTTGGCTGTATGCTTGGGGTCATTGTCCATCTGTACTATGAAGCGCCGTCCGATCAACTTTGCGGCATTTGGCTGAATCTGGGCTGAAAGTATATCCCGGTACACTTCAGAATTCCTCCGGCTACTCTTGTCTGCTGTTATGTCATCAATAAACACAAGTGACCCAGTGCCATTGAAAGCCATGCATGCCCATGCCATCACGTTGCCTCCACCATGTTTTACAGAGGATGTGGTGTGCCTTGGATCATGTGCCGTTCCCTTTCTTCTCCAAACTTTTTTCTTCCCATCATTCTGGTACAGGTTGAACTTTGTCTCATCTGTCCATAGAATACTTTTCCAGAACTGAGCTGGCTTCATGAGGTGTTTTTCAGCAAATTTAACTCTAGCCTGTCTATTTTTGGAATTGATGAATGGTTTGCATCTAGATGTGAACCCTTTGTATTTACTTTCATGGAGTCTTCTCTTTACTGTTGACTTAGAGACAGATACACCTACTTCACTGAGAGTGTTCTGGACTTCAGTTGATGTTGTGAACGGGTTCTTCTTCACCAAAGAAAGTATGTGGCGATCATCCACCACTGTTGTCATCCGTGGACGCCCAGGCCTTTTTGAGTTCCCAAGCTCACCAGTCAATTCCTTTTTTCTCAGAATGTACCCGACTGTTGATTTTGCTACTGCAAGCATGTCTGCTATCTCTCTGATGGATTTTTTCTTTTTTTTCAGCCTCAGGATGTTCTGCTTCACCTCAATTGAGAGTTCCTTAGACCGCATGTTGTCTGGTCACAGCAACAGCTTCCAAATGCAAAACCACACACCTGTAATCAACCCCAGACCTTTTAACTACTTCATTGATTACAGGTTAACGAGGGAGACGCCTTCAGAGTTAATTGCAGCCCTTAGAGTCCCTTGTCCAATTACTTTTGGTCCCTTGAAAAAGAGGAGGCTATGCATTACAGAGCTATGATTCCTAAACCCTTTCTCCGATTTGGATGTGAAAACTCTCATATTGCAGCTGGGAGTGTGCACTTTCAGCCCATATTATATATATAATTGTATTTCTGAACATGTTTTTGTAAACAGCTAAAATAACAAAACTTGTGTCACTGTCCAAATATTTCTGGACCTAACTGTACTTTTAAAACAAGACCAAAAGTGAACAGTGGAAAAACCACTTAGAATTACTTTTGGAGTATCGGCTATAATATATATATATATATATATATATATATATATATATATATATATGTGTTTCTATGAGGGACTTCCCCAAGCACGTTAGATGTTACAGTGTTTTTTTTTCTACAAAGGGACATGACTTTCTAGAGTGGTCCTTAAAACAGGGACAGGGATCTCTATTTCCTGTATCCCCCGCTATGTTGTGCTATTCCATAGTGATAATGCTATAGGTCTTTGGGAAGATGCCTTCTACTAATGCCTGCCATGCTCATGAGCAACAGTCACTTTGATTTGCAGGTCCTCATGGGCACCTTGCCACTACTTTTCATATTTCTCTACCTTATTTGACTTCATATCCTATTATACTGTGTACAACACTGCAAGAATGTCCTTAAACAGTCAAATTGGGGCAAATACAGTTCTAGCCCAAGTCCTTAGGAATGAAATGTGTCTCCTGTAAAGGACTACTCAACTTTAGCTACAGCAACAATGTAAGAGTACCTTTTAATAATAGGGTGTTAAAACCTTGCAATATCCTTCCAATATACAAAAAGGTTTCTCTAAAGTCCACACACATTGTAAATATAGAAGAAATGGCTTTGTGGTGAGCTCTAAGACAGGTAGTTCATCTGTTTGGTAGGTACACTATCCCAATTCGGTGTGTGCCAACACTGCATCTAGGTTCATTCATCTATAAAACATTATTAAAGGAAATCTGTCAGCAGGGTTTTGCTATGTAATCTGAATACTGCATTTTGAAAGGGATAAAACAGAGAATTCAGGGCTGGCTGTCTTGTCAAGGTCTGATCTGTTCTTTATTTGTATGTTTATTTAAGCAGCAGGACACTTATCAATACTCAGACTACAAAGTCACGTGCATGGCAGTCTGGCACGCCCTTCTGATTGACACCTCACTGACAATGTACAATCTTTATAGAGAGCCTGGTGTGAGCGTGACAGCTCTCCCAGCTCAGCCAGTAATCTAAGTCAGTGTTCCTAAACTTCAGTCCTCAAGGCCCACCAACAGTGCATGTTTCCAGGATTTCTTTAGTATTGCACAAGTGATAATTTAATCACCTGCACAGTTAATGATTCCAACACTTACGCCTTGCTAAGGAAATCCTGAAAACATGCACTGTTGGTGGGCCTTGAAAACTGGCGTTATGGAACACTGATCTAAGTGACACATAGTTGGATTCAGAATCTCTTTGCCTACATCATGCTGCTCTCGGATGAGGTAACAAAACCTGCTGATACATTCCCTTTAAGAAAACTATTCTTTTACCTAAAACTCTCACAGCACTTCCCCACAAACAACAGCTTGCCAAACATCAGCAAAGATGAGAAAAAACAGGTGCATAGCAAAGAATAATGAAAGCATACAAGGAAAGAAGGTGGAGATTAATGGGAACAAAAACAATGTAAGGGGAGGAGGAGTGATACAAAAACACTTTTAGGGTACATAAAGCTTACCCTACAAAAAGCATAAAAAAACACAATGCCTAATGCTCAGCATAAATCATCTCGGCTGTGACCTTCCTTTCAATACTTTTCTGGAAATGCAGTGCAGAAAACCATTAGTAGAAAGAAATTATATAAATGCACACATGCTATGGCTAGATGGAACCAGGCCGTATGTCCAATGAAATTGTCAAATTACAAACACCAAGAAAATCATAACAGTAAAGGCCCCGTCACATGCAGCGACGTATCTAACGATATTTCACCGGGGTCACGGATTCCGTGATGCACATCCGGCATCGTTAGCGACATCGTTGCATGTGACAGCAAGGAACGACCGTTAACGATGGAAAATACTCACCTTATCGTCCATCGTTGACATGTCGTTCTTTTTTAAAAAATCGTTGATTGTTGAGCATGCAGGTTGTTTGTCGTTCCCGAGGCACCACACATTGCTACGTGTGACACCTCAGAAACGATGAACTGCAGCTTACCTGCGGCCGCCAGCAATGCAGAAGGAAGAAGGTGGGCGGGATGTTACGTCCCGCTCATCTCTGCCCCTCCGCTTCTATTGGGCAGCCGCTTAGTGACGCCACTGTGATGCCGCACGAACCGCCCCCTTAGAAAGGAGGCGGTTCGCTGGCAACAGCAACTTGGCTAGGCAGGTAAGTCCCGTGTGACGGCTCCAAACGATTTTGCGCGCCACGGGCAGCGATTTTCCCGTGACGCACAAACGATGGGGGCAGTTGCTTTCACCAGCGATATCGCTAGTGATATCGCTGCGTGTAACACCCCCTTTAGTCTTTTATATGCACATCAAGAAAAGAATATGTCTTTAGCGCTGTAGTATTCTATTATATTACATAGGAATACTTTTTCCTTACAGGAAGATCTTGGTCAGTTTCCACATGCCTTATTTCCCCAAAGTTTTGGTGTCTTCAAACACAGAGCATTACATTTATTCTGTGTTTCTAACACTTTGGTGTCAGGAAAAATATATTTTTCATGCATTTCACGGTATTAGAAAAGATTTTCTGATTAAATATCATTTGTATACAAGAGACTGTGAAGTTCAAAGTATATTAAATGTAAGGCGCCGCTCACATCAGCGGTATTTTGCCGCAAAACCGGATCCGTCACAAATGCGTTTTAGTTGTAGTTAATTTCCAATGGAGTCGCGGAAAGTTGCGGTCATGTGCGGTTGCGTGCATCATACACGACTGCACGTGACCGCATCTTGCCATGACTCCATTGGAAATTAATAGAACTGAAACGCATTTGTGACGGATCCGGTTTTGCGGCAAAATACCGCTGATGTGAGCGCTGCCTTATCTGTACCTCCGCCCATCCAACACTTTTCAAGTGAAAGGCAAACTTGAATTATTTATTATGCCATTATACATTAAAAACTCAAACAAGCTAACTTAATGTATTATTTTTCACGACACTGTTTGCTGAGTATGAGCAGAATATGTTTAGATCATGGCCTATCGATACGCCAGTGGGTGAGCACATATCACAAGGGTCTGGAGCCTGGACTGAGCAGAAAATTAATATTTGTATATTAATTCTAAATTGATAATTGGGAAGAAAGACAATCTTAATCCTAATAAGGGCTTGTGATCACCCCATTCAGGCTCGGACTGACCCACTGAGGAACCGGTGAATCTCTAGTGGGCCCCTGTGTAAGAGTAGACTCCCCACCCTCAAATGGGCAGCAATTAGCACAATACACTTTATTCACTATGTACCAACAAAGAAAGTACATCATAATTTATTAATAAAATACCGAGCTTTTTATTAGATACATTTTTGAATGAGGGAAATGTTTTATTTATATGTAGCTGGACAATGGGCTCCCAGAGTCAATGCTTCTGGTGGGATCTTGGTACGGTTCAATGCTAAGCCTCAATTGTCTCAAAGCACGGAATGTGGTCAACACACAAACTGAAGCATAAGCCTGCAGCTGTAGCTACTCTGTTACTCCAACAGTATGGCCCTCTAAACTCCTATGGAAGGGTCTATTCATACCTGAGTAACTTTCTGTTCAGGGCTTCATCAGGGGCTTCCATCTGAATGCCTAAGAAATGAACATCAAACATTTCATTGATGATACTACTGAGTTCAATGAGACCTTTTGGATTCCATTTAGGAAGGTAATGAGCAGATCGTAAGAGTAGAGCTGATATAGAGTCATAATGGGCCAGTCCGCAATGAAAGCATCCAGTTTGCACAAATCTTTCGGGTTTATAATCTTTTTGCATGAACATTTTTACATACATTCAAAGGAGGTCCAAGGTGCAAAGTCTGTAGTCCCTCTTTGGTCCCTCTACGTGACTACAAACTGCTGGTTTATGAAACTGTATGGTGTACACACTATCATGATTCCCCGGAGTGCCACGTGCAAAAGTGGGCAGACATGTGTCATCATATTTTGCATACTTGCGGTCAAGTGCTGACTAGTCTTATCTTGTGTCTCTCAATAGATGACAGCTGAGTGAAGCCAGTGAGACTAGTCGGCAAATGCCATAAGTGTGTTTACAAGAGTGCCCATTTGCACAGGGCTTACAGGGGAATCATGACAGTGTGCACATTTGCACTCTGTTACAATTCGCTAGAGTAACTAAAGACTTTTCTACTTAAACTGGACAACCCCTTAAAGGAATTTGCAAGTTTACCTTTGTGTATCAAGACATCAAGACTTGTTACGCTAATGAAATGCCAAGAGAACCTTTTTTTTATCAATGACTTTTTCTCAGTATTTTTAGTAGATCTCTGTATTAGAATAGTGCATTTAAGCAAATAAACAACATATTAAAAATGTAATTAAAACTAACTTGCTTTTTCCTTCTAAACACATCTGGCTCAGCTTACTTTTAATTTATGTCAGACTATTGTCTGGTATTTTTTGAGCATCTGGTCACAAGATATTGTATTATTTCCTTGTGTTTAATTGTTCTGAGACTGACTTTTTCCATTTAGCCATCCTAATTTTGCTGGAGGGAGAAATACTACATATGTTAGTCTTAATAACCTTAAATATTCAACAGTGCTAGGATAGAGTAAAAACAATGGCAGTACATTGGAACAATATGTGCGCTGTCACACTAAGTGAACGCTGTGTAGCGCAGCACTATATATTTTATCACACGAAAAAGTATTAAAAAATGTATGTTTTCTAATGTAATAGGATTTTTAATCCATTTGAGTTTTGCCTTTCATTTACTGAGATTAAAACAATGATAGAAAAGCAAGAGACAGGCCACGCAATGGTTAGGGAACCTGTCAGGTGCAATGCAACCACGAGCATTTCTAGGTGCAAACTGCTAATCCCTGCCTAACGTCCCTTTATACACTAGCATAGATAAAGAGAGCTTTAGAAAAAGTATTTCTAAAGATTCCATATGAAATGCTAATGAGGCCAGGGACTAGTCACAAGGGCATTAGTTCCCTTGGCTAGCCAGCCCCTTTAACATGTTAGCACACCCACAGGGGCATACTAACATGCTAATGAATGCACAGTGTCAGAGGCATGGTCAAGCTCACCTCTGCTGCCACCGCTGGTTTTCGGCTCAGTGCACATGATAAGATCGTCCCCAGACGTCCAGTCATGCGTACTTCACCAGATTGAAGCCGGGACGCAAAATTTACAGGAGTCTGAATACTTTCCGTACCCACTGTATATGTCAATTTCTAATCCTTGAAACATGACTAGGACATTAGCTAGACAGCCATCTCAAGACAGCTGTTTCTGGGTACATGCCCATCATTAGTGAAAAGCAGGGTTTAATTGGCTGAAAAAGAGGAACTTAAGCTTTCAAGGTGTGGTGGGTTTTCCTATATACTTGGTAAAGCTTTATAACTCTGTTTCTAGAATTTAGGTATAAAAATCCACTTCTTCATTCAACTAAGTGGAAAAAAACAAGATTTGCCTGTATGTAGCATTTGTGACAAATGTAGAAATCATTATTTTTATTAGACTGTTCTACATTATAATTATTTCTTGAGATCTTGAGATTAATGTGTTGTAGAATTCTCTTTTCACTGTTTAGTACGCTGGACACACCAGGGCCATGGTTAGAATCTCAGTCAAAGGTCAGTCCTCTCTAACCAAACAACTGACTACATTAAAGGGAACCTGTCAGGTGGAATATGCAGCCAGGACCACGAGCAGTTCTTGGTGCATAATGCTAGTCCCTGCCTAGCAGTCCCTGTATCTAGTAGCATAGATAAAGAGATGTTTAGAAAAAGTATTTCTAAAAATCGCATATGATATGCTAATGAGCGTGGTGACTAGTTGCAAGGGCGTTAGTTCCCTTGGCTAGCCGGCCCCTTTAGCATGTTAGCATATTAACAGGGGTGTGGTAATAAATGCACAGTGTCAGAGGCATGGTCGCCCTCACCTCAGCTGCCACCGCTGGTTTTCAGCTCAGTGTGCATGATCAGAATGTCCCCGGACATTCAGTCATGCGGACTACACCAGTTTAAAGCCGAGACGCGTACACCCAGCTGTTCAGGTGCATTGAGCCGAAATCCAACGTCTGGCATGGTAGCAACAGAGACCTGTGAGATCAACCATACCTCTGATGCTGCACATTAATTAGCATGTTAGCACTCCCACAGGGGCATGCTTAATGCTAAGAGGGACAACTAGCTTTTTAACTAGTCACTAGCCCTTTTAACTAGTCGCTAGCCTCATTAGCATATGATAAAAGATCTTTAGAAATACCTTTTCTAAAGATCTCTTTATCTATGCTAGAGTATACAGGGACAGTTAGACAGGGATTAGCAATATACACCCAGAACTGCTCGTGGTTCTGGGTGCATATTGCACCTGACAGGTTCCCTTTAAAACTAGCAGAACCAAAAGTGGAGAGGATGCCCACAGCAAACAAGAGGGCAGTTGTTGTTTTTTCGTAAATCAAATATGTCTCTTTTCTGTCTAACTTGAGAAATGATAAGGAGTTCCCACACTTATAGTGGTGGCATAATGCTAAAAAAAAAGCATCTATAAAAAGTAGATGGGAGTTCTTGAACACATAAGACTGATATACGTATGCATCAAGAGAAGGCAAAAATAGACAGAGGTCAACATAATAAATTAACATATTAAAACAATGAAAAACTCATTAATTGGTAAAAGCAAAACACTGGACCAGTGCCAGCGGCATACTGCATCTAATATAAATCTAATAGTATCCCTACGACATTGCTGAAATCATTTTATTGACAACTGTAATGTTACAAATTAATAACATAATTACTGTCGGTGGTAACATAAGATCGGCAAAGAACAACGTTATGATCGCTCATGTCACAACACAATAGTAAAGAAACAGGCAGCGAAAGCGGATAGGTTTTCATCTGTTAGATTTGCTATCTGATCTTCAACCATGAGAAGTCAGGGTCTCTAAGGAGAGAAAGGCCACTTTATCTGTTTGTTGCTATTGGTGAATTACTTTACTTATGAATGATATTATACCACTGGTGAAAAGTAACAATTACCACTGCGAGACTCCAAACCAGGACACTCTGGATGATAAATAGTTAAATGTCTTATTTTAACACGTCTACAAACAATTTTTAATTCCCTGTTTGTGATTTCCAATGTGTTTATGCTTTTCATTCTGTTTAGACTTTTGCCATTTGATCTTTGTCCCAGAAGGATCGGGAAGGAAAACAAAACTGTAAAGTAATGCAGTAAAGATGCAAACAGACTCAACGGTGGCGACTTCACAAAAGGCTGGACTAAAGGAAAATGTGAAGCCACCATAGGTGATCTGACTCTTAATTCTTCCAGCCAAATAAATAAATGACCATGAGTCTTAATAATTCATTCTATTATGTGATAGGATGCTTAAACATCATTTCACTCCGGTGTTTTGTGAAACTAACATAATATTACATACATTGCTTTTTTATAGAACTTCCTTGCAGTCTTGGTGGACCATCAGCTCTTAGCAAAAATTGTTGGTGGTCTATGTATAAAGTGGTTCCTAATAGTCAGTTGTTTGGTTAGAGAGGACTGACCCCTGACTGACTGAGATCCTAGCCATGGCCCTGGTGTGTCCAGTGTACTAAACAGTAAAAAGAGAATTCTGCAACACATTAATCTCAAGTAATAATTATAATGTAGGACAGTCTAATAACAATGATTTCTAAATTTGCCACAAAGGCTATATACATGCGATTTTTTTTTCCGCTCAGTTGGAGGAAGAAGAAAATTCTTATACTTAAATTCTAGAAACAGAGTTTTAAAACATTACCAAGTACATAGGAAAACCCACCACACCTTGAAAGCTCTATTAAGGGCCTCTCTCTCAGCCAGTCAAACCCTGCTTTTCACTAATGATGGGCATGTACCCAGAAACAGCTGTCTTGAGATGGCTGCCTAGCTAATATCCTGAGTAATGTTTCAAGGGTTAGAAATTGACATATACAAGGCAATAGACCATACTAGCAAGAAAGTTTTCTTTCATTCCATGACAGAGCTGATTTGCACACTTTTTTACCATGAGGTACTGGCAATTGTAATGCCCATACCGGTTTCTTCACACTATCCTGCCCCCTCCCGCAGCAAGAACATTGGTTTCCTCACCTGTTCAGGTGTCCTGCGCGGCGGTTCCATACGCATTCCATGCTGCTGCCTTCTGGAGCATCTACACATTGCAGGCTTCTGGCCTCTGCCAGTAGGGTGCGCCCGCGGCCATTCCCTCTTTCTTAAAGGGTCAGTGTCCTTTTAAACCAGAAGTGCCTCCCAGGTCAGCTGGGAGGCTGCAGGTACTTAGGGCACTCCTGCCCTATGGGGGGTGCCTGGACAATGAGTTAGAGTCATTGCTAGTAGTCAGGCCCCTTACGCTGCTGTTGATGCTGACATTTCTTTATATTTCAGTGCTGTGCTACCTTGCTATTTCACTGCTGCTATTACCATCCATGCCAACCGGCCTACACAATACCTGTCTCTGCAAGTATCCACGCTGGTCGCTGCTGTTGTATCATCCATCCATCCAGCCATCCGTCCCCGATGGAATTACGATACCTGTTGCTGCCGCAACCTATTGCTACAGACTGTTGCTCCCGCACCCCTGGGAAAATCCGACGCAGCACCAGTCTTCCCGAGTGGCACCCGGACTCACACTTGAATTTTAACACTCTCAGTATTAGGGGCTCTGGAGAAAACCAGGTGTAAGTTCTCAGTTACACCCCTCTACCCCTCTGGGTATTCTGTTTGCTGCGGCCCAGTCGGTTTACTAACATCTCGGCTCACCCAGCGAGCATAACAGCAATACGACTCCTTCCTACATATATGATTCTATTAATGAGAGACAGTTGTTGCTTTCTTGGCAGACCACAAACTTGACCTATCTTTTCTTAACCTTGACAGCACCTTCAACTTTCCAAACCTCTTTTATATAACAATACATATATTTTCCCCTCTTATTGTGCATTTACCATTCAAATCACTAGTCTATAAATGTACAACCTCAATTCCAAAAAGGTTGGGACACAGAGATTTGGGAGATTTGGAAAAGTCTTATAGCCATAATTCATTCTCAATAGAAAAAGGAGCACAAACAAAGATCAGAAGTTGAATTGAAAGTTAAGGCATTATTCCATTTCATTTAAAAAAATGAACTCATTTAGAAATTGATGGCAACAATAAAATCTCAAAAACATTAGGGCAGAGTTAACCAAACACTGGAAAACTAAGCGGGTATGAAGGAAAAATAGTTAGAGCATCAATTTTCACCTAATTCACATAACTGTGTATAAAATGAACATGTTAGAGAGACAGAGTCGCTCAGAAGCAAATATGGTCAGATATTTACCAGTTTCTAGTGATGAGCAAGTACCAAAAAGCTCGGGTGCTCGAGGCTCGGGCCGAGCATCCCAAGATACTCGTGTACTCGGCCCGAGCACGAGCCCAATGTTATCCTATGGGAGACCCGAGTATTTTTATGAAATCACCCCCGGCAGCATGTAGAAACCCTAAAAATGTCACAAAAGTCTCAGAAGAGTGCTCAAATGACATGGCAACAGCATGGGGAAGACCCCTTGAAGCATTTATCACTCAAAAGTCACAGCTGTGAACAATTTTGGCCGAGTTTTACGCCATTTTTACGGACTCACCAGAAAACCTTCCAAAATGACACCAAAATGAATTTTCATGGCGGAAATGTCAAGGGCACATACCCAATAGTGAGATAGAGCTGGGGTATGTTACTTTTTGAAATTAATACATGAAAGATTTTACGTAAAACATTGTGTGGCACTCTGATGTCCAAAACGCACGTTTTGTGCTTTTTACTAGCGATGTCGGTCCTTTTTTTTTTCATTCTATCTCCCGTCGGTCGGTCTCTCTCTGTCTTATCTGTCCCTCTCACAGTCTGTCGGTCATTCTCCCCCCTCTCTCTTACTTACCGTTCCCCGATCACTGCTGCGGCGCTGCACAGCTGTCCGCTAAACTCCGGCGGCTTTTCCTCTTTTGAAAAAGCCGGCCGCTCATTAAACAATCTCGTATTCCCTGCTTTCCTGCTTTTCGGCGCCTATGATTGGTTGCAGTGAGACACGCCCCCACGCTGAGTGACAGGTGTCTCACTGCACCCAATCACAGCAGCCGGTGGGCGTGTCTATACTGTGCAGTGAAATAAATAATTAAATAATTTAAAAAAACGGCGTGCGGTCCCCCCCAATTTTAATACCAGCCAGATAAAGCCATACGGCTGAAGGCTGGTATTCTCAGGATGGGGAGCTCCACGTTATGGGGAGCCCCCCAGCCTAACAATATCAGTCAGCAGCTGCCCAGAATTGCCGCATACATTATATGCGACAGTTCTGGGACTGTACCCGGCTCTTCCCGATTTACCCTAGTGCGTTGGCAAATCGGGGTAATAAGGAGTTAATGGCAGCCCATGGCTGCCACTAAATCCTAGATTAATCATGTCAGGCGTCTCCCCGAGATACCTTCCATGATTAATCTGTAAATTACAGCTAAAAAACACACACACCTGAAAAATCCTTTATTAGAAATAAAAAACACTAACAAAGTCCCTCATCACCAATTTATTAACCCCGACAAACCCTCCATGTCCGGCGTACTCCACAGTCCTCCAGCGTCGCATCCAGCTGTGCTGCATGCAGGTGACAGGAGCTGCAGAATACACCGCCGCTCCGGTCACCTCCACGCAGCAAATGAAGACAGCCGCATGATCAGCTGAGCTGTCACTGAGGTTACCTGGATCCAGCGGTGGATGCAGCGGTGGCCGCGGGTAACCTCAGTGACAGCTCAGCTGATCGCGCTACTCACCGCCACTCCGGTCAGCTCCACGCAGCAACTGAGGTGAGTATAGCGATCAGCTGAGCTGTCACTGAGGTTAATCGCGGCCACCGCAGGATCCAGCGGTGGCCGTGAGTTACCTGACTGACAGCAGCTGATCACGCTACTCATCTCATTAGCTGCGTGGAGGTGACCAGAGCGGCGGTGTATTCTGCAGCTCCTGTCACCTGCATGCAGCAGAGCTGGACGCGACGCTGGAGGACTGTGGAGTACGCCGGACATGGAGGGTTTGTCGGGGTTAATAAATTGGTGATGAGGGACTTTGTTAGTGTTTTTTATTTCTAATAAAGGATTTTTCGGGTGTGTGTTTTTTTTAACTGTAATTTACAGATTAATCATGGAAGGTATCTCGGGGAGATGCCTGACATGATTAATCTAGGATTTAGTGGCAGCTATGGGCTGCCAATAACTCCTTATTACCCCGATTTGCCAACGCACTAGGGTAAATCGGGAAGAGCCGGGTACAGTCCCAGAACTGTCGCATATAATGTATGCGGCAATTCTGGGCGGCTGCTGACTGATATTGTTAGGCTGGGGGGCTCCCCATAACATGGAGCTCCCCATCCTCAGAATACCAGCCTTCAGCTGTATGGCTTTATCTGGCTGGTATTAAAATTGGGGGGACCGCACGCCGTTTTTTTTTAATTATTTATTTTACTACACAGTATAGACACGCCCACCAGCTGCTGTGATTGGGTGCAGTGAGACAGCTGTCACTAAGCGTGGGGGCATGTCTCACTGCAACCAATCATAGGCGCCTGTGGGCGGGGAAAGCAGGGAATATGAGATGGCTGTGTGCAGAGCACAGCGCGCCCGCCGGTATAAAGGCTCGGTCACACTGTGCAGGCCGGCCAATCACTGCAATTCCACAACTAACAGGGCTGTGGCATTGCAGTGGTCTGCCAGCCAATCCCTGCATGAGGGCTGGCTCTCAAAAGAGCGCCAACATGCAGGGATGAAGACCACGAGTACAGCACGAGTATCGCGAAATTACTCGGTCCCCGCCGAGTAGCCCGAGTACAGTGATACCGAGTAGTAACAAGCATACTCGCTCATCACTACCAGTTTCAGAAAAATGTTCCTCAGCATAAAATTGCTAAGACTTTGTATATAACTTCATCTTCAGTACATACATATATAAAGAAAGATTCATTGCTTCTGGAGAAATCCATGTGCACATGGGACACAGTCGACAGTCAATATTAGATTCTTGTGATACAAGGCCCTCCAGTGGCATGGCAATAAAAAAACAGGCATGATTCGGTCATGCAAATCACTGCACAGGTTCAGAAATACTTCCAAAAATCATTATCTGTGAACCTAATTTGCCATAGTTCAAGACAATCCAAAAATGCTGCTATCATCTATGATAGTAGGGGGTTGAATTAATGGCTATGGCATGGTAATTTACACATCTTGAATGTCACTATCAATCCAAAGCTTTATTAAAAGGTTTTAGAACAACATATGCTCCTATCCAAAAGTCTATTTCAGGGTAGCACTGGCATATTTAAGCAAGACAATGCTAAACCAAATACTGCATCCATCACAAGAGGATGGCTTTATAGAAGATGAGATCGGGTGATGAAAACACTTGGGCCACTTGGGCCATTCAGAAGACACAGGATTGTTGAACAGCTAGAATCAGACATGAATGGGACATTCTTCTCCTAATTGCCTAGCATTTTATATCCTCACTTTACAGACACTTAAAGACTGTTCTGTTCCCAACTTTTCTGAGATGTGTTGCTGCCATCAGTATTGATTTTATCAAATCAAATGGAAAAGTCTAACTTTTAACCTCTATTGTGAATAAAATAAGGGATTTACAAAGCATTGCACTCTGGATTTTTTTTTTACATTTAAAGGGAATCTGTCAGGTGATTTTCTAGTACAATACTAATGGTATCCTGAAATAGTGCTTGGACAACTCTTTCAAGATCACTAACTTTTATTGCTGTAGCTTCTCCAGCTGTCTTGATGTAGCGTATGTAAATCCAAACTGAATATGCACTGCATCCCATGCCCATAATCTGCCCACCTCTCAGCAGTGATAGTAAATGGCACTGAAGATTTTTACTATCACTGACACCGGTGCAGAGAGGTGGCCGTATTGTTGGTATAGGGAGCAGTGCATATTCAGTTTGGATTTTTCATACAGTTGACTAACCAGCTGAATTCTTCAGGGTTTACAGCAAAACAACCAGAGAAGCTACAGCAATAAAAGTTATATATCCTGAAAGGACTGTCCAAGTACTATTTCAGAATACCATTAGTATTGTACTAGAAAATCACCTGATAGATTCCCTTTAACACATTTTTGGAAGTTGGGTTGTAACAGACACAATATTCATGCTTTCTGGTAGAGGTACTTAAAGTTCATGTATTCCTAGGTGCACAATCACCATATTATTGTTCGATCCAGTGACAGATAAGATGGTCGAGTTTGGCAAGAAGCTAAAATGTAAGTTTCTGTCTACCATTTGCTTTAATTTTCTTTTCCAGTACTGTGAAAAACAACAAAGTATTGTTCACTTAACAAAAGTACTGTAAATAATATGAATAATCATTCTCTTGTGTTTTCAGTCCTACTTTCTTCTTAATATTAATTCCTCAGAGAGATGTGTTAGAACAAAAGCTGCGAATAGATGGTGGCAATTTATGTGCTTTCTTTTTTACTTTTAATGTAGGTCAAAAAAGAAAAAACTAGCTCCACAACCTGCTCTTTGCCAACTGTTCTGTTTGCCTTTTCAAACAAATCTAACATGTTAGCCATATACAATATTTTATCCATAACTGTATTTTTATCATAAATGTACAGTAAAAATGCATTATTTAAAAAATATATGATTTCTCATTGTGCCAAGAGAATATGAAAAGGGATGAGTGAACTGGAACTGTAAAATTCAGCGTTTGTATGGAACACCAGATGTTCAGGTTTTGGATTCAAACATGGACTAAAAAAGTCTGTGTCCGAGTTTGGAGTTCAGGTAATGTTCATATGTTAATAAAGTTTGTTGAAAGGCTGAAGCGCAGCCAATCAGCGAGCTTTATTGTATGCAAAAGTTGTCTGTCCGCTGTTGTGAACAGCAAAAATAATAAAAAAAAAAATAAGTGGGCTCCCACCTATTTTTGTTACCAGCGCAAGAAAAACAGACCACTGCGGACTGCAACAATCAGCCGGCAGTTTTACCTTGACTGGCTATCAAAAACAGAGCAGATCCCTTTCAGCTTTTTTTTAAATATTGAACTAAATAATTTTTAAAAATGGTGTGGGTCCACCCTACTTTTGATAACCAGACAAGGTAAAGCAGAGAGCTGGGGGCAGGTGTTATCAGGGTGGGAAGGCCCTTGGTTATTTGGCCCTTCCCAGCCTAAAAATAGCAGCCTACACCCACCCCAAAAGTGGCGTATCCATTAGATGTGCAAGTTCTGGCGCTTTACCCAGCTCTTCCCAATTATTCTGGTGCAGTGGCAATCGGAGTAATATTTGTGGGGTTGATGTCAACTGTGAATTGACAGCTGGCATCAAGCTCAGGGGACAGTAATGCATAGGCATCTATCAGACACCCCCATTACTAACTTGGTAAGCATACTATTAAAAGACACAAACACAGGAAAAAAAGTTTATTCTTTACCATAGCTGGTTATCAAAAAAATAGCAGAGCCCATGCCATTTTTTTAAATTATTTACATAATTGAAAAAAATGGCTTGGAATGCCCTCTATTTTTGATAACCAGCCATGGTAAAGATGACAGCTGAGTTTTGCAGCCCACAGTTGTCTGCTTTACTCGCACTGTCATCAAAATTGGTGGGAGCCCACTTTTTTTTATTCCCTATCCACATTTATTTGCAGGGTAATTATCCCCCTGTTGCTTCCCTTTGCAGTCCCCTAGCCCATACTACAACCATTTTACAGCCATTCTACAGCACACAGATTCAGGACCGCATTGACTTACATGCGGTCTGGGGTCAAGTTTGGAACAAGTCCAGTCCCCGTGCTGAGCTTTTTTTTTAAATATGGCTGAGCCCAGTTCACTCTAACATTTAGGGGACCGCACAATATGTACAGTACCTAATGTTCTATAAAAAAATGATTCTGAAATATTATAATGTGTGGATAGCTAAAGAGACACAGATTCTAAACATGTAATTTGTACGTCTGAACTCACTGTCACTATCCCACAGTCACTATCCCACAGTATGCTCCCAAATCATCATGCTCTTTATGTAAATGAGGAATATAGGAGTCCTGCTGTACTATTTGTCTGCACTTAGGAGTCTGATAGATGCATCACAATGCAGTGCACAGACAGCCTTATCACAGTGGAGAAAAAGTGAGTTCAGAGATAAGAATTGCACCCTTGAAATCTATGTCTCGTCAGTGATTTACACATTTTTGCAGTTCAGAGACATTTTTCAGGGTCAGAGATTTTCCTTACAGAGAATGTTCACAACTTTTCTGATATAATAAACACAAAATAATCGAATGATTTTGGAAATGTATACCTATGCTGAGCATGTACCAGAGCATGAAGATGCATTAATCAGTGTGCAGATTTAAGAGAGAATATAATCCACGCCTCACTCAGATGTCCGTTATTCTCTGGTAAATTGAAAAAACAGACTGATTTTTATCAGTCTGCTGGATCAGATTTTTAGCAGTGTCCAGTCAGTGTGTCAGTTTTTACCATCGTTGATTTTCTAGCATGCCCAACAGGAAAAACACAGACATGAAAAGCACTAGAAACTATAATGTATATGTATTTTATTTATAAAAAATATGGGTAGATTTGAAAAACAGAAGTCTGAATGAGGACTAAGGCCCAGATTCCTTAATGAGGACTAAAGCCCGATTCATCACAGCAATTTTGCCAGAATTCTGGTGTAAATGTCTTTGAAAAGTTGCAAAATTTTGGAGCAACTTGGAGTTGTGCAACATTTTGTGACTTTTGGAGTCTTTATGCCTGTCTCTTCCAACTATGAGAAAATGGAAGAAGCTGGTGGAGTTGGGATGTGACGAGGCGCGGTAGGAGCTTGATGCCATGTTTCATCAAAGTCATAATGAGCTGTGGCGTGACTTGCACCAGAAATATTACACCAGTCAGAGACATTCCTGATTCATGAAGAGGTGTGCACCTCTGCATGAATCTGACTCTACCACGACCCCATCAAGACTGCTGAGAAAATCACCTCTCTTGAAGAATCAGGGCCTAATTCTGTACACAAGTGACTTGCAAAATGAGAACATTAGCTTCAATACCTTATCCTTTCCCATGATGCTACATTGTAGAGCTCAGTTCATACCACTGTACATAATTCCATATAAATCCTCATAATAAATTGATACATAACTTACATACCCACATAAAACAATGCTCAACTATCTGGTATATTAAGAGACGGACTTAGGCTATGTGCGCACGTTGCATACAGTCACTGCAGAAATTTCTGCAGCGATCTGAAGAGCACACGTGCGCTTTAAATCGCTGCAGAAATGTCCGTAGTGAAAAAAAATAAAGCCGATTCCATGCGCTCTGCCTGCAGCTCCTGCCATAGACAGAGCAGGAGCTGCCGGCAAAGTGCACAAAAGAAGTGACATGTCACTTCGTAGAACGCAGCGCTTCGGCAGAAGCCGAAGCGCTGCGCTCTAAAACGCCACGTGCGCACGGCACCTGCACAATCTCCATAGACTGTGCAGGGGACGCAGGACGCCTGCAGTTACACTGCGCTACAAAGCGCAGCGTAACTGCATGTATTTACGCAATGTGCGCACATAGCCTTAGGCTTCAGCATTTTAGTTCCTATATCACTTCTAGCCATTGTCAATGCCTCTATACCAGTGCTTCCATAACAGTACCAGCCAACAAGATACCTTTTAAAAGTGCCTGCTGGAGTCAATACTTCCCCAAAGGAACACTGTTCCAAAAATTATAATATATACCATGTTACTCTGAAAATAAGACAGAGCTTTGTATTATATTTTTTTCTCCAAAGGATGTGTCAGGACTTATTTTTAAGGGATGTCTTAATTTTCTATAAATAACAAGCTACATTTATTCTTGAACAAAAAAAAGTCAACATTTATTCAAATATAGTCCTGACCAAAGACTTTGCTCTCCTGTCAGTAACCCAGTCATACATCAGGTCTTCCAGCTCAGGAAACAAGTGTTGCCGACCTCATCCATGCTTGCGCTTCTTAGCGTTTCCCTTTAACCTATTGACTGATGTTATCATACTCTGATCGCTATTTTTGGACCACTCGGATTATCCACCATCTCCTCTTTGCATAAAGCAGTGAGATTTTGGCCCAAAGAGCCCTCCATGATTGCTTTCTTCTACTCAATGGAATAGCTCTTTCATTTTGCCCTCATGTCTGGGGGGCAATATACTAGTATGGTATATTACTTGTTCATCTATTTATGTACAATACTATACAGTAGTATATGGTTTACAGACCCTTCACTAAGAAGAGAAGACACCCCCAAAATAATCACACTCAAAAGATGTAAAATAATAAGGGCTGTGTGAGGCCCTGACAACTGCCAACCCTTACTTTTTTGAGTGTCATGGGATCTTTTAAGTGCTATTCTTTTGTAGTGTCTGCTTTCCTTTATTGAAGGGTCTATTTGTCCTACTGCAGTCTATGTCCAAATGATTTTACTTTTTTACATGTACAACTGCCTGGTTACTACTTCAATTAACTTTTTTTATGAATTGTAACTAGGGATAATTTTTTAGTAGGACTTAAAAATCTCAAAAATCACACTAGGGCTTATTTTCAGGTTAGGTCTTATTTTTGGAGAATTATTATTTAAGTGACACCATCTCAAGTAGCTGTGCACATGGTCTACACCTATTCAAGTAGAGCTGCACTAGTGGTCTTTCCATATGAAAAGGGTTGACTCCAAAAAAAGATCATAAGGCCATTTGTATACACTATACATACTGTACTACTATTAAGATGAGATTTTAGTAATCTCTGATCTGATCATGCAATAATTCTGCTAGGGAGGGGAGAAGGGGCCAAGAGCCAGTATATATTCCCTTTCTCTACGAGCCCCATAGCTGTGCCGTTCCTGCCTCTATAGTAGGTATACACCTTAATCAGACTTTGCATGCTGGGAATAGTTTACAATGGATAAATACTACTGACATCACAAAGCCACATCTAATTCAATTCTCTGCATGTCACCACTTGTAATAATCTGACAACACAAAAGGCAGTAGGAAACATGTTGGCTTTTTGGCTCTTCTTGGTGGGCCGTGAGGCTTTTGCTTTATGCCTTTAAAAATCAAAGATTTCTAGTAAATTGTTTAGGAACCAGCATCAAATGTGACCTTGATATTTCCATGGTAACTATACAATACTATGACATGTAATTTCACCTGGAAAATTTTCAGATAAAGTAATCATAGAACTTTTAGTGTATTGTTCTATTAAAGGTCACGACATCTACCCTTTTTTTTAGAGATTGTACAAAATATAGACCTAATTCACTCCATGTCCCTATGACATTGACTTTTTGGGCATGACTTGAGCTTTTTTAATGATCCACTAAATTTTACATAATATGGGAACTTTCACAAAAAAAAGTATTTGTAAGTATAGACACTTCTCAAAGAAGAGCATCTCTTAAAACGTGAAAATAATAATTTTATACGTTTCCAAGATCTATCCCAAATTCTTAACAACTTAGGGGATAAAAGTTTAGTTTTTCTTCCTCCAAGAAGAACCAGTTCTTTCTAACCGTAGCTAATAAAAACTTATTCTTCAAAATCCAAGAAAGTCTTAATAATATTAGTTCCCAGAAGGCAAAAAATTGTCACATGCAGTCCAAACATTTCTTTTCAGACCGCACACGCAATGGTGAAAAACTAAGAAAGCACGGAAATGTAACCACAAGAAGTCAGTGTAGTGTGAACCCATGGATGCAATATATAACACTTGCAGTAGTTCTGCCATCCTACAAGGGAATGAATCGCGTTTCTTTTCTTTGCTTTTCTTTAGTTACATACATATATTATAATTACCAACATTAGCATTAAACAAGATTTAGACGATGCTCTTTGTCTGTAAGCACAGTGGCCAGAAACAGTTTAAAGAGGAATAATTCTATAATACCACGCTTACGCTCATCTTGGAAATTCAATTAAACCTTGTGGCTTTGAATAGCAGCCTTCTATTTTAAATCTTATTATGTTATATTAGGATTGACATACATTGACTCTGGCATAATATAGATGCCTAATTGGAATAAGGGCTAGAGAAGCTTCATTTAAGTCCAATCAGTTTTTCACCCCTTATTTCAGGAGGTATCTGCATTATATTAGAAACTCTAATTTATACTCCATTTAACAAGCCAGTTCGCTTGTCAAATACTGTCAGCAAAAAAAGCAACAAATTAATCTTGACCTTCGTTTAGTGCGAGTTTAGAGTACAGTACACAGAATTGAGCACCAGCAGCCAATTCCCTATTCACATACAACTGGGGGCCTAAAAGAAGATGGATGGCAAGAGCCGTAAGGTTGGATTCATACACAATCAGAACTTTATATCATGCCTTTTTTTATATTTTTTTATTTCTAGAAATACAGCTCCCCCATATTTCATGGTAGTTAACAGGAGGATATGGGGTTCTTTGTGCATAATGCCTTCTGATTATTTTAACGGATGGAGGTGGTAGTATTTTTCATCCATGTGGCTTTCTCCAGTTGTGTTTTTGTAGTAGTTTTTCATCATCATTGCACTTTTTATTGACTGTCATATATTACTTTCCAGAAACACATTCAATTATGAATTTTTCTTTAATTTTTAATAGTTACTTACGTCTATAAATCATTTTTTTGTTTTTTAATTATTTTTAAATTATCTCACAGTTTTATGTGAAATATCCTACAATATTTGGCTGTTTTGTTTTTTTTTTAAACTCTTTAGTTTTACATGTAGCACCCTAATACACCACATAACAAATTATGACGTTAGCGGAACTCCTTATGTAGCAGTAATGTATTTTGTCGCCTCAAGCACCAGAGATGCTGCACCCCTACAACTACATCTCTGTACTAGAATATCAGAGGACAATTACTACAGGAGTATTAAAGAGGCTGTCCAGCACTTTTACATTGATGGTTCATCCTTTGGCTATGTCATCAATGACTGATCGGCCGGGGTCCAACATTCTGCCCCCTGCCGATCAGCCGCTGTCAGTGCCGCCACCGGCAGTTGGAAATGATAAGTTTTGTAGCTGCCCCATCAACTAATAGCAGCCACAGCCAGGTACTGCACATCCGTCTTCCATTCAAATTTATAGGGGGCAGAAGTGTAGTATCGGCCACTATCAGAAGGTGCAGCTCCGGAACTGAGCATTTCCGGAAGCCTGCTGCCACGCCGGCTCCCAGATCAGCTGATTGGTGGGGATGCAGGGTGTCGGCCGTTCAGACATTGATAACTTATACGAAGGATGGGCCATCAATGTAAAAGAAGTGAATAACCTCTTTATGGAATATAATACAGCACCCGACATGCTACACCAGCACTATATTGGATCTAAGAATTAGTATTAAAACAACTTGAGGTCGAAGGCAATTTCTCTTTTGCCTCCTATGGAAATATTGTACATTTTGGCAGGAGTAATAAAAAATATGGAGGTAATGCTGAAAGAATCTAAATTCAATTCAGAAAATAGATATAACTGCATCAATAAATGTGTCACATTGTGTCAAAAGGCAAGCTTAATATCATCCAGCTCAGCCACATCTCCATCTATGTCTACACATGAGATCTGCCGCCATTGGATACAGCTTATTAAATCCCATCTTCTGCATTGCATTATGCCAACTGTTTTTATTGGAAATTTTACTTGTTCCATCCAAAAGGAAATAACAATACTATAAACAGATATACATGTATAATTGATGTGCAATATGTAACAACATCAACATTCTTGTTTCCTCTTGACCTCAAATTGGCGATATTATATATTTTAATTAGAGGAGATCATGCATATTTTGTCATGACTGATTAACACACTGCTCATAGAGAACATAAAGAAACTGCATTAACAATGAACATTCGTCTACGCTCCCACCACTTGGGACTCAACCAGCTGCACAAGTGAACAGCCCATGGATAATAAAAATTACCTACAGTAGCTCTCAACACGATCTGATATTATCATTAGCTACAGCACGATTCCTATCAGCCTGCCATACGTGTGGCTTCATATTCTTGTCTATGTGACATTTTTTAATATAACCATACGGCTGCTAATGTTCCTTTCCAGCATCCGCTCCAATATTCCAGACTATGCCCCAGAATAAAACACTTTCTCATATGTTTCTCTTTCCCTCCTCATTTTCTCCCGTAATGAAGTCCACATTGTCATGGCACCTACCATATGCACTAGACTTTCTTTATAGGTATTATATGGCTCTATACGAAATGTGAGATGGAAAATACATGCAAATCTATGCAAATCATCTTTATTCATAAATGTTAGCCTTTCTGCGCTGTTACCTAGACAATATTACTGGTGTCAAAGATGAGAACAGACGTGGAAAATATGGAGTCAATATTATCAAGCCTTAATAAATATACATATCTGGGTTAAGTGTGTCAATGCATTTAATTACTGTTTTATATGAAGGTTTTTTCGCATAGATACAACTTAAATATATGAATAACGTACATAGCAGTTTAGTTTAATTACTCAGTGAAACTTTCAGTTCTTTATATTGCTTCACTGCCTCCACTTTATATTTTTATCTTCCTTGTGGTATATGTGGTGATACACAGAAATACGCATCCAATACTCATACAATTAATATACATACAATATACATCAAATTAATGTTAAAGCCTGATTGTAAACCTACCGTGTTTCTCCGAAAATAAGACTGTCTTATATTTTTTATTGCCCCGAAAAAAGCGCTAGGGCTTATTTTTAAGGAAGGACTTGTTATGTTATGTTAGATTATGTTATGTAATGCTGCATGCTGTCCTGCCCTCCTTCTGGCCGACATTCATACATCAGATCGCACACACACTCATACACACACTCATACACACACTTATACACACACTCATACACCCACACCCACATACACCCACACACACCCACACACACTCATGAGATAGCACATATAATCACACACTCACCACATCCGGTGATACTACTTGCTTCCAGCTAGCAGGGGGCTCTTTTCTCTCTTGTCTCTATGGTTTGTTCCACCGCTGGGACCTCCATGCATTCCATCCGTGAGTCCTTGCACTCTACTGCACAGCATCCCAGGTCTTTACCGTATGCCGGCCAGAAGCAATCAATATCGCTGGATGTGGTGAGTGTGTGTGAGCAATCTGATGTGTGAATGTGTGTGTGTGATCTCACGTGTGTGTGTGATCTGATGCGTGTGGGTGTGCGTTCTGTCGCAGGTCCTTGATGCGTTCCACTGCTCCCGATCGGTGTTTGGTGAGTATGATCACAGGATCTTCTCTCTTCTTTCTTTTGGGGGGTGTCTGCTGTCTATAATGACGTGTCCTGCAGTATTGTTTAACTTTTTTAGCTGCACGGACACATATTGAACCGCAACTAGGCTTTATTTTTGGGCCAGGGCTTATATTTAAGCCTTGTTGAAAACTGCTGCTAGGCCTTATTTTTGGGGTAGGTCTTATTTTCGGGGAAACACGACATGTAACTGTAATGTTATCGTAATTCTTTGACCATTTTAGGTGTTTGTGTAACCCACTCTTACTTTAATAGGCCATTTCCAACAGTTTGTGGTCATTACTGTAAAAGCCCAGTTCCCTGTTTGTATAACAGGATGAGATCAAACTGATTTGCCTGTAATATGGTAGTATTTAAAAAACCAAGTAAAGTGTTCTACATTCAATTCATACTGAACCTTCTCTATAAAACACTTGGCATATAATTACTTTGTGAAAGTAGGTAATGGCTAAGTTCATATCGTGTGCGGACACTTGCATTTCAGTCTCTATAGAAACGTTTTAAGATAATGTACCCTTAAGCATTTGATGCGCATAGATATGCCAAAAGATTGATATTTTGGTTTATTAAAGGGTTGTTCACTACTGGGCAACCTCTTATTAATTGCTCCAGAATGCTGCATAAAGTGAAATAAATAGTTATAATGACATCCAGGACTGATGTTGCTCCTCCTGTTGATCTCAACCCTGTGTCCCCCACCGGTCTCCTGACAAAAGGAATTTCAGGTGGCTGGTGCAGTGAATGAGCAGCCACTGATCAGCTGCTCCCTTTGTTAGTATTCAGTACAACTGGAAAAACTGTATTTAGAGAATACTAAAGGCTGCAGTCCATCAGTGACCTCCAATTGGATGCAGTAATCACCTGACTTTGTTATGTCAGAAGATTGAGTGGGCAACAAATGGCTGAGAGCAAAGGAAAAGCACGGTGAGGGAGGTATATGTAACTATTTATTTTACGATGTGCAACATTGGGGCATTTCATAGGAAGTTCTCCAGTGCTAGAATAATTATATAAAAATTACCGGTGTGGGCAATATCAAAAACAGACCTGAAACCAGATAAAAAGGGAGAGGTTGACTCAATCTTTGCATTCTGTTTGTGTGTGTCACACTGAGTGTGGAGAACAGAAAGAGAAGAAGAATCAAAATGGTTAAAAACGATCAAGAATCTCAAGTCCATCTACAGAGATCTTGATGTTCTATTGACTACACTTCACAACAATCAAGAAGTTTACAACCCATCACACTGAAGCTAATCTCCTTGGATGTGGATATCAGAAAAATATTGATGAAAAGTTGGAACAAAGGATAGTCTGGATGCTAGATAACCAGCCCCAATCAAGGTCCAAAGAAATTCAAGCTTTCCTGCAGGCTCAGAGTGCATCAGTGTAAGTGTGAATTACCCATTGACATTTGAGTGAAATGAAACGCTATAGCAGGAGACTCAGAAGGACCTACAATCAAATATGAGGTTGATGTTTGAGGCTTGTTTTGCTGCTTCTGGCACTGGGTTTTTGACTATGTGCAAGACATCATGAAATCTGAAGATTTAAAAAATATTTTGTGTGGCAATGTAATGCCCAGTGCCAGAAATCTGGGTTTGCATCTTAAGTCATGTCTTCCAGCAGGACAATGACTCCAAACATACTTCAAGAAGCCCCCAGAAATGAATGAAAACAAAGCGCTGGAGAGTTCTGAATAGGCCAGAAATGAGTCTGGATCTAAACTTATCGAACACCTGAGGAAAGATTTAAAATTACTTTTGGGAAAATGTGTCTAACAAATTTGAGGGACCTGGAGCAGTTTGCAAAAGAAGAGTGTTCCAAAATTCTATTTGAGAGGTGTAAGAAGCTTGTTGATGGCTATAGGAAGCGATTGATTGCAGTTATTTATTCCAAAGGGTGTGCAACCAAATATTAAGTTGAGGGTGCCAACAATTTTGCACAGCCCATTTTGGAGGTTTTGTGTGAAATTATATCCAATTTGCCTTTTTTTTCTCTGTTTTTTTTGTGTGTTATTTTAATATACACAAAGGAAATAAAGTGTATGACAAAACGTGTATTGCAATAATTTCCTTGGAGGAATTTTCTGGAACAATTTCAAGAGTGCCAAAACTTTCGGCCATGACTGTTAATCGACTAGTTTTTTCATTTTGTTTTACAGTTTTATTCACCAAACTCAGACATTCCAACAAAGTGTGTGTTATTCAGACTTATATAAAGTGAGCAAATTCATCACGTTACTGCCAGCATAGTTCTGTTTCTGGGTTGTTCTTCATGTAGTGATGATATTTGTGAGTTTCTGTTCCTACAGACCCTAAATAAATTCACCCTATTTCCTCCTTATTGATTTGGAAAAGAAAAACGTCTAAAATTCACTTTATTGTCTTCAGAAAGTGTTAAAATATTATTTGTGCCAATGTGGCTGCCAAATACCACTTTACATCAAAAGTCTGCCCTAGCGGTAATACCGGCACTAATGGCTTCACATCTAAGCGGAGGACAATAAAACAAATAAAACATAATTAAAATAATTTCACTTGCGGAGGAGACACTCAGAAATATGGCTGGCATATTCATTTTCATTGCTAAATTTTGATTTCCCTGGCTTCGACAATATAATGATTGAGGACATGCATGGATGCCATTGATCTTAACTTCCATTAGCTCCCTAGCTAGTTAATTTTCACATTATTGCGTAATTAAAGTACAGAGTAGACTGGCAAGACTAATGCATGATGGAGCTGTTCCACCTTATAAGATTTACACTGTTTATTTAATCACATTGAAGTCACAAAAACACACCCGGGACTTACAATTTCTCTCTTTTTAGTTTGTCCTTGTTTTCTGTTGCATGAAATAAAGAAAAAAATCTTCAAAGGTTTTTGCTTTTTGTCTCGAAATCTTTATGTCTCATGCTGAGCAGAACAAGCACTTGCTATAGTCACCACTGAAGTCTTCCACAAGGTGGGAATACATCACTTTGTGACAAAATGATTGATAGCTGGATGGTAAAACAATAAAGCATTTTACAGAAATGTCTTGGTCCAAAAAGCTTACTATCATTATATTTTTATTGTATTACTAGACAATGAACTTTTCGAAATTATTGTTGTTTCTGGATGATGATTTATCAATTCTAAAGAGAAAAAGAAGGAAATTATGTAGAAAGCTATCCTTCAGACTTTTGATTAGGTATAAGTACGGAATTTACTGGTTTTAAAACATCTAAAAGGTGGAGTGGCCCAAAAAAAAAACTAATGGCGCCACCCCACTGATACTTAAAGGGAATCTGTCAGGTGAAATATGCACCCAGAACCATGAGCAGTTCTGGGTGCATATTGCTAATCCCTGCCTAACCATTCTTGTATACACTAGCATAGATAAAGGGATCTTTAGAAAAAGTATTTCTAAAGATCTTTTATAATATGCTAATGAGCGTAGGGACTACTCACAAGGGCGTTAGTTCTCTTGGCTAGTCAGCCCCCTTAGTATGTGCAGCATCAGAGGCATGGTCGCTCTCACCTCAGCTGCCATCGGTTTTGGCTCAATGTGCAAGATCAGATCTTATAAGATAACATAAGATAACTTATTAAGATAAGAACTTATCTCAATGTCGCCTCATGCCTCAACGCGTTTCCCCAACATTCTGGGTCATCAGGAGGCCAACAATACCAAGTGTGGCTAGATAAACCGTAAAGCAGCAACCATGCTGCTGGATATCCACGATCCTCTTAGCATCGCAGATATCCAGCAGCATGGTTGCTGCTTTATAGTTTATCTAGCCACACTTGGTATTTTCGGCCTCCTGATGAACCAGAATACTGGGGAAACGCATCGAGGCATGAGGCAACATTAAGATAAGTTCTAACAGGCTGTTCCTGATTAAGACGTTGCTCTCATAAAGAACTACTGTGACCTCCTGGGTCCCCGGGGTGGGGGGGGGGGGTTTGTGAACCCAGCCATTGCACTTGTATTACTTTAATTTTGAGCACTGCACTTTATCTTTTGTTGCAGGGGTTTACAGGATCAGCGTAGGGACAGCCGTCAGTGAGTGGGGCACCATATCATACATCTAGGGTGCCAACCTCCACGGCTAGGTAGGGCACAGGAGGAAGTGGATATTGTAGGGATTTATTTCCTCCTTCCTTCTGTGCACCGATTTGCTATGTTTGTATCGTGATTTCAGACCATTTTAATTTAATCAATAAATGTGATGTTTTAGTTAGGGCTCTATGTTTAAGTATATGTACACCTGATAACTATTTGTTTGGTGAGTATAATACTGCACTTACACTACATATTACATTAATATGGTGTGCTTCGTTAATGGATATTATTGCATTACAACAAACAAAAGATATATTATTGTGGAGTGTCCCATTTATTTTTATAAAATATAATATTTGGGTTTCAGGGCTTATGAAGCATGTGATACTGTAACATTGCCACTGCTCTACAATGTATTTCCTACCTTCCGTGATACTTCGATGCTAACAGCCTATTACCAAGGCAATAAGATTGAGTTTAATGATCAGAAACCATAGAACCAACTTGCACTTTGGATGACCGATATAATGCAGACCTGTTACGCTTCCCGATCCCTCTGGTCACATTGAAGACCATCCTAGCATGACTCCCTCTAGTTACCATGGAAACTGACACCCGCCTATAAGGAATGTTGCAGTATAAAAAGTTGCTGTATGCTAGTGAGGTTTACAACATTTTAATTAGTAATCTTAATAACATCACCTAGTCTTAATGATACCAATTAGACTATGGTAAACATTACTAAGTGTCTTATGAATAGCCAAATTATCCATAAACCTTCACGCGTAATCAGATTTCAAAAACATGTTATTTTAAGCAATCGACAGTGACAATTTATCTTGAAAGGAACAATTAAAAGTAATAGATGCTTCTAATAGGAATTATTTTCCGCTCATAATCGGATGCCATGTATTAATTTTGCCCTTATGTATTGTAAATATATTTATTCCAATGTATCCATAGGGATATAAGCATCAAAGAGATTGGTTTGTTATGTTCGTGATCCACAGCTAAGGTAATCCTCTCACTATCAGAGATGACCAAAGTTCTCAAAGTTTTCAAAAATTCATGTTTTCCACAACACAGAGTTTTTGTAAATTCACTCCCTGTGAGTTCAGCAAAATGGTACCACTTCACGAACTGTAGAGGCCCAAACAAATGTTTAAAAAGTATAATAATACCTCCCTGCCACTCCTGCAGCCCACTGTGCAGTCCTCCGGACCTCTTCTTCTACCCATCCCTAATCACAGGCATCCCCTTCACTCTAGGTCAGGACTTCTGGTATGACTAGGCCTTGGACTTCCATGCTCGTTGAGTGCCAAAACTGAGAGTCGTGATGTTAGAGGCCTAGTTGAGCTGCAAGCCCTGGCCCAGACTGAAGAGGCCAAAGAGGATACGCATGTCGATGGAAGGAGGGAAAAAAAGGTGCTGACGACAGGAGAGCAGACTGAAGAGAAAGCAGGATAGGGGTATAGGGAAGCTGTGAGGTATTTATTTTTTTACAACCTATATTTATTATGCTCTTGGGTCTAGAGAGACCTCTTAGCATAATGAAGAATATTCAATTCTGAGAAAATCGCTGAACCTCTTCTTTCAACCTTTCAACATCACATGCATCCTCTCCAGTCTCCTCACTCCAGATCAGGACTTCTGGTATGACTAGGCCTTGGACTTCCTTGCACGTAGAGTGCCGAATCTGCGAGCAGTGATGTTAGAGGCCTCGTCATTTTGGAAGCCCTGGTCCAGACTGAAGAGGCCAAATAGGATACGCATGTCGGTGGAAAGAAAAAAGAGATGCAGAGGACAGCACGGCAGACTGCAGAGAAAGCAGGATAGGTGAGTAGAGGTAGAAGAGTGGTGAGGTATTAATTTCTTTACAGCCTATATTTATTATGTTCTTGGATCTATAGAGACCTCATAGCATAATGAAGAACATTCAATGCTAAGAAAATAACTTTGCTGCAGATCAAAATTCCCTGTAAAATCTGCGTGATTTGCCAAACTCATATTTCATCAGTCACTCATCTCTACTCACAAAAATTACCTTTAAAATAACGATTATTGCTGCTAGTATGTTTCTTTCCAAAAACACGAAAACAATAAAATATGGTGATAAGTGGCTGAAATATAAAAGTAGTCTGCCCAATAATAACTAATAGAAATTGCTGTGTACAATGCTTTGTATAGTGGCTGACAGCTTCCTAGAAAACGAAGAAGACTGTGTGGATCAAATCAATACCCCTCTAGGCTTCACAAAGACAGAGTCCACTACCCTTTATAGCAGTAAACACACAAGCAAATGCCCTGTTGGGTGAAAAGTCATACACAGATTTACTGACAGAATTTAAAATGTATCTGTTCTTTAACACAAAACGTGTGGAAAAGAATAGTCTAATCCATCACAACAAAGGAGAACTAGTTTTGGTGCACATACAAGTATAATGTGTCCAGCAACTTCTCACTTCCTATAAACTCTTTCTGCAGCGAGAAATGGATTTCACTTGAAAACAAGGCACATTTATTAAATGAGACCAAGCTTTCTGAAGCTACAGTGCCTGATCAACAGGAACCTTGTGGAAAATCAGATTTATTATTGTATTAATTTATTATTAAGCTCAGATTTGTCACTTTTCACAGCATTAATAGTTCACTCCACTACTCCCCGTTTGGAACCAAAGTGATAACATCATTTTCTCTAGTCACCTGATCATAGAAGCTTGCGATTGTCTGCAGCAATGAAGTGACTGGTATGGGATTTAATCAGTAACTTACTATACTATTTTAGGCCATTCATTAAGTAGTACATTTTTTGTCTGTCCAATATGAGATCTTGTTTGGCATTCTATTTCTATACCCATCCAGGTAATAATATTTTATTCTGCTCCTTAAAGTTACTTAGCCTTATAAAGAACATAATTATAGAACCACTGTAACATTATTTTTGGGGGTTTTTTTGTTGTTTTTTTTGGGAGGGGAGGGGATTCAGCACTGGAGTGGTGCTATTAATCAAAAGTCATTGCCCCTGGTAATATACTCATCCACCGCCATCTCCACCTTCCAGCAGCACCATCTGTAAAGACAACATCTTACTGCCGGAAGTTAAAAGGTAAAAGTCAAAACACTTAATGAAAGTCTATAAGAGCCAGAACAAGGCTCTCATAGACTTACATTGAGTTGGGACTTCTGGATCACTCCAGAAATCCGGAGGTCACAACCTGGTGAAGACCGACCAATGGTAGAAGATAAAGATGGCGGCAGGGGAATATAAGATTAAGGCCACGTCACACTAAGCAACATCGCTAGCAACATCGCTGCTAAGGAACAACTTTTGTGACGTTGCTAGCGATGTTGCTGTGTGTGACATCCAGCAACAACCTGGCCCCTGCTGTGAGGTCGTTGGTTATTGCTGAATATCCTGGGCCATTTTTTAGTTGTTGCTCTCCCGCTGTGAAGCACACATTGCTGTGTGTGACAGCGACAGAGCAACAACTGAATGTGCAGGCAGCAGGATCCGGCTTCTGCGGACGCTGGTAACCACAGTAAACATCGGGTAACCAAGAAGCCGTGCTCCTTGCACACATAGCCAGATTACACATCGGGTAATTAACCCGATGTGTACTGTGGCTAGGAGTGCAGAGAGCAGGGAGCCGGCACTGACAGCTGAGAGCGGCGGACGCTAGTAACGAAGGTAAATATCGGGTAACCAAGGTAAGGGCTTCTTGGTTACCCGATGTTTACCGTGGTTACCAGCGTCCGCAGAAGCCGGCTCCTGCTGCCTGCACACGTAGCAGAGTACACATCGGGTAATTAACCCGATGTGTACTGTGGCTAGGTGTGCAGGGAGCCAGCGCTAAGTGGTGTGCGCTGGTAACCAAGGTAAATATCGTGATGGTTACCTGAGAATTTACCTTAGTTACAAAGCGCAGCATCGCTTCCACGCGGCGCTGGGGGCTGGTCACGGGTTGCTGGTGAGATCTGCCTGTGTGACAAGCTCATCAGCAACCCGTGTAGCGACGCTCCAGCAATCTCTGCCAGGTCAGGTTGCTGGTGGGATCGCTGGAGCGTCGCTTAGTGTGACATCTCGCCAGCAACCTCCTAGCAACTTACCAGCGATCCCTATCAGGTTGTATCGTTGTTGGGATCGCTGCTAAGTTGTTTAGTGTGACTGGGCCTTTAGAGACAAGGACCTTGTATTAGCACTAAAGTAAACGGAGAGAAATCCAGCTTCTGATTTGAAGTATAAGATGAAGACTAATTAAGTATTAAAAGTTTAGAGCATACAAATGAAACATCATAAGGTAAGCCATGAGGACGGCAACACGTTTCAAACTCAAACACGTGTTCTTTGTCAATTTTATCCATAAAGCTTATATGTTCATTTGGACCAATCGTAGCCAAATTTAAAAATCCCGTGTGACAAACAAGTCAGTGTATATAAGAAAAAAACAAAACAAGTGAAAAAATGCAATAAAGCTAAAAAGAAATGATGCTTAAGAATACATGATATATGTCACAAAGATTAATAATGCAACATAGCCTCATGTCGCAGGTTTAAACCAATAGGGGATCTAGTTCCCAAATTAAAAATCCAAAATGTCTCACAGGCATTTATCAACTGCGGCTAAACATTTTATTATGCAACATATCTGTTAATTAACCTCTTTATGTGCCTTCGGCATTGAAAGGGTCAAATTTCCTCTTCGTAGTGGTGATATCAATCGTCAGTTGCTAACCCGTGAGACATTTTGGATTTTTAATTTGGCAACTAGATTCCCTAATGGGTTAAACCTGCGACGTGATCTTATGCTCCATTATTAATCTTTATGAGATATATAACGTATTGTTAAGCATATTTTTTATCTTTGCTGTATTTTTTCACTTATTTTTGTTTTTCCTTATATACACTGACTTGTTTGTCCCACGTTATTGTAGTTTTTCACTTGTTTGTTTTTTTCTAATATACATTGACTTGTTTGCCCCACCTGATTTTTACACTTGTCTATGAGTGGTCCAAACTAACATATAAGGTTTATGGGTAAAATTACCCATCAGGCTTGACAAAGACTGTGGTTTTGTGTTCGAAATGCATGTCTGTTCTCATGGCTCCCTGGCTTACCTTATTATAATGTTTCATTTGTATGCTGCCAACTTTTAAGAATTACCGTACTTTCCAGATTATAAGGTGCACTTCTTTCCCTCAAAACTAGGAGGAAAATGGGGGTGTATCTTATAATCCGGATATGGCTTACCGGGGGTGGTGGAGCGGGCTTACAGGAAGCCGGGTCAGTGATACTGAGGGGTCAGATGAGGGAGTGTCACTGCAGTAGAGCTGTAGAACAGCTCAGGAGGGTCACAGGCCAATCTGCACACGCGATGCCTCTGCGGCCATTTTCTTGAAGTCCATTGCATCAACTGCTGGTAGTTCAATGGAGCCCGCAGTTCAATGAAGCCACTAGTTTGTCGCCAGATCAATGGAGCCTGCAGCACGCCGGTAAATCAATGACGCCCGTCGCCATGATACCCCGAGCCTGCAGTATCACTGACCCTCCTGAGCTGTGACACCCCCTCCTCTGAGCCCGCAAGATCACTGACCATGCTTCCTTTGACCCTGCTGAGCTGCGCCACCACCGCTGCTCTCCCTGGTGAGATATTATAAGACACACTAGGATTATAAGACGGACCCTAATTTTAACATTAATTATTTTTCCTATTTTTTTCCTCTAAATTTGGGGTGTGTCTTATAATCTAGTGTGTCATATAAAACAATAAATATAGTAATTAAAGCCTTCATCTTATGCTTCATATAAGAAGCTGGATTTCTCATATTCTTCACTACCCGGTGAGCTGACTTACTACCTCTGCTTGCACTCTAGCACTAAAATAAGAAACAATGTTGGACTGGTGCTTTAGTTATCACAAAATACTCCAATCAGTATAAAAGTCCAATCTGGGTATAGATCCTAAACTAATAGGACTTTTTATATAAGAATTGACATCATTTGTTGTTGAGTAAAAGCATAAAAAGACAAGGGAGGATAGTGCTCCAGTGTCATAACACATACTGAGACATTTCATCTTTACTGTAACGGAGTTGTGATATTATTTGCAAAAGGGCCAATCCTAGTTAATAAAAGGAGCCTCCTGGGAAGACTGACCTAATCAAGATGTATAATTGTGTGTCGTATGTAAATGATAGCATCCATCCTAAACATGGTAATGTGTATCATTGTGGATTTACGAGCTGATAAATCCATCACTGGAGGTTAATTATAATGTTTAGCAAACACAATCCCATGAGGGACGAGTGTTCAAATATGCGTCTTCCTATGATCGCAATACAAAATGAACTGATCTGGCTGAAATGGGCATGTGGGTAGCTGAGCAGTAGTTGTCGTTTACCATTGTGAGCATTGTAATAATTGGTAAACTTAAAATTTATTGATCAAAAGCAACAAAAAAACACTTTATTTATGGAGACATAATCTATAGAAATCAACAATAAACTGTAGTTGTATCATTTATAATCGAGCTAAACACATTACTAAGGAAATAAAGAGGACCAGTCGATGGGTCAGATGTGGATATTTTATTCTCCCTATTACCCTAAGTAACAGTTGTTTTTGTTAGCTTATTTGTTTGTTTGTAATCTGCCTTATGATTCCAGAGATGTGTATTCAGTACCAATTATTATGGTTTTTACCAAATGGGCATGGCTTACTGGCTCCTCTGGGGCATGTCTTTACCGAGTAGGTGTGGCTCACTGGCTTCTCTGGGGTGTGTCTTTACCAAGTGGGTGTGGCTCACTGGCTTCTCTGGGGTGTGTCTTTACCGAGTGGGTGTGGCTCACTGGCTTCTCTGGGGTGTGTCTTTACCGAGTGGGTGTGGCTCACTGGCTTCTCTGGGGTGTGTCTTTACCTAAACACCCTGTGAGCATTGCTCCCTTGGAAAAAATACATAAATATTACCACTGAATAAAAAGATCCATATCTCTGCAACAATAAGGTAGACTTAGTAAAACAAAGCAAGAAAACGAAATACTCAGGAGAGCAGCGAGAACTAAATAAGACCAGAAACTGCGTGACAGGTAACTTTTAATTTCCATACCGATTCAGCACTAATGGACCAATTGGACTCTTGCTAATATTTATTTACTATATAAGAATGATGATATTATCACTTCTTGAAAATAACAGAGCATTGAGACTGCAGTGAGGATTTACCTGGTGAGGGATCTGGGGGTTTATAACATTTTCTGCAACTAGTAGTATTTTTTTACTCTGGGATAACACTTTTATACAGATAGAATGTGCATTTAAAGCTATAATAAAAAAAAAACAAATCAGCAGTTCATAACATAATGAAGCAAGTGTGAATAGGTGCAAGCTGCTGTGACTGAACTATACGTAATAAGACTTTCGTCTTACATGCTGGTCTCCATGAGATGTGCTGGAGTCAGACACTCCTGATTCATGTCAAGGCATGACATACACCTCTCGGTGTGCCTCATCACAAATCCTACTAGACTCCACCATTCATCATGAATTTGACGAGCGGCCATCACTACACTTCCAACCTGCCCCAGCTCCACCCACTTTGCAGGCGCTGTGCAAAAATAGCATGAGAACACAAAAAGTCTCAAACATTTAGCCCAGCCTTGAGATACCCTAAATTTTAAATTTCATTTCAAGAGAACTTGTAGCAGGATATCTGCGTCAGCCTCTAGCTCCTTCTCATTCTCCTTCACAGAACCTTATGAGCACCAACTCTCATCTCCTAGCACAATAATCGGAACATTTCCATTCAATGAAGAAAGATTTTACCCATGAACTGAAAATATTAAGAAGAAAAGATGAGCCCCGGAGGATAAAAAAGCAGATTTCTCTGATGAGATATATTACAAAGTTACATATTTTCTTAAGTGCTATTGCTTTCTTAAATACAAATTAAAATGAGACTGGCTCTTTAAAGAGACTGACAGTCCTAGAAGAAGTCTGATGTCACTTTATGTGAGCGCATGCTGCCAAATCCTGATAGTGTGCAATATGCACACTGTCATGATTCCCCTGTATTCCCTGCATTGTTTGCATGCTAGTGGTAATGTGCTGAGTAAGCTCACCCGGATTCTCTCAACCGAAGACAGTTGGGAGAAGTGCAGGATGTTAGATGACACTTGAACACAAGTATGCCAATCACATACATGCAATCACATGCCTGTCCACCCACATGGACAATACAGGGGTCATGACAGTGTGTGCATCACACACTATCATATTTCAGCAGACTTTTTTTCTGAAACTGGATAACCCCTTTCAGTGCGCTAGAAACAACTCATCCAAACACTGTCATGAACTAAGTTTGAATTTGCTTCAATACTTTGTAAGACAAAACAAGCATGATACATTCCGTTACTATCTGTATTTTACATTTCTGCTTACATTTTTAGGATAGTCATCCGTTACAAGTACCCAATACCAAGAGCTGTGGACAAATACACGAATACATGGCACTAAACTTTGCTAAAGGTGATCACAGAATCACTGATCAGTCTGGAGAGTACAGAAATCCCTGGAATGAGGTCTTCTATTACATTTCAGCATGGGTAAACAGATAAATCCTATACCTCATTAATATCTAATTAGTCTGCCGACCTTATGTACTGTGTGTAAAATATGATACCACGTACAGTCACACTCTATAAGGCAAAGATCTTTTTTTTTATTTTACACTTGTACAACAAGCCTTCCACCTTGATCCTTTCTCCAATGGGTGACGATTAGGGAATATTCGCTGAATAGGTCGCAGCTATGTGATTATTCGATACGCAATGTAAGTCTATGGGTTGTTATTCAGGTTTCCCATAGACTTATATTGCGCATCGAATATTTACGAATAGTTAAATAGCGGCGACCTATTCAGCAAATATTCGCGAAGCCAAATATTTGAGGTATTCGATCATCCCTAGTGATGATCCATTTTTTTTCTCCCATTCTTCCTAGAGAAATAACTTTTTATTTTTTTTCTGTTGACGTAGACATAGGAGGACTTGTTTTTTTTCCAAGATGAGTTGTATTTTTG
The DNA here is from genome assembly GCF_048569485.1 of Anomaloglossus baeobatrachus. Lineage (NCBI taxonomy): Eukaryota > Metazoa > Chordata > Amphibia > Anura > Aromobatidae > Anomaloglossus > Anomaloglossus baeobatrachus. The sequence goes on from NC_134356.1 coordinate 410,875,416, forward strand.
AATGATGCCTTTTGTGTCATTCTACCATACCATGTGCAGGAAAATGGTGGAACAAATTAAGTAGCAAAATTGTAAAAAACGCGATTTCGCCCTATTTTTCCGACATTTATCTAATGTGTATGGGGGTCTTTGCGATGCCAAATATTTCATCCCTCCTATATCATCTATATCAGGGGTCTCAATCTCGGCTGGGTAACAGGGCCGCACATAGAACAAAAATAATTTGTGGGGCCGCATTCTTTTCAGGACAAAATGACATTTTTATTGGTACCATATTTTTTTCTATACACCTTTGGATCACTGTTTTTGAACATTTTTTATTTGTTTATTATAGCAGATGTGCCCATTTTTTTGTTTAAATGTATATATATTAAAAAAAACATTTTTGCTGGTAAAAAATATTATGCTTTTTTTTATTTACTTTTTACAGTTTATTCCCTTTTTGTATTACAGTTTATAATTAGCACCATATAGTAATTTTGGCCAAGAACTTGTAGTAATGTTCCCATCCTGGTCCTCATCTTTTAGTAATGCCCTCTATCCTGTTCTCCTTTTTGTTGCAATGTGCACCATCCTGCTCCCCATCCTGTAGTAATGTGCCCATCCTTGTCCCAATCCTGTAGTAATGTGCCCATCCTTGTCTCCATCCTGTAGTAATGTACCCATCCTTGTCCCCATCCTGTAGTAATGTGCCTATCATTGTGCCCATCCTGTAGTAATGTGCCCATCCTTGTCTCCATCTTGTAGTAATGTACCCATCCTTGTCCCCATCCTGTAGTATTGTGTCCATCCTTGTCCCCATCCTGTAGTAATGTGCCCATTCTTTTGCCTTCCTTATGGTAATGTGTCCATCCTTGTTCCCATCCTGTGGCTCCTGCATCGGCCGCAATAGTTATCAGGTCCACGTGCTTGTGGGCCGCAAGAAGCAGCCTGAGGAGCCGCATGCGTGTGTTTAAGACCCCTGCTGTAAACAGTGTCATATGTTGCCATTGTTCTCCCAGTAGTTCACAGGGAATACCAACCTATGTATATTCACTTAGAAGTTACTCTTATTTCTTCACAGAAGCAAAAGATATTTTTATATTTTCCAGTGTTTCGGTATACAAACTTAGATGTATTAATTTTGTTTGTAAATACATACATTAAATGCATAAACATACGGGACAACGCATGTTTTTAAGAGTCTAAAACTATCATTGAAATTGAAGGAATGCTACGATTATTACATATCTTTATGATAACATGTTAAGTTACCTCTTAATATATATGTTAATTGAAAGCAATAAATCAGAAAGGAATATGCTGGGAAATGTATTTCCATGCATCGCTACAGCAGATGGGTTTCAGTATATAATGGCCATTAACCTTTCTGGTCACTATTTCTTAGGAGTGGTGATTTCCAATGATCTGACACACTCAAAAACAGCATGCATTATGAGGAAATTAATAAAAAAAAGGAACGTAATAAAAAATGCATTAAACAAAGCTAATGGGCAAATGACTTCTCCAAGAAGTGATTCATCTGGCATGTCCTACCAGTTTGCTGAGGCTGCATACCAGTTATGGCTGAGATCATCAAAACTGTATCTCGGGTACCAGCATTTCAAGGCATTTACTCCTGGAGGTCATTAAGAATGGAGACAAGATGTACAGCAGAAGAAATGAATTATGACATTTACAGCCTTCAGTTATGTTACATAGGGGCGCCCACATTCAAATAAGTAAATGTTTAAGAAAAATAATACACGCTGTTGGCAATGTTAATCAATATAGCCAGGAGAGATATTCTTTGTTATTATGACAGCTCGTTCAGCATCCTTGAATTTGGACTCAGCTGTATACATAGTTTGTGAGCTTGAACCAGAGCCCAGATTTAAAGTCCTTCACCCTCAGGAAGGTCTTTTTTGGCACTGGTTACTTTAGTTCTTTGATTACAGCTCTTGATTTTTACTAATATTGTAACATGATCCAAAAGAACACGCTTGGTTAATGGAGTTCAGTCTTCTGGCTCCTATTGTGTCCCATTTGTTGATCCAGAGGGAAAATCTTAGAGTTTTCAGTGAACAGATTCAAGTCCCCTTTCTGACCCACAATATTAGAAAGTCTATATCACAGCAACATAATGACAGGATAATGGTTTACTTAGCTTCAAAAAGTGGGCAATGTGTTGTTTTTTCAAAGAAAACATTGCACAAGCAAATAGAGGCCCTCATACACTTTCGCCCGACTCTCCCAGACACAGGAGTGCTTGCTCTGTGTTCTCAATGAGATATCCACTGCCAAATATGTCTGTCAATGGCTTATCTTTCAAAGAACAAAGGAATCGGCAGTACAAAATTGGATTCTTATTTTCCCTGACATCTGTCAGAGGAGAGTCCAGGGATTCAAGGGTGTAGTTTGAAGTTTGTGAGCCCTAATGCAAAATCTCCAACAGGTCCCCTAACTGTCATGGATGATTAGTAGTATTGGTCATCTACTATGGGTCAAACTGGCTGTTTTGGCCTCTTAGGCTCCAATTCCTAGGTATGACTACAACCACTGCACCTATAATAACCCCCCATTCACCTTAGACTGTTGGCCGAACCTGTCGATTTTGGCATTTTTTGTTTACATTAGTCTAATGTACTTAGGCGGCCTTAGGATTTTGCTTTACCTTATTCTTGTGCTATATGCTCATATAAGAACATATAACAGGATATTTGTGGAATTAACTAAAGCATTACCATAAACTCTAAAGGGGACCAAGCCTGGCATGTCTATTTTAGTAAATACTCATGAAATAACAATGTTGAAGACTGTTTTAGTGTGTTGAGAAATTCCTTCCTGTAAATGTATGTATACATTGAAAGGCGGGTGTTACTGGTGGCACTGGCAGACACAGACAGAAAAGGGCCCCTGTGCAAAAACAATATATGGGCCCTTTGCAGCCCAAGAGTTCATCATAATGCACAATTCCACCTGCTTAGGCTCCCGTACTGCTGCACAGGTTGCACCAATGATATGTCCACCCTTCACCAGTGAGGTGTGTGTCAAAGAACACTTAGACACTGGACAATCAATGCTGCAGGTATCAGACTGTGTAAAAACACATTAAATTCACAGGGAGAATGATAACACCCAGTTATCAATGTATTCATTGACTTCAAGTAGATATAACACAAGACCAGTACAAATTTTATATGAAACATGATAGATATATATATTAAATGTTAAATATTATATTGTTGATTTATTATGAAACTAAGTATTTATATATGTAGATATATTGAGAAAGCAGATTCCACATTAGCAAAGAATGTAACATCAATTACATATTTAGTGTAAAAATGCATCTGATCCGGCTGCATACACAAACACAAATACATATATATACCGTTAGGTCCAGAAATATTTGGACAGTGACACAAGTTTTGTTATTTTAGCTGTTTACAAAAACATGTTCAGAAATACAATTATATATATAATATGGGCTGAAAGTGCACACTCCCAGCTGCAATATGAGAGTTTTCACATCCAAATCGGAGAAAGGGTTTAGGAATCATAGCTCTGTAATGCATAGCCTCCTCTTTTTCAAGGGACCAAAAGTAATTGGACAAGGGACTCTAAGGGCTGCAATTAACTCTGAAGGCGTCTCCCTCGTTAACCTGTAATCAATGAAGTAGTTAAAAGGTCTGGGGTTGATTACAGGTGTGTGGTTTTGCATTTGGAAGCTGTTGCTGTGACCAGACAACATGCGGTCTAAGGAACTCTCAATTAAGGTGAAGCAGAACATCCTGAGACTGAAAAAAAAGAAAAAATCCATCAGAGAGATAGCAGACATGCTTGGAGTAGCAAAATCAACAGTCGGGTACATTCTGAGAAAAAAGGAATTGACTGGTGAGCTTGGGAACTCAAAAAGGCCTGGGCATCCACGGATGACAACAGTGGTGAATGATCGCTGCATACTTTCTTTGGTGAAGAAGAACCCGTTCACAACATCAACTGAAGTCCAGAACACTCTCAGTGAAGTAGGTGTATCTGTCTCTAAGGCAGGCTTTGCACGCTGCGACATCAGTAACAATGTGTTACCGATGCTGCAGCGATAGTCCCGCCCCCGTCGCATGTTCGATATATAGTGAAAGTTGCCGTAGCCGATTATTATCGCTACGGCAGCTTTACACGCACATACCTGCCGTGCGACGTCCCTCTGGCCGGCGACCCGCCTCCTTCCTTAGGGGGCGGGTCGTGCGGCGTCACAGTGACGTCACACGGCAGGCGGCCAATTGAAGCGGAGGGGCGGAGATGAGCAGGATGTAAACATCCCGCCCACCTCTGTCCTTCTCATTGCAGCCGGCGGCAGGTAAGGTGAAGTTCCTCGCTCCTGCGGCTTCATACACAGCGATGTGTGCTGCCGCAGGAGCGAGGAACAACATCGCACCTGTCGCTGCACCGGCATTATGGAAATGTCGGAGGCTGCAGCGATGATACGATAACGACGCTTTTGCGCTCGTTCATCGTATCAAAAAGGATTTGCACGTTGCGATATCGACTGCGACGCCGGATGTGCGTCACTTTCGATTTGACCCCACCGACATCGCACGTGCAATGTCGCAACGTGCAAAGCCGCCCTAAGTCAACAGTAAAGAGAAGACTCCATGAAAGTAAATACAAAGGGTTCACATCTAGATGCAAACCATTCATCAATTCCAAAAATAGACAGGCCAGAGTTAAATTTGCTGAAAAACACCTCATGAAGCCAGCTCAGTTCTGGAAAAGTATTCTATGGACAGATGAGACAAAGATCAACCTGTACCAGAAGGATGGGAAGAAAAAAGTTTGGAGAAGAAAGGAAACGGCACATGATCCAAGGCACACCACATCCTCTGTAAAACATGGTGGAGGCAACGTGATGGCATGGGCATGCATGGCTTTCAATGGCACTGGGTCACTTGTGTTTATTGATGACATAACAGCAGACAAGAGTAGCCGGATGAATTCTGAAGTGTACCGGGATATACTTTCAGCCCAGATTCAGCCAAATGCCGCAAAGTTGATCGGACGGCGCTTCATAGTACAGATGGACAATGACCCCAAGCATACAGCCAAAGCTACCCAGGAGTCCATGAGTGCAAAAAAGTGGAACATTCTGCAATGGCCAAGTCAATCACCAGATCTTAACCCAATTGAGCATGCATTTCACTTGCTCAAATCCAGACTTAAGACGGAAAGACCCACAAATAAGCAAGACCTGAAGGCTGCGGCTGTAAAGGCCTGGCAAAGCATTAAGAAGGAGGAAATCCAGCGTTTGGTGATGTCCATGGGTTCCAGACTTAAGGCAGTGATTGCCTCCAAAGGATTCGCAACAAAATATTGAAAATAAAAATATTTTGTTTGGGTTTGGTTTATTTGTCCAATTACTTTTGACCTCCTAAAATGTGGAGTGTTTGTAAAGAAATGTGTACAATTCCTACAATTTCTATCAGATATTTTTGTTCAAACCTTCAAATTAAACGTTACAATCTGCACTTGAATTCTGTTGTAGAGATTTCATTTCAAATCTAATGTGGTGGCATGCAGAGCCCAACTCGCGAAAATTGTGTCACTGTCCAAATATTTCTGGACCTAACTGTATATACACAAACACAAATACATACATATATATACACAACTACATACATATATGTACTGTGAGGCTGCGCTCACTGAACTAAATGTACAGGGGGACACTCGCTTGGCTGCTAGATTAAGGCACATAGGAACGATTTTCTATTTAAACAGTCTAGTTGGTTTATTCACACACATAAAACAGCACTGCAGCAACATAACAAAGGCCTTTTTGCGGCTTCAAAGTAACACAAACATAAGCCTTACTTCAGCTTTACAGAAACGTATATGACATACAGTCCATTTCATCAGCAGGTACTCCTGCACGGCTTTGGATATAATCCTTCGCAGCAGTATCCAAGTGGAGGTATAGCACTGTCCACTCACTGACCTCGATCAGTATACCACCCCCTTTTGTGAGGTTACCTTTATTGTGCTTGAGCAAGGCTCCACTCACTGACTCCTGTTAGCACTGACATTTAGGAAACTTCCTAACTGGAATAATTTTCCAGGATCTATGTCTTGCTCCACACACTGACTCATGGCTGTCCAAACCCTCAGAAGGCTAGTCGCTCCTAAACAAAGAGTGACCACATGCTGTATACACAACTGACCTACTAGCCAGTGTGCCTCCAGGGAAGTCTGCAGCCAGTTCTAAACACACATGGTCTACATGCAGGGTGCCTCTAGGAAGTAAACTGCTTCCCAGCACCCAAAGACCATGTGACCAAAAATAATTTTCATATATCAGACCAGACACACCCATGGTATGTGAATAGCTAGAGCTGCCCAGCACTCTGACAATTCATACACCTGGCCCATAATGTACATTTAACAAGACTAGTGGAACTACAGTACAAGTCCCATAGAACACATTTCAGGTTTTACATTGCAGAGGACCTCCTCCACTGCGATACATAGCGATCATTTACAGTATAGGTGGTTGCTACCTCACAGTATACAAATACATATATTTTTTATATATATACAGTGCCTACAAGTAGTATTCAACCCCCTGCAGATTTAGCAGGTTTACACATTCGGAATTAACTTGGCATTGTGACATTTGGACTGTAGATCAGCCTGGAAGTATGAAATGCACTGCAGCAAAAAAGAATGTTATTTCTTTTTTTTTTTTTTTATTTAAATTGTGAAAAGTTTATTCAGAGGGTCATTTATTATTCAACCCCTCAAACCACCAGAATTCTGTTTCGTTCCCCTAAAGTATTAAGAAGTATTTCAGGCACAAAGAACAATGAGCTTCACATGTTTGGATTAATTATCTCTTTTTCCAGCCTTTTCTGACTAATTAAGACCCTCCCCAAACTTGTGAACAGCACTCATACTTGGTCAACATGGGAAAGACAAAGGAGCATTCCAAGGCCATCAGAGACAAGATCGTGGAGGGTCACAAGGCTGGCAAGGGGTACAAAACACTTTCCAAGGAGTTGGGCCTACCTGTCTCCACTGTTGGGAGCATCATCCGGAAGTGGAAGGCTTATGGAACGACTGTTAGCCTTCCACGGCCTGGACAGCCTTTGAAAGTTTTCACCCATGCCGAGGCCAGGCTTGTCCGAAGAGTCAAGGCTAACCCAAGGACAACAAGGAAGGAGCTCCGGGAAGATCTCATGGCAGTGGGGACATTGGTTTCAGTCAATACCATAAGTAACGTACTCCACCACAATGGTCTCCGTTCCAGACGAGCCCGTAAGGTACCTTTACTTTCAAAGCGTCATGTCTAGGCTCATCTACAGTTTGCTCATGATCACTTGGAGGACTCTGAGACAGACTGGTTCAAGGTTCTCTGGTCTGATGAGACCAAGATCGAGATCTTTGGTGCCAACCACACACGTGACGTGAGAATGGATGGCACTGCATACGACCCCAAGAATACCATCCCTACAGTCAAGCATGGTGGTGGCAGCATCATGCTGTGTGGCTGTTTCTCAGCCAAGGGGCCTGGCCATCTGGTCCGCATCCATGGGAAGATGGATAGCACGGCCTACCTGGAGATTTTGGCCAAGAACCTCCGCTCCTCCATCAAGGATCTTAAGATGGGTCGTCATTTCATCTTCCAACAAGACAACGACCCAAAGCACACAGCCAAGAAAACCAAGGCCTGATTCAAGAGGGAAAAAATCAAGGTGTTGCAGTGGCCTAGTCAGTCTCCTGACCTTAACCCAATAGAAAACTTGTGGAATGAGCTCAAGATTAAAGTCCACATGAGACACCCAAAGAACCTAGATAACTTGGAGAAGATCTGCATGGAGGAGTGGGCCAAGATAACTCCAGAGACCTGTGCCGGCCCGATCAGGTCTTATAAAAGACGATTATTAGCTGTAATTGCAAACAAGGGTTATTCCACAAAATATTAAACCTAGGGGTTGAATAATAATTGACCCACACTTTTATGTTGAAAATTTATTAAAATTTAACTGAGCAACATAACTTGTTGGTTTGTAAGATTTATGCATCTGTTAATAAATCCTGCTCTTGTTTGAAGTTTGCAGGCTCTAACTTATTTGCATCTTATCAAACCTGCTAAATCTGCAGGGGGTTGAATACTACTTGTAGGCACTGTATATATATATATATATATATATATATATATATATATATATATACAAACAAACACATACATATATATATACAGAAAGACAAATACATACATATAGATACACAAATACATACATATATGTACACAAATATATACAGTACATATATGTACACAAATGCATACATATATACACACAAATATATACATATGTCCACAAATACATACATAAATATACACAAATACATAAATATTTATATACACAAACACAATGACATACATATAAATTCACAAACACTCTAGTGATGAAGTTGGGTAAAACGTAAAAACTCAACATCATTTTGCCTTTTAGGTTCGAAATACATTGATCACTATTTTGAAATAAGCTTAACTTGAGCTATTACTTCTGCTAAATCATGAGTTTATATTATAACATTAACAGTAATGGGTTTGTAAGATTTAGAGCAGAAAAAGGGAACAGATCTGTCTTAAGGACATGTGGGAGAACTAGTTAGGTCTTAGGAGCAATATGGTACGGAAATTGTAATGAACTGTGGAATATCCTGAGTTTGTACACACACCATTATCTGTCATTTGCATAAAATTAATTCTAAGGGGAAAAAACTGAGCTGGGAGCTGGGGTGGCAGAACATGCACACGCAACATCAGATGCCGAAATCTGTTCTAGCACATGACACGATGCTGCTCCAAGGAAAGCAGATTCATGATTTAGAACAGAATGAGGGGCCTGTACCAATGTGTACAAAGCTTCAACTGATCCTACCAGTCAGTATGGTGTGTGATATGGAAGCAGACGCGGGGCTGTTACTCTCATGCTTTACATTACAGTATGTCTGTATCAATCGATCTATTTTCTATTTAATTTCTAGTTATTTGTCTCTATCTATCTATCTATCTATCTATCTATCTATCTATCTATCTATCTATATCTATCCATGTATCTATCTATCTATTATCTATCTATCTATTTATCTATCTATCTATCTATCTATCCCTCTATTATCTATCTATCCATCTATCTATCTATGATTCTATCTATCTATCTATGATTCTATCTATCTATGATTCTATCTATCTATCTTTATTACTTACTTATCAAATGTATTAATTATTTTTTATATCCAAAATCACCAAATGAAAGCATTATGATAATCCACAAATCCCAGACCTGAGCATGTTTGTCAAATAAGTTTTTTTTTTTTTTTTTTATTTTATTTAATTTATTTAATATTTCCATTACTTTATTCTTACTAAAAAAAAAAAATAGGGTATATTTTTGTTAGTGAACGAAGATCATTTCTATATGGTGTTACAGTAACTTGTAGCATGAACCTGTACTAAATCTGAACTACAGAACTTGTTCTTGTTGAATGCCTACAGCCAAGTACTTTACCAATAACTTTGCATTTATCCAATGTACAGTATATATGAAATGTATTATATAGTGTATGTATACATATGGCCTTGTAATTGTAGCCACCATTTTTTCACCCGAAACCTACAATTTGTCATATATTATTGAAAAAGTATTAAAAGAAGTAGCTTCACTTTGGCAATTATGTTACTTTTACCTTGCTTGTTTCGTTTATTCTTTTTATAGGTATTGTGATTGTTCTGTTTTGATGCAAGTGCCATTTTTCCTAAGCCTACCACTGGAGCTACAATCTCATTGCAGTCACTTTATTCTGAACAACAAAACAGTCAACTGCCAATTTGCATAAAATAAATAAAATTACCCTAATCATGCTGCTGCGCTACACTACAGGCAGTGGGGCTCAGATATACAATCTTCTCATAGTCCAATACTTCTATGGTAGGGCTGAAGGGAGTTCTGGAAGTATTTTGGGGCATTCAAATTCCTAGACACTTTACTTCCAATACATTCTTCACAGTCTGTAAGATTTAAAATGGTAACACTGTAGTTACCAGTGAACAATTCAAGTGAACAGGGATTTTGGTTTATTTTTTTTCATGGCAATTAGGCTCATTGTCATCTAATAATTTAGTAAGCATAGTACAATATATTAGTATTAATATTTATTTATAGAGCTCTGTTGATTCCATGGTGCTGTACATGCAAGTACAGTATAAAATAATATAGTACAGTATAGGATTGTATAATATAGTATAGTATTTTATAATAGAATATAGTATAGTATAATGTAATATAGTACAGTATGGTATAGCATAGGATTGTGTAGTATAGTATAGTATAGTATAGCATAGGATTGTGTAGTATAGTATTGTATAGTATAGTATAACATGCATTGAACAAATTGTGGTTCATTTCATATACAGAAAGTATTGTATAGTATAATATAGTATAGGATTGTATAACATAGTATAGTATAATATAGTACAGTATAGTATCTATATATAAGAGTGCACTTTGCACTTGAAACACGTAAGAGAACCAATATGCTTTCTTAAAATGTTTTGATATTAATTTTTGTATAATAAACTTTATTCTTTTATCCTGGTGCCTATCCTACACACTTTTTCACAGTATAGTATACTATAGGATTGCATTGTATAGTATAGTACAGAATAGTACAGCATATGATTGTATAATATAGTGTAGTATAATATAGTATTGTACAGTACAGTACAGTATAGAACTGTATAATATAGTATAGTATTGTATAATAGAATATAGTATAGTATAGTATAGGATTGTATAATATATTATAGTACAGTATAATATAGTATAGTATGGTATTGTATAATAGAATATAGTATAGTATAATATAGTATAGTATAGTACAGTACAGTATAGTATAGGATCGTATTGTATACTAGAATAGTATAGTGTAACATGCAAACAACAAATTATGGCTCATTTCGTATACAGAAAGTATTGTATAGTATAGTATAATATATTATTGAATAGTACAGTACAGTATAGTATAGTACAGTATATCACGGTATAGTATAGGATTGTATAGTATACTACAGTACAGTATAGTATAGAAATGTATAATATAGTATAGTATTAATTAATAGAGTATAGTATACTATAGTATAGTATTAGATAGTATAGGATTGTATAATATAGTATAGTATAATATAACATGCATACAACAAGTTGTGGTTAATTTCCTATATAGAAAGTATTGTATAGTGTAGCATAATATAGTATAGGATTGTATAGTATAGTATAGTATAATATATGATTGTATAGTATAGTACAGTACAGTATAGTACAGTACAGTATAGGAATGTATGATATAGTATCAACGTTTGCTAGCTCTAGGCCCTGGGGATTCCTATAGTCTATTTGTACAACCAATAATCCCCACTTTTTTGAAAATATCTCAATTTTTATTCAATATAGAAAAATAACACATCACACCATTTGTGCATTATTACATAGATTATAAAGAACAATTGTCTTATGCCACCAGTTGGCAACCCCTGATCTTGAATATCAAGACCAGGGTTTACAATACAGTATTAAAGACAAATTGATACAATTTAAAAACATGTATCCAATAACTGGTTCACAGACGGACACAAATTCTACCCAGTGACTAGTTCACACAAGGACACAGATTGCAAGGTCCAAACTTAACTTGGTGACTCCCCAGATGGCTGTATTGGCACTTTCGTGCTGACACTGCGGTCATAATCATGTATGTTCATCCAGGGGCATCCACACAGGGTATAAACAGGTCCTTTAATCAGAGTCGTGAACCATCAGATATTTCCTATCAATAAGACGTCTCCACCTCGACGCGTTTCCCCACACAGGGCGTGTGGTTCATCAGGAGGCTGTAAGGTAAGTATAGTCTTATCAGCTTCTCATAAAGCATATACTACCAACACACATAACAATACAATAGGTGCGCAAAACCTTTTGAAGGCCCGTGCATTATTTTAAAGGCTGCGGATCATCTAATGTTTGAATATGGCCGCATTACAGTAGTTTTGTCCTAATCTACATGCTGCGGGTATCTCCGGTTTTAACAGTGCGGTTATATCTGTAGTTTCTATCTTCACATATACGCCCATCCTTGTTCATGTGACTTTGTGAGCTCACAACAAGGAGGGCGTTACCTAGCACTGTGAAAGGTTTCCCCCTTGCATTACGTAGATGGGGCATGCGCATTGATTGTATCTGGCGGAGCATGCGCAGTAGCTCCTGTGATGACGCATATGTATTCTCATATACACGCCCATCCTTGTTCATGTGACTCTAGTTCACAACAAGGAGGGCGTTACCTAGTACGATGAAGGGTTTCCCTCCGCATTATGTAGATTGGGCATGCGTACTGATCGCAATTGGCGGCGCATGCGCAGTAGCAATCAAGATGACGCTGTCTGGGGGAGGAAGTGGTTTCTCCCCAGCTGTCTCATCAAGCATGGGCTATTTAGGGCAGTGGGGATTATGCAGCTCCATGACGCCTGGAGGACGGGAGCATGATATCTAAACAGTATTGACTGGAGTGCTGCTGATCTGTTCTTGTGGCGCCATGGACCTGCATATCCCCTAACTTTTCTATCTGACAAGTGAGTTATCTGTGTATTATGTTATTGTTTGATGAATTTTGCGCACCTATTGTATTGTTATGTGTGTTGGTAGTATATGCCTTATGAGAAGCTGATAAGACTATACTTACCTTACAGCCTCCTGATGAACCACACGCCCTGTGTGGGGAAACGCGTCGAGGTGGAGACGTCTTATTGATAGGAAATATCTGATGGTTCACGACTCTGATTAAAGGACCTGTTTATACCCTGTGTGGATGCCCCTGGATGAACATACATGATTATGACCGCAGTGTCAGCACGAAAGTGCCAATACAGCCATCTGGGGAGTCACCAAGTTAAGTTTGGACCTTGCAATCTGTGTCCTTGTGTGAACTAGTCACTGGGTAGAATTTGTGTCCGTCTGTGAACCAGTTATTGGATACATGTTTTTAAATTGTATCAATTTGTCTTTAATACTGTATTGTAAACCCTGGTCTTGATATTCAAGATCAGGGGTTGCCAACTGGTGGCATAAGACAATTGTTCTTTATAATCTATGTAATAATGCACAAATGGTGTGATGTGTTATTTTTCTATATTGAATAAAAATTGAGATATTTTCAAAAAAGTGGGGATTATTGGTTGTACAAATAGACTATAGGAATCCCCAGGGCCTAGAGCTAGCAAACGTTGATACTTAAAATTCCTGGCATGGCGGGTTTTCTAACGGGACCTGTTAATACTCTAGAGTGGGCGGAAGAGGCAAATCAGGTGTTCTCTACCAATGATTTGTCTATAGGAACTAGTGGGACAAATCTTAAAGATTCTTTTAAGGAATTACTGTCTAATTATAAAAATAATATCCGGTCCTGGTGGGAAATAAAAGGGCTGGAAAACTATATCAAGCACCAGATAGTGCCTAGGGGCTTGAGGATAAATCTGCTCCCATCCCCAAGAACATCATCAGAACAGTTCCTCGGCCTCTGGCGGAAGGAATCTATTGCTTCCTCCTTGAGGCTGATGAACTTATTATTAGAGGAGGAGAAAAAACTTTTTTCAGAGTCTACGGTGGTCCTGAATTCAGGCATAGATAAGATTTTGAGGTTGAAAGGAGATCCGGATTTCTCCAGACGTGAGAATTTGCTTCAAACGTCTATTGAGCGCTTTCAAAGTAATCTGAAGGAAAGGAAGCACTCACAATTTATACGAGATCTTGCAGAATTCAAAGAGGACAAGGCCTTTCCATCTCAACCCACGGGCAGACAGCGACCTGTGGTGTCGTCCTCGGATATTGACACCTCTGACTCAGAAAGGCCCGCAACGTCCGGGAGTACTCCTACTGAGGCGGCTGGGCGTGGACCATCTACATGGATCCCCCCAAAAAAACAGCGAAAGAGGAGAGGGGGGCATTTTGGCTATCATGGATCCCCACATTTTTCATCTTCGGGGCCCTCTGGGTCTTTTTTGGAACAGAGACAGACAGGGGGGTTCTATCCACATACAAGGGTACATCAGGCCAGGGGCGGATATTAAATTTATCTGACTACCCACTTACGAATCTTGACTATGCAGTTCTGTCTAAGGGACTTAATTTTATACCTTCGAATCAATTTGATTGTTTTGGTTGGATCAGAGACTTGGAAATGTTTGGGAGAAGGCTAAGATGGAAGTTGTTTTTTGAACATAATAACCAGGAACAATGTAAGGCCTTGGGTATTGCAGAGGAGGACTACGAGTGTTTCCAGACCCTTACGGATTTGTTGAAGGATGGTACCAAAAAGAGAGGGGAGGGACCCTTTACTACTCTAAAGAGACCAAGTAAAAGATCACCCCCAGTACAGAATTGTACGAGTGTGGATATCTTTTTGAAATTAGTACAGGAAGATCTTATAAAGATTCCACGGGAGCATAGAGGTCATGATGAGTATAATCATAATTTAACCAGGGGAGAATTGAAAGCTCTTGACTCCCTGTCAAAAAATGATAATTTGGTAATCAAGAAATCCGATAAGGGTGGGAACCTCGTGGTCATGAATCATTCCCGATATTTGAATATGTGTCAGTCTCTTTTGGGGGATCATAACACCTATGAAAGGATACCCTCTGATCCAACCAAGATATTTACTGAGATTTTATTGTCTATTCTGGATTGTGCCAAGCAAAATAATCTAATATCATCTAATGAATATGAATTTTTGACTCCCCATTTTCCTGTGGTACCTGTATTTTATGCCTTGCCAAAGGTTCATAAGGGCCTAGACCCTTTAAAGGGCAGGCCAATTGTGGCAGGGATCGATTCATTGTCCCAGAATGTCGGGATTTATTTAGATAGGGTACTTAGACCATTTGTAACATCTTTACCCTCATATGTACGGGATACCCCACATCTTCTTCAGATCCTGGAAGACATCAATGTAGGCCCGGATACTATCCTGGCCTCCATTGATGTTGAGGCACTTTATAGTTCAATCCCCCATGATCTAGGGATTCAGGCAGTTAATTTTTTCTTGAAAACAAGAGCCATTGAGTGTATGAGGCATAATGCTCTTATCATGGAGCTTTTGTCTTTTACCCTCCATCATAATTATTTTTTGTTTAACACCAAGTACTTCCACCAGCTCAGGGGTACTGCTATGGGGAGCCCTTGTGCCCCCAGTTATGCAAATTTATTCCTGGGCTGGTGGGAGGAAACGGTGGTTTTTGGAGGGGAGGATGGGGAATCTCATCAATGTATCGGACTATGGGTCCGATACATTGATGACATCCTCATCCTCTGGAATGGTTCTATATATGATTTTGAATTGTTTGTGGGGTCTCTCAATAACAATACTTTGGGATTGAGATTCACCCATGTGTGTGATCAGAAAAGTATTACCTTCCTGGATCTGACTATATCAAAGGATGAAAATGGCAAAATACAGACGGCAACTTACAGGAAGCCTACGGCAACAAATTCCCTGTTAAAATGGGAGAGTCATCATCCCCTTCCCCTTAGGAAAGGGATTCCTAAAGGGCAATTTCTACGAATACGTAGGAATTGCTCAAGGGAATCAGACTTTAAGGTTCAGGCGTCAGATATGTTTGGGAGATTTCTGGATAGAGGCTATCCTAAGCATGTCCTGCAGCAATCCTATGCTTTTGCGAGGGATACCAATAGACACTCTCTGATGACGTCAAAAAAGAGGAAGGATGATGAAAATGTTTTGCGGATTATTGGCACCTTCGACCTTCAGTCTGAACGTGTGTTTGGTATAATTAAAAAACACTGGAATATCCTAAGGGCGGACCCGGGTCTGGCCAAGTTTATCTCGAAAGCCCCATGTATTACATACAGGAGGGGTCGATCTATAGGGGATAAACTTGTACACAGCATGTACCAGGGACCACGTCCAGAGGGTACATGGCTGGACAGAAAAGTAGTGGGTATGTTTCGGTGCGGCAGCTGCAGCTTTTGCGAGTCAATGGACCAATGTAAAATGGTTATTGGTTCAGCGAACGGGAACAAATTTTTCTTGCGGGACTTTTTTAACTGTAAGTCAATGGGGGTGGTATACAGGGCGACATGCACGTGTCCCCGTGACTACGTGGGTAAAACCCTGCGTGAGTTGCGGAGACGCGTGGGTGAACACCTGTCGGATATTCGGAATAAGCGCGACACCCCCATAGCCCGACATATGAATGAGATGCATCAAGGGAACCCTAGGTTCATACGGTTTTCAGCACTGGAGCTTGTCAGACGCAGTCCGAGAGGTGGCGATTTTGACAGGGTTCTGCTACAAAGAGAATCATGCTGGATATTTAGGATGGGGTCACTGGCTCCGGGGGGGCTCAATGAGCAGCTCTCCTATAATTGCTTCCTTCCCACTTAGTGTTGGACAGGTCCATATGGTGTTGGGAATTTTCATGTCAGGGAGATCTGATCCCCGGGAAAAGGGGGGATTACCCTTATTATGGGGGGCTATTTGAAATATCATACTCACTTGTCGGAGGAAATTATGGAAATGAACCTTTTGGGTCAATGAATTGATGGAGAGATCGAAAAATGATGTTGGGTTTGAGATATGATGATTTTGCTTGTGCTGGTTATTGTATGTGAAGTATTCGTATCAGGTCTAGTGACCATCGATTTGTAATGTACAGGGGATCTCTTGTATATATGTGAAAAATCGTATATGTGTATGCATGTGATCTCTAGATGCTTAATTGCTGTGTATTCATGCTATATATGGGGGTGGTATATATGGGTTATATCTGGGATGACCACCTTTATATGTAGATGTCTGTAGCAGCTTTATATCTATGCTGCTCTTATCTATGGTATATAGGGTCTATGCATAGTCATTATGAACGTTATAACTCTGGTATGACTGCACAAGCATCTATGCAGCTGAGATCTCCTGTTCCTAATATTGGGGTTTATATGCCTTTTGAAGGCCCGTGCATTATTTTAAAGGCTGCGGATCATCTAATGTTTGAATATGGCCGCATTACAGTAGTTTTGTCCTAATCTACATGCTGCGGGTATCTCCGGTTTTAACAGTGCGGTTATATCTGTAGTTTCTATCTTCACATATACGCCCATCCTTGTTCATGTGACTTTGTGAGCTCACAACAAGGAGGGCGTTACCTAGCACTGTGAAAGGTTTCCCCCTTGCATTACGTAGATGGGGCATGCGCATTGATTGTATCTGGCGGAGCATGCGCAGTAGCTCCTGTGATGACGCATATGTATTCTCATATACACGCCCATCCTTGTTCATGTGACTCTAGTTCACAACAAGGAGGGCGTTACCTAGTACGATGAAGGGTTTCCCTCCGCATTATGTAGATTGGGCATGCGTACTGATCGCAATTGGCGGCGCATGCGCAGTAGCAATCAAGATGACGCTGTCTGGGGGAGGAAGTGGTTTCTCCCCAGCTGTCTCATCAAGCATGGGCTATTTAGGGCAGTGGGGATTATGCAGCTCCATGACGCCTGGAGGACGGGAGCATGATATCTAAACAGTATTGACTGGAGTGCTGCTGATCTGTTCGTGTGGCGCCATGGACCTGCATATCCCCTAACTTTTCTATCTGACAAGTGAGTTATCTGTGTATTATGTTATTGTTTGATGAATTTTGCGCACCTATTGTATTGTTATGTGTGTTGGTAGTATATGCTTTATGAGAAGCTGATAAGACTATACTTACCTTACAGCCTCCTGATGAACCACACGCCCTGTGTGGGGAAACGCGTCGAGGTGGAGACGTCTTATTGATAGGAAATATCTGATGGTTCACGACTCTGATTAAAGGACCTGTTTATACCCTGTGTGGATGCCCCTGGATGAACATACATGATTATGACCGCAGTGTCAGCACGAAAGTGCCAATACAGCCATCTGGGGAGTCACCAAGTTAAGTTTGGACCTTGCAATCTGTGTCCTTGTGTGAACTAGTCACTGGGTAGAATTTGTGTCCGTCTGTGAACCAGTTATTGGATACATGTTTTTAAATTGTATCAATTTGTCTTTAATACTGTATTGTAAACCCTGGTCTTGATATTCAAGATCAGGGGTTGCCAACTGGTGGCATCAGACAATTGTTCTTTATAATCTATGTAATAATGCACAAATGGTGTGATGTGTTATTTTTCTATATTGAATAAAAATTGAGATATTTTCAAAAAAGTGGGGATTATTGGTTGTACAAATAGAATGTATGATATAGTATTGATTAATAGAGTATAGTGTAGCATAGTATAATATAGTATAGTATTAGATAGTATAATATAGTATAGTATATTATATTATAGTAAAGTATAGGATTCTATAGTATGGAATAGTATAGTATAACATGCATACAACAAGTTGGGGTTCATTTCCTATACAGACAGTATTGTATAGCATAGTATAATATATTATTGGATTGTATAATATAGTATTTGATAGTATTGTATAGAATTGTATAGTACAGTATAGTATAGAGTATAGTATAGAGTATAGTATAGTATAGGATTGAGTATAGTATATATAGCATAATATAGTATAGGATTGAGTATACTATAGAGTATAGTATAGTATAGTATAGTATAGTATAGCATTGAGTATAGTATAGGATTGAGTATATTATATAGTATAGTATGGATTGAGTATAGTATAGAGTATAGTACATTACAGTATAGGATTAAGTATACTATAGAGTATAATATAGTATAGTATAGTTTTGAGTATAGTATAGTATAGGATTGAGTATAGTATAGAGAGTATAGTATGGATTGAGTATAGTATAGAGCAGGGGTCGGGAACCTATGGCTCGCGAGCCAGATATGGCTCTTTTGATGGCCGTATCTGGCTCGCAGACAGAGCTCCTACCTGTCTATGGGAAGGATCAGGGCCGGCGCCAGCACCCGGCTACTCAGGGGGGCCCGGTGGCCGCGCTGTCACCGCCCCCCGCCGAGGATCGAGCTTTCAATTGCATCGGCATCTCAGATGCCGATACAATTGAGAGCAATGATGAGAGAGTGAGCGGCGCTCTCTTTCTTATCATTCTCCCCGCTGTGACTGTCGGCGTTCTGACAGCTCTGCAGCGAGCGCGGTGACATCATCACTGCGCGCCTGCTGAGAGGTCAGCGAGCGACAGCAATGGACGATGCGCCGAGGAGACCGGATCAGCGGGGGAACGAGAAGTGAGCCGCCCCTCTACTGACACTGGGCTCCCCTGACTCACAGGCCGGCCACTACACAGCGGCACTAGTACACATAGGGGCCCGGCAGCCGCTCTGCGTCTATGTGTAGTGCTGCTGTGTAGTGGCCGAACTGTGAGTCAGGGGAGCCCAGTGTCAGTAGAGGGGCCCCTGACCTGGAGAGGCCACCAGCCATGTCTGTCGCTGCAGGAGTGCTAGTCCTGACCTGCACAGCAGACGGAATCTCCATCCTGCAGGACCTGCGATGATGTCACGCCCATGTGACTGTGTGGGAGGAGACACAGGATGCCGGGCAGAAAGCAAGAGAACTGAATCCTGAAGGAGATTTGGACACATGACTGGTAATAAGAAAAGAGGGGACATGAGGGTGAGGGGGGCTGCAGGGTGAGTGCATATGAGGGCTGCAGACTGTGACAGAAGCATGTGAAGGGGTGCAGAGTGTTTGAGAGGGGTAAGTTGGGGTACAGGCAGGGTGAGATATGTGAGCAGGGTGTGTGAGATATGGGGGTGTATTGTGTGTGATATGGGGGGTGCAGGCTGTATGGGAAGCAGGGTATGTGACATATGGGGGTGTAGTGTGTGAGATCTGGGGGGTGCAGGCTGTATGGGAAGCAGGGTGTGAGAGATATGGGGGTGTAGTGTGTGAGATCTGGGGGGTGCAGGCTGTATGGGAAGCAGTGTGTGTGTGTGTGGGATATGGGGGGTGCAGGCCGTATGGGGAGCAGTGTGTGTGTGTGATATGGGGGGTGCAGGCTGTATGGGAAGCAGGGTATGTGACATATGGGGGTGTAGTGTGTGAGATCTGGGGGGTGCAGGCTGTATGGGAAGCAGGGTGTGAGAGATATGGGGGTGTAGTGTGTGAGATCTGGGGGGTGCAGGCTGTATGGGAAGCAGTGTGTGTGTGTGTGGGATATGGGGGGTGCAGGCCGTATGGGGAGCAGTGTGTGTGTGTGATATGGGGGGTGCAGGCTGTATGGGAAGCAGGGTATGTGACATATGGGGGTGTAGTGTGTGAGATCTGGGGGGTGCAGGCTGTATGGGAAGCAGGGTGTGAGAGATATGGGGGTGTAGTGTGTGAGATCTGGGGGGTGCAGGCTGTATGGGAAGCAGTGTGTGTGTGTGTGGGATATGGGGGGTGCAGGCCGTATGGGGAGCAGTGTGTGTGTGTGATATGGGGGGTGCAGGCTTTATGGGAAGCAGGGTGTCTGGGCCACTGACAGATACAATTGCTCCAGCGGTCACTTAGTACACAAAGGAGTGTTCCTCTCTGCTGCACTAAGCCACTGCTGGACCTAAACAATAATTCGCTGTAAAATAATAAAATAGATAATTGACATAACTGACAATGCGTTGTGTGACATGTCCAATATTCCAGCTTCTTTTTTCTGCGAATGCCTCAAAGCTGGCATTCTCTCAACATCAGGTGGGAAGAATGCCAGCTTCCAGTCATGCGCAGGAAAAAGAAGAAGCCAGACTGCTTGACTGATGTCATGCATCGCAAGTTCACAATGTAAGTTATTTTTTTGATTTTTTTACTGCTAATTACCATTGTTTCAGTCCAGTTGTGGCTTTATACAGCAGGGAGGAGCATTCCTTGCTGTACTAAGTGAACATTGGAGCGATTGATCTGTCAATGGCCCTTTAAACATATTGTACGGCTCTCGCGGAATTATATTTCAAAATATGTGGCGTTTACGGCTCTCTTAGCCAAAAAGGTTCCTGACCCCTGGTATAGAGTATAGTACAGTATATTATGCATACAAGTTGTGTTTCATTCATACAGAAATGCCTACAATAGTGCATGGTGATTGTGCAATATTTGTAAGCAGATTACAAATGACGTCAGTACTTTGCATTTTCCCATGTTTCATATCATGCATGTTTCTAATGTCATACTGTTGAACCATACACTATTAAAAATCCTCTTCCATAGAGAACAGTTAATGAGAAGCACATTCAGAGGCCTCTCTGAAGATAAACCTTGGTAGGGGGTTTCCTTGAGCATATTACTTGTGGTATATTTGCATTGTAAAAGTTAAACATGTGGCCTGAACATGTTGAGTACACAAAAGCTGCTTTAAAGTCGGCAAAGAATAAAAAGAAAGCTTCCAGTTGGTCATCAGACATCAGAGCAGCCTAACTTGGAACAGAAAAATCCTGCAAATTCCTTGACCTTTCTGTCTGCAAATATCAGCTGTAAGGTGGTTTAAATGCCATATGCCCAAGTGTGCGGAGGCCTGTTTTCATAATACTGCCATGAAGGGGTGTTTAAGAATTGGCAGTCTGTTCGTTTTCTGGTTGCAATGCACTATGCAGTAAAACGCTTCTATAATCCAGGCAATGTGTAAACCTGCGAACAATCAAACATCAAATCTCCAGTACATTGCACAGCACAATTTATTAGCGGATCTAGCTAAAAAAAGATCCTTCTCTTGCAAGGGTAATAAATATCAATAATCACTCACAGGGAAAGTAAATTGAGGATTGTAAGAAACTTTTGTTGCTTGATATCTACAATGGTGTAATTCCATAACATGACTATATTGTATATATGCTTATCAGTCAATTTGGTAAAATAGCCTATTTTACTCAGCAAAAGCACATATTTAGTCCTATTACACCTGAATCTCCTGTACACAGAGTAGGTCCAATTAGGAGATCTGCCAATGGTACAACAAAGCGTGTCTAGCTGGAAGTTGCAGAACTCTTTTCCATACATACAGGTGACATCATCTAAACAACTGCAGCGTGAATCATTTCTTCCTTACAGTCTAACTTAAATGTAGAAAAAAGACATCAAACAAACCTTCAAATGTTATATATTGGCCCATCGATAAGAAAACTGTTCAAGACTTCAAATGTTATATATTGGCCCATCGATAAGAAAACTGTTCAAGACTTTTCATGAAGTTTTTAGTTATCATTTTGATTAAAGTGTATGAGCCCACTGACACATCATAGTGAACCTCTACAGTGGTCCCGGGATCTATCAGGTGTAGCACTCTACGGTGACGAAAGCTGACATCACACACTGCCAGCAGGAGGCGCGACCCTGATGCCCAACAGCACCAATGCTATTAGGCAAAGTCCCCACAACTCTAGGTCGCACCACCCCACAGCAACAATGGGTACCACACAGCGTCAATACAATATGGAGACATGCATCATTTTAAGCTCTTTGTAATACTTAAAGAGAACTTGTCACCAGGTTTTCCCTCTGTAGTACGGCCATCACCATTAAGCACACTTTGGCTTCATTAAGATGCATGTATGTCCTCAATCCCCTTTTGCATAGCTAAAAAAGAGCTTACATTATACTCACAGATGGTGTGGCCCAGTCCGATAGGCGTCTATGGTCTTGACCTGGCACCTCCTCTCTTCTTCCAATGGCTGTCCCCCTTCCCTTCTTCATATGGATGATGCATCATATGTTATCCATACAGTATCTCCCAATCATGCCCCTTTGCAGGTGCACTTTGTTCTGTCCTGCTGAGTGCAGAGGAAAATACTGTAGTCCGCATGCACCAGCTTTATTTCCAGGTCAATGGGCGCTCTTCGGCCTTCTCAGGCACATACACATTGCAGTACGCCTGCGCAGGAGAGTGATTGGGAGACACTATGTGGCTGACATGGGATACATCCTCCACATAAACAAGGGAAAAAGGATGGTGATTGTAAGAAGAGAGGGGGTGCTGGATAAGGACCATAAACCCCTATTGGTCTGGACCACACTATCTGTGGGTGTAGTAAACAATATTTTTTGAGCAATGAAAAGGGAATTGATGACAAAAACGTAATAGAATTTTGTCAAAGCCACCTTAGAGGTGCTGGCCATACTTTACAGAAAGAAAACCATGTGACAGTTTCCATTTAATTAGTGAATAATTATGATATTTCAAGAATTGCCCAATAAAACCAAAGGATGAAATTCCTAAATAAAACATTGTCTTTTCAGCAACAAACCACCCTTGGTATTAAAACTGGGACATGCTGGACAGAAATCCGCTCTTCTTTTCATAAAGGCTCTGTGCTGAGGTCGTTGTGCAGGATGTAGGTGGTGAGATGTGGCAGTATCTGCTGAAAAAGGTGGATTGTGTGGCATTAATATTTAGGTGTTATCTTCCAAGCTTGGGATGATACTGAGGTAATGGCTGCCATCTTCTGCTAATTTATTGTCCAAAAAAAACTTGTATCATGAATAGCTACAGTCGCAAAAGCCCACTAAAATGCACGTGTGGTCATTCTAAGGGGTACTTTGCACACTACGACATCACAGGTGCGATGTCGATGGGGTCATGTCGAAAGTGACGCACTTCCTGCATCGCTCTCGACATCGTAGTGTGTAAATCCTAGATGATACGATTAACGAGTGCAAAAGCGTCGTAATCGTATCATCAGTGTAGCGTCGGCAAATTCCATAATTACGCTGACGCGACGGTCCGATGTTGTTCCTCGCTCCAGCGGCAGCACAAATCGTTGTGTGTGAAGTCGCAGGAGCGAGGAACATCTCCTACCTGCGTCACCGCGGCTCCCGTCGGCTATGCGGAAGGACGGAGGTGGGTGGGATGTTTACATCCCGCTCATCTCCGCCCCTCCGCTCCTATTGGTCGCCTGCCGTGTGACGTCGCAGTGACGCCGCACGACCCGCCCCCTTAATAAGGAGGAGGTTTGCCGGCCAGAGCGACGTCGCACGACAGGTTAGTGTATGTGAAGCAGCCGTAGCGATAATATTCGCTACGGCAGCTATCACAATGATATCGCTGCTGCGACGGGGGCGGGGACTATAGCGCTTGGCATCGCAGCATCGGCTTGCGATGTCGTAGTGTGCAAAGTACCCCTAAGTTTACAACTACTTCAGATGCTTCCGTTGTAGCGTAATTAACAAATTTCGTACTTTCTACCAATGATGGACACTCATGGACCCAATAAATGTCAATAGAGTTCTTTGGTTGTATCATGGACGGAGATGAAACAAAAATGCAAATGTTACCGCATATGTGAATCTAGATCTTTCGGAAGAGGTATACTTCTTGCAGAATGTTTCAGAATTGGCTTATAGGGGTAGGAGGTCAAGGATTTATATGTGTCTTTTTAGCTCATATGGAAAGAGTTTTTCTGAAGGGCACAACCCCTTTATTAGTCGAAATTCAAAAGCAGTTTTTCTGTACCAGTTTATGTTGAGTTTTCTTCATATTCTACATTTATGACCTTTACATCTAAATTACATAGACGGCGCCTGGTTTATATTTCTGTTCTCCCTGACAGAACATATTTTAGATGCAGATGTTAACATGTACATATGAATATGTGACCAGTGACATGTCTGAGCCATATATATCCACAGCTCGGCATGAGTTACTCAAACCATTAATTTTGCAGCCAACATCCATAGCAACTTCTGTGTGACTGCGTTATGAAAGAAACGAGAGGAATATGTGCTTCTAGTTCTATGCAGGAACCATCTGTTCTATTTTTCTTAAAACTTAGCCGCAAATCTGTCAGTAAAACTGTTATCCCTTCCCGAGAGAACATTGCATAGTTATTTCAGATGTAAGTGTGACTGTTTTCTACTTTAAAATATGCTTTACACATTCAGATGGTAGATGCTTATTAAATGTACTGCAAGTCAGCGATCTCTCTGATCTTTCCTGATGTTGTCTAGTTAGTCATCCTACTAATGTTCTTACAAAATATCATTGTTCTGGAAGTGTTTCCTACCAGCGAGAGTAAATCAAGGGTATGCTACGGTTGAAAACACACACGGAGATGGATAGGCTGAACCATTGAGAACAGTGCAAAAATGATAAATAATGGTATGGCTTATTGACTACATTTGTTGGTTTTACATCTACAACATTATTCTTATTAGCAATGGCAACAGAGAAAAAATTGGCAAATAGATATGTGAAAGTAAGAAAGAGGTTTGTTCTATACCGACTGGAAAATAGGGGCTAACTTACTGGAAAAGACCTTTATATCATGTTGGGATAATTAAGGGAAATATCTTGTGAAAAATTATCAGAGGATCATTATGGGTCAAGCATCGATTTCACACAATGACAAAAGGAAGCTACATGTTGTTTGGAAAAATGTAGTGTTCCTGGTGCTCATTGAAATAGATGCGTGATCATACAATATATGCTGCATGAGTCCATTAGCGCCGGACTATTTTTTCTGGCACCTTCCTCTTTTGATTCATAGTAGGACACTGCATGGAGCAGATGTCCTTGTATAAGTGTTCACTAAGTTATCTACCCCAGAATATGCAGTTGAGACATCTCCTGACATGCACCAGACACAATAGAAGTTAAATCTGATAAAAGCACTGGAAGTGATGGCAAGTGCAGCACGGTGTGGCTCCACGAAGAAAGTGAGGGATTTGGAGCTTCAATGCATGATTAAATTCCTTAAAGGAAGAAAATAAGACTACAAATATTTATGAAACGGTGATTGCTGTTTATGATGATGATGTACCTTTCTACTAGCAAGTGAAGTTTTGGGCCAAGCAGTGTAAAAAGGTAGGGAATCAATGGAAGATGGGCTCACATTCTAGGCCACCTGTAGAAGCATTTTCAGAGATGTGCCGTAACGTAAACTGGAAGCCATGATTTTGGAAAATTGGCAGGTCAAAGTCAGTGTTATAGCTCATGAATTAGTCATTTCAGTAGACACAGATTCCAGCATCATTCTTGATGCTTTGATTATGTCAAAGGTCAATTCCAACTGGGTATAATAACTACCAAAAGAAAGGGTATTTTCTCTACACTGTCATAGGAAGAATCAAAGAATATGGATGATGTGAAGAAATGATTTATGGTCAACGTGTTTCAAAGTCAACAGACTTTTTTTCAGGTTAAATCATATATCTTATGAGATTTGTTGTGAAGAATCAGCCTGTTGGCTTTGAATCGCGTTGACCATAAATCATTTCTTCACATCATCTGGATTCTTTGATCCTTTCTACGTCAGCACGGAGAATATACCTTTTCTTTTCCTAGTTGTTAGAGTACTTGCACATGGGTCTGCTACATCTGTTTGATGCTAATTCTAGTGGTTGTGACTCTCACAACCACCAAAGGAGAGCCTTTTCCAGATAACGTCTTATATCCTTTCTTTGGTTAAGACACTATTCGCGCTTATTTGTCTTTCCAGCATTGTTTGATTAAAGCAAAAAAACATGTTTCCAGCAATTTAGCTAAGACAGTTTAGACATTCTTAGAGAAAAAGCAAGGAGACTTCTATTCTCAAATTATTACAGGTGATCAAACATGGGTCCACCACCATGATCCTGTGATCAACAATTTCCTGATGATAATGGAAGTCAAAGAGGCAGTAGCAGGGTTCTTGCAGAAGCAAGAAGTCTCCTATCCTGAGGGCATCTGATCACTGGAGGTGAAGTTCAACAAGTGGGTTGAAGTCAAGGGAGAATACATAGAAAAATAGTAAATTCATTTTTTTCAGAAAATGTTGTATTCATACAGGTAGATAAGTTATTGAACACCCCTCATATGGGGTGTCCAAGAAGATTCAAACTGCTTAGGTCTTAAGGCCGCTTTACACGCTGCGACATTGCTAGCATTTGCTGGCGATGTTGAGCGCAATAGCACCCGCCCCCGTCGTACGGCCGATATGTGGTGATCGCTGCCATAGCAAACATTATCGCTACGGCAGCGTCCCACGCACATACCTGTTCAGCGACATCGCTATGACTGCCAAACAATCCCTCCCTCAAGGTGGAGGAGCGATCGGCGTCACAGCAACGTCACCGCGATGTCACTAAGCGGCCGGCCAATAGAAGCGAAGGGGCGGAGATGAGCGGGACGTAACATCCCGTCCACCTCCTTCCTTCCGCATTGCCAGTGGAGGCAGGTAAGGAGATGTTCGTCACTCCTCCGGTGTCACACACAGCGATGTGTGCTGCCGCAGGAACGAAGAACAACAGCATACCGGCAGCAGCAACGATAGTAAGGAAATGAGGGACGTGTCAACGAACAACGATTTATCACGTTTTTGTGCTCGTTGATCGTCGCTCTTTTGTGTTACACGCTGTGATGTTGGTAACGGCGCTGGATGTGCGTCACTACCGACGTGACCCCGACGATATATCGTTACCGATATCGCAGCGTGTAAAGCACCCTTTAAGGTTCTTCAGGCTTCCTGATGATTCTTTTAATGTCCTTTAGCTCTAGAAATGGGCTTTGTCCCTTTCATTAGTTGTACGATGTTAAATATTTAATACATTTCGGAATTGTCAAATATATATATATATATTTTCTCAATTAAAAATAAAAGTGACATTATTAGCAAATGGGTGACGGTTGAGTGCTGAAAGCGATCCAAATGTAGCACCATCTTTAAAAGGTTTTCCAAAGAAAGGAAATATCTCTCCCCAGTTTTGTCTGATACCGATTCTTTCAACTTTTCCTTTTCTCCCTTAGGCAAAATCAGTTGCACAGACTGAGCTAATCTCCACAATAAGCCACCTCTTTGATTATAATTCCCAGTAAAGCACCACTGTGCCAGCCTGCAGGTTCATTTAAATACTTTGCCATAATACAAACTTACTGGCACATCTCAGGAAAGCTTGATCCAGAGGAGCGGGAGAATGTTTTTCAAGGTCACAGTGTACATGTAAATGCAGATAAGGTATGGAAGCTGGATAGCATGGACACATACATACACGTTAGTGCTAATGTATACGTTTCACATGTTTAAGCAATAAAAGAGGAATAACCTTGTAGAAAATGAAAACATGTCTTTTTTAAATCTGGGATGCAATGAAACACACTGAATCTGTCAGCCATTCACGTAGCTAAAATATAGGTAAAATATTAGTTATCAACTGTACGATATTATTCCGATATTTACAGTTATATGTTTAATGTACACATTTTAGACTAAATGGCTGTCATGGTGGATGCCTCTAATGCATGTTATCTGTTGGCCATAAACACCCATGGGAAAAAACATATGCTTAGCATATACAGTGTATTGTAAAAGTGAGTACAACACTCACATTTTTGTTAATATTTTATTATATCTTTCATGAGACAACACTATATATGACACTTTGATACAATATAAAATAGTTCGTGTACAGCTTGTATAACTGTAAATTTGATGTGCTCTCTAAATAACGCAACATAGCCATTAAACCTTTCACGATCTTGTTATTTTACATTTTTGTTTTTCCTCTCCTTCTTCCAAGAGCCGTAACTTTTTGTAATTTTTCCATCAAGATAGCCATATGAGGGCTTGATTTCTGTGAGGCGAGTTGGAGTTTTGAATGACAACATTGATTTTACTATATAGTGTACTGAAAAACAGGAAAAAAATTCCAAGTGATGTGAAATTGCAAAAAAAGTGCAATTCCACAAAAGTTTATTTTGTTTTTTTTGTTAATCATGTTGACTATATAGAAAAAAGGACCAGGCAATATGATTCTTCAAGTCAGTACGAGAATGTAGACACCAAACATCTATATACGGTATATTTTTTCAATATATGTGATGAAAAAAATTCAGAAGCTTGTAAAAAAAAAGTTTGCTTTTAGCCCCATTTTTTGAGAACCGTAATGTTTTGATTTTTTGAGATCAGTGGCTAAGTGATGGCTTATTTTGTGCACCTTGAGTGGACATTTTTACTGATACCATTTTTGGGTAAGCTGAGTGGCTTGTAATAAACCTGCAACCACCATTACACTGACAGACTCCATGGATGGAAGGCTTATACCATTTATTGAAAAGAAGGGCAGCTATATACCGTATTTTCCTGCGTATAAGACGACTGGGCATATAAAACAACCCCCAACTTTTCCAGTTAAAATATAGAGTTTGGGATATACTGTATATAATCGAGTATAAGCTGTCCCGAGTAATGAGCCCATTGTTTAGTAATACCCTCCTACCGATCCCCTTCTTTTCCCCTTTTATGCCATTGTTTACACACAATAAACATTCCCACCTCTCCTCCATTCCCGCGGTGACCTCAGCTGCTTCTTGTAGACCACAAGGCACACAGCCCCCTCTGTGATAGCGTCTGATGCACGGGGCTGCTGTCTGCCATCTACCGTCATGGCTTACTACAGTTGAATGCTTTGTGGTGCCATAAAGCAATCAACTGCAGTAAAGCGCTAACAGCAGCGGCCCCGTGTATGAGATGCGATCATGGAGGAGTGCTTCTTGTGGATCACTGGCCCATAGACCCCTCCATGATCGCGTCCTGTACACGGGGCCGCTGCCGCTGCTGTCAGTGCTTTACTGCAGTTGAATGCTTTATGGCACTGCAAAGAATTCAACTGCGGTAAAGCCATGACGGCAGTGGCGGCGGCCCCATATACAGGATGCTATTGCGGAGGGGTCTATGGGCCTTCAGTCTGCTCGAAGAAGCTGAAGGTGCTGCGGGAACAGGTGAGAATAATGTTTATTGTGTGTAAACAATGGCATAATAGGGGACAAGAAGGGGACTGGTAGGAGGACATTACTAAACAATGGGCTCATGGAGCACCATGCACAGCTGTATAAGACAACACCCAACGTATAAGACGACTTTTGAGAAGATTTTCAGCAGTTAAAAAGTCATCTTATATGCCGGAAAATACGGTAGGTCACTAATATTCCTTTTAAAATATCAGAAATGTATTTTTGTACATTTTGAGTTGTTTTCATTTAGTTGTATTCTCCATACACACATAGATATTCTCACAAGGGCTCATAAGTGTCTATGAAAATGGGTCCAGGCACGGACTGGCCAGGGGTCTCCTGACCCAAATTAAGCAGCCTCATATATGCCTATAAGACTGCCGAGTTCAGGTCAGGAGACCATTGGCCAGTCTATGCATTTGGTCCATGATCGGATTAATGTGTGTGGATGTCTGAATTATAAGCCACTCTTTTACTTTCTTGACTATTCAGGTTTTTTAACCTTTTAGATTGACCAAAAGAACTGTAGTAGTTCAATAATAAAATGAATCATCAAAAATACAAACTACTGAATAATTGTGCCCAAACTGTATATATGGATGAACCTTCTTCAGTTTTCCTTCTCACAAACCACCAGAAGAGCAAAGTTCATTGACTGGGCAAGATTGGATAAGAAATTAATACACAGTAAAATGGGAATAAATGAACACAAGGGTAAATAATAACATGGGTCAGTGGCATTAATGGAGAATATTAAGGATGAGATAATTGTATTAGTGAAAATTGAATTTGTGTCAATTTTTTAAGAATCCAGTAAACTAGAACAATTTTCAATTCATGTTACATGAACTGCCAAAAAATGGCCACTGCCATTTTACAATACAGAAGATTGAAACAACTAGAAAAGACTTACATGTTCTTGTGAGTGGCCAGATGGGTTTCCGGATAATGACTTGAAGCTATGACATCACATGTGATAAGCACAGCCAATATGGAGGGACTACCATAGTGTGTATAAAAGCAGAGGCAGAGAATGCAGCAGCAGAACTTCACAGCTAAGCCACAGAAAGCCTTCAAATATTGAACAAATTCAGCGTGTTTGAAGACCAGTGAAGAAACGTTATGATTCATTAGTAATAGTCACATCCATTCCTCAAAATTTATATGGCAACATCAAGACCAATGAAGCCAAAGATGTGTTCTTGGGTACACAAATACAGAGATGATGCAGACCATGGTAGCATGTTTCGGCTATGCAGGATGTCATGGTATTATGAACAAAATGGGTCTTTGCCTTGTGTTAAAAAATAGCTTTTGTGACACTTTGGAGAAGTGGTCCTACCACTAGTTCCACAACCGAATCAATGTGATGCCGAGCTGTTATTATACCTGATATTAAGACTAGAGGGGCACAGGATTATGCTACCCCTCATCATAATCTTGGGAGAAGGACAATTGTAAAGGCTTTCATGACATTGCCCATATAGTCTCTAGACTAATTTCTGGCTATCACTGGATGCAAGACAAACGTGGGACACATCAATGAAGAGGACAGACATCCATTCAAGCCCTCATTGCCCTCTTGCTCTGCACCATGATAGCCTTTGATGAAATCAATGGAACATGTTATAATGTTTTTTGTAGGCACTGTTTGATGCCTTAGGCTTGGTATGTGATGCCCAACTTCACTTGCAGTAAAAAATGGATTACTATGTGCCATTCTTCTCATCTACCGATCCATCCATGAAGATTTGTCTCCGTGCTTTTCTTGCTGTCATTCTAGTTTGTCGCTGTTCTCCCAATTACTGGGACGCACGATGTTGAACAGTACTGACATCTTGGCCTAAGCAAATTGAGACCTACCGGAGTGATAAACCAAGGTCTCTCAGGTCAAAGATTCTGTCTGTAACAAGTAATGATAACTGGCACATCATCGAACAGGATACATTGTACAATCAGCCCACAAGACTTCCAATTCAATTTTTGAGGTTTTATGTGTCTAAAAAAATTGCTTTCAATCTGGCTTTAATACATGTTACAGACTGGAGCTTGAAAATTTGATCATTTGCAAATCTTAGTAACTCCTGCTTCCTCAATTTGTATAACGTTACAGCTTGTCTTTCTTGGTGTTGCAATTTGTATGTTGAGGTCACTTTGACAATTACTGTGTAAGAACTTGACATCTGTTGGGTATCTTTTTTTTCTCGGCTATTTACAAGTCAATAAAAATGATGGTTGGCTGCCATTATGCTGACTTTGTACAAAGAAATTTGCTAGCGAACCTTATCATTTGCACTATTTAGTTAACATGTGGCATCCTCTTTGATTTCTAACATACTTTTCCTTATAGTTATACCACCATTTCAATGTTTTATTGAGAATATGATTCACATGGACACGCGCTTTAGAGATGTCAGCGCAGTGCACTAATATAAAGGCGGAATTCAGACCTTACACATAAACCAAACAGCCATAATTTATGTACTACCGATTGTAGCTCTTCTGCCGTTTCATATATCTGACATAAGATATTATACCTTTGGAGATTTGATGGGTTGACTCTACAATAAAAAAAAGCAAGACACTTCATACTGAATTTAACAGTGTGAAAGAGCTCTAAATGCAGATCTGGATGTTGTATAATAATACTAATGCTTGCTTTTTACATGTTTCTTATGGAATCACATGCCCAGCCTTTTACCACTTACAGGTACATCCAAAAAAAGGCTAAAATTTGACATTAATAATCCCCCTACTCCATGTCATACCATTAGGAATTATAAAACAGGCATGTAACCAATTCATTAGTTCGGGAATTAAGCTACTGTATTTTTCGCATTGTAAGCTGCACTCTTTTCCCCCAAAACTAGGGTAAAATGGGGGTGCGTCTTACAAAATCGATATGGCTTACTGGGGCGGCGGTGGCCGAGCGGGGTCATAGGAGACATGCTCACAGGACGTGCTCGGGGGTGTTGCCGTGGGTTGTATTGATCTGCGGGTGGGCGGACGGACTGTGATGGTGTCTTGGCGGGGGGTGCATTGATCTGCGAGGGGACAGGCTGCAAGGATGTCTCGGCGGCAGGCGCATTAAGGGGGCGGGTTGTGCGGCGTCACTGCGAAGTCACATGACAGGCGGCCAATAGCAGCGGAGGGGCGGAGATGAGCGGGACGTAAACATCCCGCCCACCTCCTTCCTTCAGCATAGCTGGCATGAGCTGCGGGAAGCAGGTAAGGTGATGTTCCTCGCTCCTACGGCTTCACACACAGCGATGTGTGCTGCCGCAGGAGCGAGGAACAACATCGTACCGTCGCAGCAGCGTAATTATGGAATTCCCCGACACTACACCGATGATACGATTACGACGCTTTTGCGCTCGTTAATCGTATCATCTAGGATTTACACACTATGATGTCGAGAGCAATGCCGGAAGTGCGTCACTTTCGACATGACCCCACCAACATCGCACCTGCGATGTTGTAGTGTGCAAAGTACCGCTTACACATTATTAAAGGATATTAATATGAATAGAAAGTATGGAAAATATCTGCACAAATGAATATGTTAAATATAACTTGTACATAAAAAGAGCTACAGTCCACCATTTGGCAATGTGACATGAGCTTGGCTAATAAGTGTATATCGAAAGCTCACTTTGATCAATTTAAAGCTATGAGTTTCTGCGTATTAATTATATCACAAAACCTCTGCAATTCAAGATTTCACATTTCACAACACTAGCTGTAGAGGGAAAAAGAAAAGAAAAGGAGGGTTTGCAAAATGCATGAGTCTGGAAATTGAGGTTTTGTTGACATTCATGTTTGATGAATAGAGAACAAGCAGGCAAGATTTATTCTTTAAACAAACATTGCTGCGGGCTGTATTCACACTTCCACCTTATGAGAGGCTGAGAAAAATTAGCTCAGAATCCCAACAGGTTGAATGCAGAAGTAGGGGAACACAGAGGATTAGAATGAAAGTTTTCCATAACTCCTCTATAATCAGACTGTTGCCTTTGTGTCTAGAAATGATAGTTTTAGAGTAGTGAATATTTATATTTTATGTATATACTAGCTGTAGTACCCGGCATTGCCCAGGATAGTAACTGTCTCTCGGTCTCACTCCCACTTTCTCTCTCCCTTTCTGCCTCCCTCTGTCTGTCTCTCTCTCTCTCTGTCTGTCTCTCTGTCTGTCTCTGTCTGTCTGTCTCTCTCTCTCTGTCTGCCTGTCTCTCTGTCTGTCTCTGTCTGTCTCTCTCTCTCTCTCTGTCTGCCTCTCTGTCTGTCTCTGTCTGTCTCTCTCTCTCTCTCTGTCTGCCTCTGTATCTGTCTCTCTCTGTCTGCCTGTCTCTCTTTATCTCTCTTCCTGTCTGCCTGTCTCTCTCTGTTTCTCTCTCTGACTGTCTGCCTCTCTCTGTCTCTCTATCCATCTCTCTCTGTATCCGTCTCTCAATGTATCTCTGTTTCACTCCCTGTCCCTCTGTCTATCTCTTTCTGTCTCCCTCTGTCTGTGTTTCTCTCTCTCACTGTATGCCTCTCTCTGTCTGTCTCTATCTTTCTCTCTGTCTCTCTGGTTCTCTCTCTGTCTATCCGTCTCTCCACCGACATCATATTACCTCACACATAAGCTGTCTTATAGTAAGAATGTCATTTGTTGCTTATAGCAACCAATCAGAGCTCCTATTAATGACCTGTAGCCCCTAACTCCATTGAAGTTAATGTAAGCAGGTATTTTGGCAAATAACTGTAAAGCGCAGGGTTACATTTTCTCCTCAAAACATAGTCTATGACTTTCCCTGGGTCAAATGAAGTAACTGTGCAAAATTTTGAGATTGTAAATGCGACGGAGCGGATTCCTTTAGCGGACATACATACATACACATACATACATACATACACACACACACTCAGCTTTATATATTATATTTATTATGATATAAGTTTATAAATGAGAGATGAATGAATTGATCAGTGCCTTCAAGTTAAATTTTCTGAAATTCACAGGTAAAAGCAAATTTGAACAGTTTATGATTCAATTTGCGTGGATCAGCAAAATAAAAAATGGTCAGCGCCATTTCACAAATTACTGAAGAGTTTCAATGCACTCAAAAAAGAGATTAAAAGCTTTTAAAAAACGAACTCGTGGTAAACACTGATGTGTAACGCGAGCCAGGGTTTCACCTACCAAGTAAGCTTCTTCTAGGGCATGATGCACATTCAGTTAACAACTAATTTATATTGGGCACATCAGTCAAAAACATGACTGAAATACAGAAAAAAATATATCAAAATACAATATAAAAAAAGACAAACAGAAAACAACTGTTTTATAAATGAATCCAGGAACCAAAAAGGGTACAACAACTCCTCTTATTCTGCCAAATGTAGATTATATAAAAAAGACTAAGCACACGGGACATGCTGGATATCTATCCAAGTGAATGTTTGGCTAAAACATGACATAAATACCGAGTAAACATTATCCAAGTAAACACATGAAAGTTAAGGTCTTAAACTTGAAGAAAAAGTAATTTCATCTACTATCTCAGTTATTTGACCATCTGAAAGTGTATTTCATTACATTTCCATATAAACTGCCTTTTACCTTGCTATGAGTCATTACATTATATTCCCCACACAAGCTGCAATCACTAAAATTACCCATTATTTACTCTGCAATACAATAAAACAATAAAAGTAAAACTGACATAAGCACATTATCATGTTTATTAAATCAGGCAAGAAAACCAGAACACTTTCTAATCAATTGTATGTATCAAAATATAATTTCACTTCAGGTATTTTACTAATATGAATGTGAACAAAAGCCTAAGAGCTAAATGAGTTTACCAGATTGTTGGACGTCAGACATCTGTTCCTGCTGATAATTCTGTACATCACGCGATGCTCTGCACAATGGAACTTTTTAATGTAATAAAGTAATGTAAAACATTACTAGAATAGGTAAGTATATCGTGGTAGGAGGGAGAGGAGAAAGGACATGCTTGCCATGAAGAGCGGTATATGTAACATGGCCATTTTCCTAATGGCTATTCACAGATATATTGTTTTTGGTAGAACCTATTGAAAGAAGGGGAGGGCATAAATATCATAGAGGAAGACTCTAGGTGCTGCAATGAGGAGAGCCCTGGCTGGGCCATCACATTTCCTACCGGTAGGAATGACTCTTTGTAGAACTGTTTTTACTATTTTACCAGTGGGTTGGCACTACACTCATGGATGTAAACAAGGGATCCATTTGCACCTCTATCGTCAACACCACCATAATTATTGCTCTGATTGTAACTTCCGTTCCCCACAACATGTGTTGGTGAAGTAATGACCTCTCAATTGAACTCTCAAGCTGAGGCGATTCGCTCTGTCGCCCAAACTATTACAATACTCAACAATATGGGTACAACAGATTATCAATTTATACACAACGGCTTCTTCTACTCTAACTGCTACCCTAACTGGTCTCTCCTAACAGGACCATGCAGATACCACACTCTGACTACAGAGGCCTAAACTATTCTCTAACTGTTGCACCCAGATGTAGATTCATGGCACTGTTCGTAAGACTAGTACCCTCTTAGAACAATCAGTACATAGGGGCACATGTCTTTGGAAACGGACAAAGAGGCTTTTCTTCCTTTGAACACGGGTTAGTTGGGCTCACCCAGGCAACGTCTTCTGCCAGGTCGGGTACCGACTCTCTCAGGCGTTTCTCCCCCTCAGGCCGTCCTCAGACCCTGTCCTTTACTTTCCTCTTCTTCCCACACTTTTCTGCGTCAGACCAAACAAAACAAAAACAGAAGGGGAGGCACAATCCATTGTGCTAAGCAGGGGAGCACCATATCTTAAAGTCACCGTAAAACAAAGTCCTAAGTAGGGTGTTACGGGGGGCTGTCTGATAACCTAAAGGAGTATCAGACAGTCAGGGTCCACCGTGCAAAGACTCTGCTGCAGACTATGGCAGAGTGCAATACCTCTGTTAACTCACAGAAGGATATAATAAGTAAGTAAAGCAATTCCTCCCTTACTTGGAGGGTGTGTGGAATGATCTCTGTTAATAATCACAGAGACAAAGGCAATGTGTGCGAAATGGCACCTACCTAGGTCCGCTCTTCTAGTGGTGCAAAAGAGACGAACAGCAGCGTAAGCCGCACAAAGCTCCTACCTGCGTTCGCTCCACTAGTGTGCGAGGACACGAACCACTAGATATGGCACCTGCCTAGGTCCGCTCTTCTAGTGGTGCAAAAGAGACGAACAGCAGCGTAAGCCGCACAAAGCTCCTACCTCTGTTCGCTCCCCTAGTGTGCGAGGATACGAACAACTGCTAGTCGCAGTATAAGGAACGTTACCCTAGCGGCAACGTCCACCTACGAGTCGAACCACAAGGCCCAGCCAGACCATGTGCCTCAGGCACCTGCCTATGTCCGCTCCCCTAAGAGGTAAGGATACGGACAGCAGCCGAAGCTGTAAGGTATAAGAACGCTACCCTGCCGGTAGCGCTCACCTAGCATAGACAGAGAAATGCCTAGAGGAACGCGCACAGAGCGTCTACTCTTATGCATGAACCAAGAGGACTGAGCGCCATGCGGCATGTGTCAGGGTCTTATATAGACTCTGTGCCTCATCCAAGATGGAGGACACCAGAGCCAATCCGCTGCCAGAACGACAGGAGTGACATCATGCTGGCCTATCACCAAGCAAGGCATCACAAGCACATGACCAGCGACCAATCGGCATAGAAGGTGTCAGAGACATGTGACCTCGTGTCAGCGATGATGTCATCCGCACATGTGCAATGGCTCCAAGATAGGACTTAGTCTCCGGCGCTCGCACATGTGCAGTAGCAAGAAATCTGGACTTAGTCTCCAGCGCTCGCACATGTGCAGTAGCAAGAAATCTGGACTTAGTCTCCAGCGCTCGCACATGTGCAGTAGCAAGAAATCTGGACTTAGTCTCCAGTGCTCGCAGCAACCGTAACAGTACCTCCCCCTCAAGGGCCCCCCTCCCGGCGACGCAGGTAATCGGCAACTAAGTCGGGAGCATGGACAGCCTCCTCAGGCTCCCAAGAGCGATGTTCCGGGCCGTAACCCTCCCAATCTATCAAGAAGAACCTGCGCCCTCTAACCATCTTAGAACCAACTATGGCTCGTACCTCATAGCTAGAGCGAGAGGAATCAGAGGCAGGAGAGTGCACTTCACGAGCGTGAGGTAAAATAGCCGGCTTTAGCAGTGAGACATGGAATTTGTCATGGATCCTAAGATGGACGGGTAACTTCAATTGGTAGACTACAGGATTTACCTGTCGAAGAACCTCATAAGCACCCAGGAAGCGAGGAGCAAATTTGACAGAGCTCACTCTAAGTCTCACGTGTTTTGCAGAGAGCCACACAAAGTCCCCTGGAGAAAAGACAGGAGCTGGGCGACGAAACCGATCGGACACCGTCTTCATACGGTCCTTAGCTGCTTGGATCGACTCTTGAGTCCGATCCCAAACCTCTCTGGCATTAGTTGCCCAGTCGGCCACAAGAGGAGGAGGTGCAGCAGCGGGAAACGGTACCGGTACCCTTGGGTGTTGCCCATTATTGAGTACAAACGGTATCTGCCCAGTGGCCTCAGCCAGCGAATTGTTAAGGGCAAATTCTGCCCAGGGTAGGAGGGAGGACCAGTTATCGTGGTTCTCAGCAACAAAGTGTCGAAGGTATATAATCATGGATTGATTGGTACGCTCAACCAAACCATTGGTCTCCGGATGGTATGCCGAAGAGAGATTCAACTCAATTTGCAGAAGGCTACAAAGATCTCGCCAGAAACGGGAAGTAAATTGCGGGCCTCTATCACAAATGATACGATCTGGCATCCCGTGAAGCCTAAAGACATGCTTGAGGAATAGTTTGGCTAGTACCCTGGAAGATGGGATTCTCGATAACGGTACGAGATGAACCATCCGGGAGAAATGGTCCGTAATGACCCACACAAATCTATGTCCCTGTGAACATGGAAGATCACCCACAAAGTCCATGCCTTCCACCTCCCATGGTCTATCTGGCACTGGTAAAGGATGCAAGAGCCCAGCCGGTCTCTGCCGTGATGGACGGTTGCGAGCACACGAGTAGCAGGAACCGACATATCTCTTGACGTGGCTGGCTAAGTGTGGCCACCAATACCACCTCTCCAGTAACTCTCGTGTCCGCCTAATACCAAAATGCCCACCCACCTTTGAGGTGTGGGCCCATGACAGTATATCATTCTGTCGATCAGGCGGAACAAAGGTCTTGCCCGGTGGGATTTGGTCTAACGTCACAGTGGAGAGCGTATGAAAAACCCTGGAGGGAAGGATAAGACGAGGTTCGTCAATCTCTTCCTGGGTAGAAAGCATAGAGCGAGACAGGGCATCTGCCTTGTTATTCTTACTCCCAGACAGATAGTTGATGGAGAAGTGAAAGCGGGAGAAAAACAAGGACCAACGGGCTTGGCGAGGATTCAGACGCTGAGCGGTTTGTAAGTACGTCAGATTCTTATGGTCTGTATAGACCTGGAAAGGATGTTTCGCTCCTTCCAGCAAGTGACGCCACTCCTCCAAGGCTAATCTCAAGGCGAGCAGTTCCCTATCCCCAATGGTATAGTTTCTCTCTGCCGGTGAAAAGGTTTTCGCAAAGAAGAAACACGGCCTTTTTCTACCTGCACCGTTCTTTTGATACAAGACCGCACCAGCACCCACTGAAGAGGCATCAACCTCTAAGAGGAAGGGCTTATTCTCATCGGGTCTTTGAAGAATGGGAGCAGTTGAAAAGTGTCTTTTTACTGCCTCAAAAGCCTGAGATGTCTCAGTAGACCAGGCTCTGGGATTAGCACCTTTCTTAGTCAAGGCCACCAAAGGGGCCACCAAAGTAGAAAAATGGGGTATGAACTGCCTGTAATAATTTATGAATCCTAAGAAGCGTTGCACCGCTTTCAAGGAATGAGGTTCGGACCATTGCAGGACAGCAGAGAGCTTCGCAGGATCCATAGCCAGGCCCTCTTGTGAGATAATGTAACCCAAAAAAGGCAATGAGGACTGCTCGAATACACATTTCTCGAGTTTAGCAAACAATGAGTGCTCCCTTAAACGGGAAAGGACACGAACGACATCCTGACGATGAGTCTCCAGATCAGGAGAAAAAATCAGGATGTCGTCCAGATACACCACTACTGAGGATAACAGTAAATCCCTGAACACATCGTTTACGAAGTCCTGAAATACTGCGGGTGCATTACATAACCCAAAAGGCATGACGAGGTATTCATAGTGACCGTCTCGGGTGTTAAAAGCGGTCTTCCATTCGTCACCCTTTCGAATTCGTACCAAGTTATACGCACCCCGCAGATCCAACTTCGTAAAAACTTGAGCTCCTCTCAGTCTGTCAAAGAGCTCCGAAATTAAAGGTAATGGGTATTTGTTCTTTATTGTGATTGCGTTGAGACCCCTGTAATCTATGCAGGGACGCAAATCACCCTCTTTCTTCCGAACAAAGAAAAACCCAGCTCCCGCGGGAGAGACAGACTTACGAATGAACCCCTTCTCTAAACTCTCTCTTATATAGGTCGACATGGCCTCCGACTCAGGTATCCACAGGGGGTAAACCCTGCCTTTAGGTGGAATCGAACCTGGGATAAGGTCTATGGCACAGTCATATGGCCTATGGGGTGGAAGAACCTCAGCACCCTGTTTGGAGAACACGTCAGCGAAATCCAGATAGGGTGTAGGTATGGGAGAGAGATCAGTAGATGCAACCGCAATGACCTTAGGTGGTAAGGGAAGACATCGGGACTGACATTTCGAACCCCAACTAATAATGCTGTCAGACTCCCAGTCAATGTGAGGAGCATGAGTCCGAAGCCATGGGAGACCCAGAAGGACGTCGTCTATACCCTCAGGCAAAACAAGAAAAGAAATCTCCTCTATGTGACCCTGAGACAGGGAAAGGCACAAGGGAACTGTCCTCAATGTAATGGAGTCAGACAACATAGTTCCATTAACAACACGGACAGGAATAGGCGCCTCTAACATGATAGAGGGAATATTGTGTCTCTTTACAAATCCTGTGGACACAAAAGTCCCGTCAGCTCCGGAATCCACAAAAGCCATAATAGGCCATGTATTCTCAGATAACGAGAGCTGACCTGGGATACAACACTTAGAGGGTGCAGAAGACGTCTCTAGTAACCCCCCTCTAATGGTTACTAGGCCAGGGAGTTTCCCTGACGACTAGGACACTTGTTGGCATAGTGCCCAGCCTGACGACATACGTAACATATAGGAGGACCAGACTTGCGTAGTCTGGAAGACGTATGACCTAACTCCATAGGAGTGGGAGATGTTTCAGATGCTGAGGAAGATGGTAGCGGACCCTCAACAACTGGAATAGCCCGATGCTTAGGGCGTGAGGAAGAGACCTCGAGTCTACGTTCCTTATGGCGTACATCGATCCTCGTTGCTACTGTGATCAAGTCCTCCAGAGAAGCAGGGACCTCACGAGTAGCAAGAGCATCCTTGACATAGCCTTCCAACCCTCTCCAGAAGATAGGAATCAACACCTTCTCTGGCCAATCTAGTTCTGCCACCAGAGTTCTAAAAGCAATGGCATAAGAACTAGTGGATAATGAACCCTGAGATAGATCTAACAGTCTCAAAGCCGCATCATGGGTAACCTGCGGACCCATGAATACCGCCTTAAGAGCATCAAGAAAGTCTTGATGTCTCAGAGTAACCACATCAGAGCGCTCCCATAGGGGAGTCGCCCATTCTAAGGCTTTGTCCTGAAGTAAGGCGATTATAAAGCCTACTCTGGACCTCTCCGTAGAGAAGCGAGAAGAGTTGACCTCTAGGTGTATCTGACACTGACTAATGAAACCACGACATGATCTGGCATCGCCAGAATATCTGTTTGGCAGAGCAAGTCGAGGATCATGTGCAGATGTCACCATGGTCTGAGGTTTATCCTCTATACTCTTGAGCCGTGACTCAAGTACTTGTATGTAACGGTGTAACTGCTGATATTCTGCCATAACTGCCAGACCCTTGGCTCAGTCCTAATGTTACGGGGGGCTGTCTGATAACCTAAAGGAGTATCAGACAGTCAGGGTCCACCGTGCAAAGACTCTGCTGCAGACTATGGCAGAGTGCAATACCTCTGTTAACTCACAGAAGGATATAATAAGTAAGTAAAGCAATTCCTCCCTTACTTGGAGGGTGTGTGGAATGATCTCTGTTAATAATCACAGAGACAAAGGCAATGTGTGCGAAATGGCACCTACCTAGGTCCGCTCTTCTAGTGGTGCAAAAGAGACGAACAGCAGCGTAAGCCGCACAAAGCTCCTACCTGCGTTCGCTCCACTAGTGTGCGAGGACACGAACCACTAGATATGGCACCTGCCTAGGTCCGCTCTTCTAGTGGTGCAAAAGAGACGAACAGCAGCGTAAGCCGCACAAAGCTCCTACCTCTGTTCGCTCCCCTAGTGTGCGAGGATACGAACAACTGCTAGTCGCAGTATAAGGAACGGTACCCTAGCGGCAACGTCCACCTACGAGTCGAACCACAAGGCCCAGCCAGACCATGTGCCTCAGCCACCTGCCTATGTCCGCTCCCCTAAGAGGTAAGGATACGGACAGCAGCCGAAGCTGTAAGGTATAAGAACGCTACCCTGCCGGTAGCGCTCACCTAGCATAGACAGAGAAATGCCTAGAGGAACGCGCACAGAGCGTCTACTCTTATGCATGAACCAAGAGGACTGAGCGCCATGCGGCATGTGTTAGGGTCTTATATAGACTCTGTGCCTCATCCAAGATGGAGGACACCAGAGCCAATCCGCTGCCAGAACGACAGGAGTGACATCATGCTGGCCTATCACCGAGCAAGGCATCACAAGCACATGACCAGCGACCAATCGGCATAGAAGGTGTCAGAGACATGTGACCTCGTGTCAGCGATGATGTCATCCGCACATGTGCAATGGCTCCAAGATAGGACTTAGTCTCCGGCGCTCGCACATGTGCAGTAGCAAGAAATCTGGACTTAGTCTCCAGCGCTCGCACATGTGCAGTAGCAAGAAATCTGGACTTAGTCTCCAGCGCTCGCACATGTGCAGTAGCAAGAAATCTGGACTTAGTCTCCAGTGCTCGCAGCAACCGTAACATAGGGGTTACACTCCCTACGCTGGATATGTCTTAATGCTACTCATCTCACAACTATTCCATACACATGGCCAGTTTTAACATTCGCAATGCATGGCCATGAAAAATGCTGGTCATAATTCTGATTGGATCTGCTGTGTGCATTTAATCACTTCTTGAAGAAACCTTAGCCCTGACAAAGTAGAAAATCTGAATAGCCTTCGTACAATCCATGAACATCTGGCTAACAGTCAAACATCTGTCCCGTGCAGTTATTTCTCTGTCTGCATCGAAGGCTACAAGTTTTCAGCATACGGCTGCAGAACATGAAAAGGAAGATACTGTAATTAAGGCTTAGTCACTGATAAGGATGCTATTCTTCCTTGAAAAATTAAGTCACCACCAAGTCGAAAGTACGTGTTTCTGTAAAACTACGCAAGAAAATAAATTGCTGCTACTACAATGTTTTTAATTCTAGTAATAAGAAATCTATTTGAAAAAAGTGTTAGTTTTGGGGTTTTTTTAAATTCAATCTTACAGCTTGGTTAACAAAAGTGGACCTACACATGTATGATATGACCCTGCAAATAATGTAATTACCTTTTGTAGTTCACCTTTTTTTCAAACCCCTTTATGAGATACAACAATTTAATAGAGCAGAAATGTGCAGGAAATCCAAACCTGACTATTGTGCTGGAAGACCATCTGCATGACACAGGCTGTAGAAAGGTTTCATTCTGCTGATTGACACCTCTATGATCAGTTTCCTACAAACAATAGTCTTTTATGTATGTTTAAGTCCATTTCTGGCTCTCCCAAAAGAGGCAATGCTCTTTTGTATATGTTTCTATGCTTTATGATCTTATTTAAACTGTGAAAGCCCCTCTCCCTTCACACCCATTGTGAGAATTATAAAGGAAACCTGTCATGGCGAAGAATGCTATTAACCCGCATGTATAGGGTTAATCTACAGTCTCAACCTGCTTTGGCACATGCACATTAAGTCCCACTGCCTGGAGGTAATGAACTTTAATCCTCCCAGCAGTATCCGACTTCCATTCATTGGGCAATACAGGTTTGGGTTCAGTCACCACTCTGTGAGAAATGGGTTTAGTCACCACTCTGTTACAGCGGTGGCTGTAACTGCGCCCCCCGTACTAACTGACATCCTATCTGCATTAGAGAAGGCGGTCAGTCACCATTATACAGTGTTTGGGGGAACGTACTGTGGGACATCATACTGAGGGGTGTTAGATTGTCTGTGGGGGGCTGTGGAAGCCATTATACTATGTGGACATAATACTCTGTGGGGGACTCTGGTGGCATTGTACTGTGTGGGGGCCATAATTATGTGAGTAGTTAGCAGTGGGAACATCATACTATGTGGGGGCTATCATACTATGTGGAGGACTTTAGGGACAATCATTTATGGTAGAAATTTAAAGGAGCATCATCATGTTTGGAGGAAATTGGAGTCATCATACTGTGTTGACAACTAAAGGGACCATACTATGTAGTGGTTTACTAGGACTATCATACTTTGTGTGGCAAATGCACTTTAAGGGAACCAAACTGCGAGAGACTGTCGAGTCCACCATAACTTGTGAAGACTTCATATTATACGGTGGGCTGTGAAGCCATTATAATGTGTGGTGGGCTGTTGGAACATCATATGGAGTGGCTGTCATACTTTGGGGCAGGCATAATTGTTGGACCCTAAATGTGTGTGGGGAACTGTGGGGACATCATAATAAGAGACAGGGAGCACTATGGGGGGCTCAAAATATGTCTAGGAACTGTACGGACCCCATATTGTGTTAGGGCACTACTGAAGTTTACTGCATTT
The DNA here is from genome assembly GCF_048569485.1 of Anomaloglossus baeobatrachus. Classification (NCBI taxonomy): domain Eukaryota; kingdom Metazoa; phylum Chordata; class Amphibia; order Anura; family Aromobatidae; genus Anomaloglossus; species Anomaloglossus baeobatrachus. Next base: position 410,920,158 of record NC_134356.1, read on the forward strand.
TGGTTTGGCACTGTGTGGACCTCTTATTGTTTTGGGGGCACAGTGTTGGAATCATCCTGTATAAAAGCGGATTGTGGGGACATCATATTTTGCTTTTTTTATGACATTATACTCAATGGGTGCCATGAAAGGGGCATTGGATTAGGTGCCGACACTAAGGGGCGTCAATAAAGCAAAACTATTGTGTGTGTGCCGCAATACATTTTCCTTTCTCTGACTTTAACACTAGAAGTCCCAGAGAGGGGTCATTTAACATTTATACTTTTGGAACCCAGAGACAGGTCGAATGACCTGAAGGATTTTAGCTAACATCCTATAATCACCGTCTTTTGTTCTGTAATTAAGGCCATTACTGTTGCACCACAGGAGGTTGTTGTTTTCCATTGAGTTTAGCCATTTAGTTTCTAGTTAGTTCTATTCAGTTTGGACTAAGGGTCATTTGACCCTCTTTCAGGACTTCAGGGAGGAGCTCGAAATTTCTGGGACATCTAGTGTTAAAAGTTGTGAGGCTAGCCCTTCAGTGACTGCGTCTATGTGAAGTGACTCCGTTTACTACACTGAATATTTTTTGAGTGAGGTTAGGTGGGACCGATCTGGTGATGTGTTATGGGCCCCATGATTTTTATATATACCACTGCCTGAAAGATTTGTTTATACATGCAAAAATCTCATGATCCCTTGCTGAAAAGCACTATGGCTTTCACTTAATTTGTATATGTTGCCTATGTAAAGAAATTTAAATGTTTTACATGAAAAATGATTATTTTAACCAAACAGCCTATAGCTTGCTGTTTCTGTGGAGGGAATGGTGGGAAGGAAAAAGTAGGGCAAAGGACGAGATAAAAAAAAAGGGGTAGAATTGAAGTTTATTGTTGTAAATTTGCATGAAATTTCAGTGTCTTTATATTACACACCCCAGAGTTTAGCGTAAAAAAAGCTATTATTATATCAGAGTTATTTACGATATTTACAAAGTAAGTTATGTTGTAGAAAATGAAGACTATGGTTAAAATGCTATTTGTACAAAGTTCAGTGCGTCCTTCAGGGCTGAGATTTGGAGTGCACCTCAAATAGGTGAATATGGCCAAGAATGATGTCTGATAGCAAACAGTGACTCAATCTGCATTATTATAGCCAATAGCCCCATCAGCACAAACGCCCAAATTCAATTTTCCGGGGTTTCAGGCATAAACCGCAAGAGAGCCGCTGACCATGGCTAAAACGCTATGTGGAGCCAATTACCTCCACTTTTATTTTAGGTATGTTAGCTTTGGAAATATATTTCCTCCTTCTAGCTGTTTTATATAGTTATTGAACATTTGATACATTTGTGGAAAATCTACTAAAAACCTGTGCTGCATGCTGTGTGGAAAGTCTGTGACTCAGGCTGGTCTTTGTTAAGCTTCCTAGTCTTTAAAAAAATGGGCAAAAAGGTTTCCATGGAAACAGCAAACATGATGATTCTCCTTATAGACAAATAATTCAATTGCAGATGTCTGCGGTTTGTTTAATCCATTTTCTTTACTATTTTTCTTTACCTTGTAAAAAGATTTCATAAAGGGGTTCCCATGAATAACATTTATCATCTATCCATACTGTTAGTCAATGTTGTCATGCAGTGAGGAGAAATGGGCAGGAGGTAAGGGGGTCAGGACCCGTGTTGTATTGATAGGTGAGCATCCCAGCAGGGAGGCGCCCATGCATCATATATTTATCATGTATCCTGTGAATAGATGTTAAATGTTTTTGCGGTATAACATGGGTAAACCTACATACATTGGAATAGCAAAGACAGCAATTCCCTATTGCATACTTATGTTACACACATAAACAGTAAAGGTCCCCATACACATTCTTTCTTTCTTTTAATGGCCCTGAGCTCAATCTTGAGCGATGGCGACTTTATTGATGATCATTGTATAGAAAGATCATTCTTGTGCAAGGCAAGATAGGTCCAGCAGGGTCTTCTCCGCTGTTATCTTGTTAGTATCAAGCCATCGGGTTACTGGTTTTCCTCTTCACCTTGTTCCTTCTATTTTTCTGATCATGATGTCCTTCTCTAGTGATTGCTCTCTTAGTATGATGTGTCCAAAGTAGGCAAGTTGTAGCTTGGTAATCCTTGTTTCGAGTGACATGTCTGTCTTGATTTGTTCCAAAATTGATTTGTTTGTTATTTTTGCCATCCATGGTATTGATAACATCCTTCTCAAGCACCACATTTCAAAGTCGTTGATTCTTCTTCTGTCTTGTTTCTTTATTGTCCTGGTTTTGCATGCATATATGACTACAGAAAAAACAGACTTTGTACAAACCATGTGAAATGTTCCTCAATTTGAGGACCTTGTCCAGTGACTTCATTGTTGATTTGCCCATAGCTATTTGCGTATTGATGTTCGGTGTCATCACGGCATCTTCAGTGATCATTGCTCTGAGTCGGCTGAAGTCCTTTACAACTTCCAGTTCATCAATGTCCATCTCAAATGTGTCTCGGTCATACCTGGCAGTAGTCAATATCTTTCTCTTCTTTGTATTGAGTCTACTCATAAGTTTTTAAGCTTTCCATCTTGTCACCATCTTGACTTGTAATAAGTCTTTCGTTCCATCTACGCTTGTTGCTATTAATGTTATACCATTTATGTATTTAAGAATGTTGATGATTCATCCAGGAATTTTCATTCCTTCTTTTTCAGCAAGTCCAGCCTTCCTAAAAATAGCTTCTTCACATAAATTGAAAAGAAATGGTGACAGTATGTAGCCTTGTCTGACGCCTTGCTCTACTTTGGAGTCAGTTAGACCCACTAATTTTGGCAAGATAGGCTGATTATCTATTGCGTATGAAGGTTTCAGACTCTCCATCGACAGATGATGTCAAGTTTAATGCCTAGCCTTTTTTAACTCTGGGAAAAAAGTCACTGCCAGAAGAATTTAACCACAGCTTTCTCCTCTCTCCCAATTGGAAACACATGAATGCTCAGCCAAGCTGAACACGTATGTGTATGGAGGAGTTGAGAAAGATAGCTGGTGGTCAAATTGAGCCAAATTAAGATAATAAGGTTGAATGATGGATCACAACACAACTTCTCCACTGTTTTCTTTTGAATCTGTTAGTAGAATTAAAGTTTGAAGGGTGAAGTACCCATATTCTCTACAAATTTCCTAATACGTTTTAGTATATATTACTAAGTAATATAAGTACATAACAATTAAAACAGGAAACTTGGAGTTTGAGGTCTAAAACTGCCAACAACTCCAAGAACTTTTACCAGGAGATGAAGGAAAATGTTTGCAGATTTACAGTTACTTCTGTAAGCAGAGGAATCTTGGCTGAAGGTAATGTTGTTGTGCAGTAGGACAACCCACGTGTTAACCCTACTTTGCATTTTCTCACATTTTTCACTTGTAAGAGTCGCTAAAGTACTGTGTATTAAAGTTGTGTGACAAAACTGACAGCCTGGAAGAAGAAAAGTGCCCACCATCGCCATCCCCCGACGTCTCTGTGGCATATATTCATAAATATAGAAAAAACAATTGCAGATCCTGAGATTGTAATGTTAGCTACTGCTCAGCTGTAATATGACAGGACATCACATATTACACAATACATATTATATGAAATCTGGGGCATAAATTAAAGGGGTCATCTCTTGTTGTTAAATAGATATAATAACAAAGGGCTTGTAAAACAAGAAACTTTGCAATTTAATTCTTGGTAAAAAGAGCAGAGCAATTTTTAATTCTATAGTGAACTGTTTGTTGCCTAAGTTCCATAGTCAAAGAGCGCATGTGTGCAACCTTAAAGTTTGCAAGGATTGGTCTGAATCAGGCTGAATCAATGGATCCGCCAGCTTCAGAGCCACAATATAAATCTGATGCTGCAGAGACATACAGTAGTTGCCTCTGTTTGACCCATGTGAGCACACAGTTCAGACCAGCAGTGCGGCCACTGGTTCAGACTGTCAATCTTTAGGAGCACAATGTCCCCTGGTGAGCTGGGAGGCAGGGTAATGGTGTGCTCCTGAAAACTGAATATGAATACACCACTTTTAGGGCTCACTCACATTAGCGCCTAAATCAGATGAGTGTAATGTGATAAAATCTTGCATTTCACTCACACCAATGTTAGTGAATGAGGCACAGCAGATGTGCGATTTTTTTCCCATGCCGAATCTGCAATAGCAAAAAATCACACTACTGGCACCATATCTTGGCTCATGTGCACCCATACTAGTCTATGGGTGACACATTGGACTGCAGTACTGTCTGATATATGTAGAGACAGACAGTGGAGAATTTGGAGATATTAATATCTCCCTCTTCTCCTCACCTGTGATCCCATTCTCACATGAAAGAGAATCAGAGCACAGTGAGTGACACTCAGCTCACACTCACAGCAGAGTCTGAGACGAGTGTCCCTAGGAGATTGCATCTGATTCTCTCGCATGAGAGAACATACGCCAGTGTGAGTGAACCCTAAAAGTAACAGAACATAACATACATGATTCTTAATACAATCTTTAATATTTGAATAGAATGGTTGCTATGCACAGCTCTACAGCTTTCCCTTGATTTTCCTTTCTTTCTCACATCTTAAGAACAGTTAATTTTTACAGAAAAAATATGCTTTTCTTAACGTGAGAGAAAAGTTAATGGGCTATCATCACATAGACTTATTGTTTAAATCAGCTTTTTTGTGTTAAATTAATTATTTTACACATTTTTGGCAATGTTTTTTTCTGAAAGAAACTATTTCTGAAAGAACAGGAAGACTATAAAAAAGCCCAGTGGTCAGTGAGAAAATTGTAAGATTATATTATTTTTTTATTTTTATTTTTCGCGATATGAAAAAATGCCATTTTTTTTTCTGTAAAATACATGAAAGCAAATCTACTTCTGTTTTAAAGATAAGCCAAGACTAGCACCTTAAGCAGCTCCTGTTCTGCATTCTATAAAGGTGCATCTTGTACACCCCACAAATATCTGTATAAAATCTCCTGCCATGTATGTAAATTCATCGGTCCGGTCAGCTGGGCATCCTATATTGCAACTCCTGTCCCTCCTTTCAGCGCTAATCTCGGGCTCCATTGATGCCCCTCCTCTGGCGCCATCCACATAAAAGGGCAAAATCTCGTGAAGGGGCACTTCCATCTGCCATATCACGGGTAGAGCCGAAAAGATAAGAGTGCCTGCATGAGCTGCACAGGCGTGAGATTTTGCATGACTACGTGGCTGATGCAGGTGACATCATTCACATCACTGAGGAAAATCTTGCGCCTGCTCAGAGAACTCACCGCTCCACGCAGGCACACTTATGTTTTTTGCTCTGCCTGCAGTTGATGCTCAGTTGGAATGTGATTTTAGTACCCAAGTATAATGGAGGTTGATGGGGAACTCGAGCATTTTTCAGGGAAATCTTCCAACTTCCATTATACTCGGGTACTCAAGTCGCGCCCATCCGAGTATCAACTGCTCTTTACAAGTACAGAGCACTCAGGTATGGTAGCGCTTGCTCATCACTACTCATTACGAGTACCGAGCACCCGAGCATGGTAGTAGTCACTGATGACAACTCGTTATGAGTACCAAGCACCCGTGTATGTTAGTGCTAGCTCATCACTACTAGTTACGAATACTGAGCTCCCAAGCATGGTTGTGCTCGCTCATCACTACTTGCTACGAGTACCGAGAACCCGAGCATGATAGTACTCGCTCATCACTACTAATTATGAGTACCAAGCACCCAGGCATGGTAGTACTCACTAAACCACTCGTTATGAGTACTGAGCACCAGTGCATAGTATTGCTCTCTCATCACTACTAGTAACAAGTACCGAGCACCCAAGCATGGTCGTGCTCACTCATCACTCATTACGAGTATCGAGCACCTGAGCTTGGTAGAGCTTGCTTATTACTACTGATTACGAGTAGAGAGCACTCGAGCATGGCAGACTCGCTCATCACTACTCATTACGAGTACCGAGCAATGAAGCATGGTTGTGCTCGCTCATCACTACTCATTACGAGTACCAAGCACCCGAGCATGGTAGAGCTCGCTCATCACTACTCATTATGAGTACCGAGCACCCGGGCATGGTAGTACTCCCTAAACCACTCGTTATGAGTACCGAGCACCCGTGCAATGGTAATGCTCGCTCATCACTACTAGTTACAAGTATCAAGCACCCAAGCATGGTCATGCTCACTCATCACTACTCATTACGAGTATCGAGCACCTGAGCATGGTAGAGCTTGCTTATTACTACTCATTACGAGTAGAGAGCACCGTAGCATGGCAGAACTCGCTAATCACTACTCATTTTGAATACCGGGCACCCAAGCATGGTCGTGCTTGCTAATCACTACTCATTACGAGTACAGGTCACTTGAGCATGGCAGAACTCACTTATTAATACTCATTACAAGTACCGAGCACTCGAGCATGGTAGAGCTCGCTCACCACTACTCATTACAAGTTTTGAGCACCGAAACATGGTCATGCTCCCTCATCACTACTCATTACGATTACTGTGCACCCAAGCATCGTAATGCTCACTCAACACTACTCATTACGAGTACCGAGAACCCGAGCATGGTAGTGTTCGCTCATTACTAATTATCAGGGTTTAGTAAGTTGTACATCTCCCCCCCCTTTAAAACTGCCCTTACTTTTAAGGAGATCTTTCAATTTTTCTACCATGGAAAATATTAGAACATCTTCTACATGATAAATAAAACCTTACTAAACTCAGTCATGAAAAACAATTTATGAGTAATTACCCTGCACAGTAGGTTGACTGCCACACATTGAAAAATAACTATTTACACAGTAAGTTCTTGGCTATTTTGCCTTACGGATGTGTCACGATTTTTGGCTTCGTAGAAGTGATACGGCCCATTAGAGTTTACTCCGGTCTGGGCAGACGGCTTCTGTGATGTCGAATGAGCTCAGAGAAAGATAAATAGCAGCAAGGACTATTTATGATGTTCATGGTAATGTTCCTGTATACTGAGTGCCTGGAAAAGTCTCAGCCTAAGTCCCACAATTCCTTTGGGTCCACTATAATTATGAATCAATCCAGAAACACATTTAGCTCTCATAACCTGCATTTGCTCCAATTGTCTGTCATCTTCATCTTTGCCAGTCCAGTATCAGTCACTGCGCTCAATGGTAACCAGCAGCAGATGCCGTTCAGTTATGAAAACAGATGCAAACTAATTAATGTGTAGTAATGAAATTATTGAGCATACGAAGATAAGCAGCTGTCAATGTCCCATCACCTGTGTTATCATTTGTCACTCTGTCAGGAGCGTGTAAACAGTCCACCTCCAGATGGCATCAATACCTTTAGGAAATTATGGAGAAGGACTACTAACAGGTAAGACATAGCCATCAAGAGCATGGCCTTCTTACAACTCAACCACCATCGCCTAATAATCATCTGTATTGTATGCATGATTTACCAAATTTCAATAAGACTGCGTTTACACTGGTTGATTACTGTGAACCCGTGTTCCTAGGAGCATTCAGGTCCCAAAAATCAGCCGTTTAAAACAGGCTGCCAATCATTTAAAGGAGAAAAACGCTTGGTCATTCGATTAAATGATTTTTACAATTGCAAATAAATCATCTTCTCAGTAGCACATTGGCCTATGTAAACAGGACATGTGCTGCAGAAAAAGAATGGTCTATGCATACAGAATGATCCATTACTGATCGTTCAGTGCACAGAAATATGGTTGGCTTGTCTAGAATGGCAATTAAAGGGAATCTGTCGTCAGATGAGAGGCAATCTGTCAGCAGATACTATATAATCTGAGAGCTGCATTATTTAGGGGTAGAGAGGCATAATTCCAGGGATGTGCCACTTATTAGGATGCGTGCTGAGGTATCAATAATCAGGGTTTTATCAGCAGGAGATAATCACTAGAACACTAGTGGATGGTCTTATGCCATGTAGCCCTTCTGCTCTGTATAGCCTAACTACCATCACTGATTAACAGTTTACTGCCGATATAAAGAATACACAGGAAGCTGCTAATCAGTGGTGAAAGCGGGATCATACACAGCTCAGCATTCACTGAACTGCTAATCAGTGGTGTTGCTGGGGTTATACAGAGCTCAGCATTCAGAGAACTGCAGCAGATAAAACAGTAATTATATAAAAATGACAACAAGCAAACCAATAAGTGACACATTGCTGTCATCAGGGCTACTGTCTCTACATCATGCTGCTCTCTGATTAAATAACGAAAAATTTGGTAACATTCCCTTTAAGCAACCGCTGTATGGCTTGCAGGTAGCCAATCAGTGGTCATTTATGTAAGACAATAATATAGTGTAAATCTTAAATTCTTAATCCATGGTATATATTATTCTTCACTACTACAAAGTGGCATACAACTTACAGCATTTTAATAGTAAATTTACAAAACGATAATGGTTAATCTCCATAGCTTAAAAAAGCAAATGTCTTTAGGTACAGCTATATTATATAAAGACTTTTAGCATTCTTATTCTTAGAAGATATATTTAATACATTATATCAGGAATGCAAAATTATAGATGGTCTTTCCTTTATTTTTCACTAAACTAACTCAATTTCTAAATTCTAGTAAAGACACAGTGGTTTTTTGTTGCCCACTTCCCTGGCACCAGCATCTGCAGTATATACTTATAGTGATACTGTATACACAGCCATTTTGCTGCATGTCCATGGTTTAATAGTGACATAATCTGCAAGAGCAACAGTAATGGACATAATATATATATATATATATATATATATATATATATATATATATATATATATACATATATATATATATATATGTATATATATATATATATATATATATATATATATGTATATATATATATATATATATATATATGCTATAAGATAATTCTTTTTAATTATCCAATAATTATGAATAATCGCAAATAATGTTTATAACATTAAAACAAATAAGTGGCATCCATAGTGCAGCAGCAGTCAGGTGGCTCCAGTGTCTGTGGTTTGGTTTCCAGCTAAAATCTGAAGTTCACTTTCCCACTTATCGGGTCCTTTACTGCAATTATGACTCCATTGTGTTCAGAAGGATGTACATTATGCCCATTGTGTGCGAAAGAACGAGTGTTTCTTTAGAAAGAACAGTTTTGCATACACAGCATTGTATAAATCTGTGGCTGTGTATGCAGACTGTATTCTAAAAGTATCCATTCCTCCTGATCTCTTAAAAACTCTTCTTGTAATTTGTGGCAAAAATAGATTGCAATTATATCTTACAACGGGATGTTCATTGCACTACTTAAATATCCATCATTTCCAGTCAGCTATTTTTCTGCTTAAAATGTGAGCTGTGAATATATCTGTCAATGAAAATGGCCAAGTGGTGTACACTTAAATTGGCGAACATTAGCCATTATTGCATGATGCTTTATACAGTGTGTTGTCGACATATCACAGCGGAAGCCCATACAATTGCAATAAGGAGTCATCCAGGGTTTCTGTATCCATTATTATGCATCATTTTTCTGAGGATCATTAATTATCTTAAAGGAGTTCATAATTTCATAGTGTTTAGGGTTGAAGATAGACATAAGTCCATCAAGTTCAACCCGTGACCTAACATGTTGATCCAGATGAAGGCAAAAAACCCCCTATGCAAACGACAGTAACACCACATTAGTGGAAAAAAATTCCTTCCTGACTCAAGACATGGAAATTAGACTAGTTCCCTAAATCAACGCCCCATCACAGAAGGGTTGTGCACAACTAGGACAGCCCCTTCTGATTCCACATGATTCCCCCAAATAAAATAATAAAGGTTATACCCACATCCCGTGCTGGCACCCTTCCAGCAGTGTCCAGGCTCGTGGTGCTGGGGCTCACGTGTGGTTGTGACTTCATGCGAGCCCCGCATCCAATCACCACCAGCTTCTGTCTCCCTGCCTTCAGACCAAAGGAGCAATCCACAGGAAGTGAGGATAGCCACAGATCTTACTTCCTGTTGATTAATTTATTTGGTCCCAAGGCAGGGAGACAGAAAGTGGTGCTGACTGGATGCGGGGCTTGCGTGACATCACGTCACTTGAGCCTTGAGAACGCGAGCCATGGCAACATTGTATGGGAGGTGAGTATGGGCTTTATTCTTTTACCTAGGAAACACATGTGGAATCAGAAGGGGTTGTCCTAGTAGTGGACTACCCCTTTAATATAGATACATTGTTGTGTTAGCAATACTCATCTGTGTAGCATTCAATAACCCAATACCCAGTAAAGTAATAATTACAAATAACTACTCAGTTATAACAAATCCACTCATCTTGCATATTACACAACTGTCCACTGGTGTTTGTTTTTTTGACACCTGTGGACCAGCATCCAAGCAGAAAAAGCTCGCAAGTTAATGCCTAAATGTTTTGAAGAGCTCACTGCAAAACAGTTCTTTCATCTTGTCAAGGGTAAGTAACAGATTCAGTTGGCATTTGGCATTACACAGTTTGACATTAATTTGCTAATTATCTATGGCACTCGTGGCTCCTAGAAGTTCAATTAAGCTAAATCCGCTGCAATTACAACCTGGAGGTCAGAACGTTAAGAGCACAAAGTTCAATTCACTTGGCACGTCATATGCACTCTCTGCCTTTTGCTCTTCTCTAAATTTTTGATAAACCGCAGCTCTCCTACGGAGAACACTCCAGTAGAGGCCACACAGCGTCCTACCAGGCCGGGCTTATGGCACACTCCCAGACACTAAACAGTCTTGATCAATATTTATACACATTTTAGTCTTGGCTGTTTATCTGAAGATACAAACAACGTTTTGTTCTGAAACCATAACATCTTGCTTTATTTCAGCTAATTTGGACAAGTTAAACTTTGCTAAATGGAGCTAAACTTTATGCTTTATACAATTCTGTGAAATATATTTGCCCCTATCCAAATATCCTCTATTGCATATTATTCATACGTAATAGTTTTTGATATTTAAACAAAAATGTTATTAATATAAAGGAATGTAATTTCCTCTGTTCACCAGTAACATATGTTGAATTGACGGCACAATAGCAAGACGATGAAGAATTATTTTTACATATAGGAGATCCCTTGGTTGGGTACAAAACAGATCTGAAAGGGATCTTATATTTCATATTGTCATTATTGATATATTTGACTCTTTAATCCCTTAATGACCAAGGTCTTTGATACGTAAACATTACATCTTTTCAACACAACACATTCTAAAGCCTCATCCTTGTATCCATTTATACCATAAGGCCTAAGACACACGGCATGAAAATCAGAGCGAGTGGAATGCGATAAAACATCGCATTCCACTCGGACCAATATTACTCTATGTGCCAGCACCCATGAGCAATTATTTTCTCAGCCCTAATCGGACCGAGAAAACAATCGCAGTATGCTACGATTGTAATGCGATCCTTGTTTCTCTCACACCCATTCAAGTCTATGGGGCGAGAGAAACATCGCACTGCACTCGAATTACACCGGTGTAATGCAAGTGCAGAGCAAGAATCGCAATAGCCATCAACGAAGGAGAGAGGGAGATAAATCCCACCCTCTCCTCTGCAGCGTCGGCCCGCCCATACTTAGCGCCGGCCCACCCCTCCTCAGTGTCAGACCACCCCTGCAGCTGTGGTCCAATCGCACGATCGGACCACAGTGGAAATGACATTCGCATGACACTCGGCTCTCCCTGTGCTGTCAGTGTGAGCCGAGTGTCATGCAAGGATCGCATTAGTCCTCATGTGGCCCCAGCCTTAGTGGTTTTTTCACGGATGGATAAATAAATACAAATCTTCTCGTATACTTTGCAATGTTAAACACATACAGCACATGGACGTCACTGATATCATCCGCGTGCTGTACGTGTTATTCACGGACTCATAGACTTGTGTTGGAGCAGGTAATATTCGTGTTGCCGGTTAAAAAAATTGACATATCTCTGTATGTGTTGCACAGATTCACGGTCTATGTAAAAACACGAGCCTGTGAATAGTACTATAGGGTATAATGAGTATACGCTACATCTGTGAAAAAAATAGATACAACACATAAGTGCCACATGGATGTGTGAATAAGGGTCCTTTATTTTTTAAGTTAATTTATCTGTTTTATTTTTAATACATCTGGCTTTCACGTGGTATGAAAACAAAAAACCCATATCTTTAGTTTTCAAATAAAGTAAAATGAGGGAAAAAGGAAAAAAATGTTTCACTTTGCTTCTATTTGTGATTCAGTGTAATAAATTGAATAAAACATGCAAACAATAATGACACCAAATATGTATGCCCTGTTCATCAAACATCATCACTTTAAAGAGGTTGGCTTTTACTTTTATATTGACGACCTATCCTTAGGATAGGACAGCAATCTCTGATCTGCCGGGATCTGACACCCCACACCCTCGCCTATCAGCTCATTTCATTGCCAGTGGAAGGAACAAGGGGTTGGAAATGCTCAGTTCTAGAGCTGCCTCGTCGTCAACTGATTGAGGCTGTGGCCGGGTACTGCACATCCGCCTCGTATTGATTTCAATGGGAAGCAGATGCTTAGTACCCAACCACGGCTGATATCAGAAGACAGAGCAGCTCTAGGACCAAGCATTTCCGGCCCCCTGCTGCCACCATCATTGAGAACAGCTGATTAGTGGGGGTGCTGGGTTTTGAACCCCGGCAGATCAGACCTTCATGACCTATCCTAAGGATAGACCATAAATGTTAAAGTAAACGACAACCTCTTTAATAGCTAAGAACAAGAGTCCCCAATTTTACTTGTGTGCAGGTCTCAGCATTCGCTTCTTTTTGGATTTGCTTTTAGACCTAGAGTTATAAGTAGACTCATTGATGCAACTGCTTGAATACAGTCAAATATTGTCATGCGTAGGAATAAAAGTCCAGAGTGTAGCCCAAGACTTCTAAGTACACATTTGTATGCACAAGGAACAGTTATTTTTTAGGATTTTTCTTATTGCAGTACCCTCCAGCTGTTTACAGCATTTTTACGACTCCCCCCCATCATCTGTGTTTTATTTACTGTAGTGGTTTCTTCCTTGTATAGTATTTCTGTGTTAGTAGTGTTTACTCATCAGCTTGACATTCACTTTGTAAACATTCTGAAAAAGCTGGGTTTTAGCATTTGCTCTATTAATTGTACACAACATCACATTAAACATGAAGACGATAACACGCGCACGCATTTGATAGTGTACAATAATATATCCTAAGAGATTATGTGATGATGCTATTCATTGTCACTGTGTAATTAGCCCTTCTAGTAACATATTTAACAATTGAACTGTAAAGTTGTGAACCTATTGATTTAACACATTCTTTCAACCTGGTTTCCAGCTCCATAATAAGGCAGTGGCCATTATAGCAACAATGCATTTTCTCGTGGGATATTGTACTGATAGATGGTAATTAAAGACAATGTCCCATATAGAATGCCTTCTAATATACAGTTTTTCGAACCAGGGTCAATTAAAAGGAGCAATAATGTGATTTCATCAGATTCAATGTCAGACAACTACACAAAAAGTCAATGATGATGGTCAATAAGAATTAGATGTAAACCAATGAAGCCTGATTTACAGGAACACATGTCTTTACAATGCTTCATCCTTGGTTTGCTGCACTAATCAGGAAAGGAAACATTGATGTTCCTCTTGTGATAATGTATTAAGTTGGTGGGATGATTACAAATGAACATGTCAGGCCTTGTTAATAGTATTTGTAGCCTACCTTCTGATAACATTTTATAATTTTACCTTATAGATAATAAACCTGAAAATATTGGCATCAAGGTGGCTATACATATCATGATCTTCTGGTGGGGTTAGTATGATAATAGGTAGAGATGGAAGAAAATGCTTTTTTAATGTGACTGATCCTTCAGTTTTGGAAGAGTAAAGCCTGCTTTACATGTTATGATTCTACATACAATATCATATGCGATCGTAACCGCCCCCATCGTATGTGCAGCACGTTCAATTTTGTTTAATGTGCCGCACAAATGATTAACCCCCGTCACACGTACTTACCCTTCCATACGACCTCGATCTGGGCGGCAAACGTTCATTTCCTGGAGTGGGAGGGACGTTCGGCGTCACATCGACGTCACGCGGCAGCCGGTCAATAGAAGCGGAGGGGCGGAGATGAGTGGGACGTAAACATCCCACCCACCTCCTTCCTTACGCATTGCTGACCGGGAGCCGCATGACGCAGGTAAGATCTGTTCATCGTTCCCGGGGTGTCACACACTGCGATGTGTGCTACCCCGGGTACGATGAACAACCTGACGTTCAATTCATAAGGAATGAACGGCGTGCGTGCGATGAACGTTTTACCGTTCATTCGCAATCGCACGTAGCTGTTACAGACTACAATGTACCTTACGATGCCGGGTGTGCGTCACTTATGACATGACCCCGCCGACACATTGTAAGATATATTGCAGCGTGTAAAGCGGGCTTAAAGGAAGATAATTGATCCTCTGTGCCAAAGATTGCCAGGGTCTAAATGCAGATGTGGATTGAAAATTAAATACCATCTTAATATTTTAAAGAAATGGTCACTTGAAGAACAGTTCCTTTAATTTCAGACATTCATGATCTATGTATTTATAAAATATTGATATATCATTATTGACAATCCTCTTTTTTATAAATGTGTAATGTTGCAGATGGATAGTGAAACTAACTTAAAAGCGGCGGGAATCTGTGAATAACTGACGCTTACTTAGTCCTTAAAGGAGTTAACCAATACTTGGACAACCCCTTCTCATTCCCCCTATTTGGTCCCATTAACATAAAAAAGCTTATATTCACCTCTCATGCTGGTGCTTGTCCAGCAGTGTTGGCTTTCACGTCCCTTGGTCTCATGCAAGGTTATGACTTCATGCAGAGCCTTGCAGCCAATCATTACCAGTTTTTCTCTCCCCGCCTTCAAATAGCAATTCAGCAGGAATTGATTGGCCAGCTGCACATCTGACTTCCTGTTGTTTAATCATTTGTCCGATGACGGGGAGAGAGAAGCCGGCAGTGTTTGGGTGAGGGGCTCATGTGACGTCACAACCTCCCATGAGTCCCAGGAACACAAGCATTGGAACAGTGTCAGGGTGGGAGGTTAGAATAAGCTTTTTTACTTTAATATGGCCAAACATGAGAAATGAGAAGGGGTTGTCGAAGAAGTGGACAACCCCTTTAATGAATCGCTTGTTAAATTACTAAAGTGTGAAAGTCAGCCACAATCATACAAGTTAGATTCTAATTCATCATAGAGTTATGTTATGCCGTTCTTACACAGGTGCCCTTTCAGCTATCTGAAAACAACTCACTCAGTCTTCAAATTTATGGCTTGTCCTGTCCACATGTCTCTTTCTCTTGTGGTCTGGAGCTGGGTTTGTTGTTTCACTCTGATTTTATACTGTCACCTTGTCTTGCAGTGAAGCTCTTCTCTGCCACCTGCCATGCTGGCTCTTCTTCTGCAGCCTTACTGCACAACCCAAATATCTGTGTCTTCCAAACACCTCTTCATTACACTACACGTCCTCTTCTTATGACAACTTCTTCCCAGGATTGTTCAGGAAAGATGGTTTTTGTCACATCTGTTGGGCAATGCTGGTATTTCTGTGAAACAATGTTCTTGCATGTATACAACTATCGAACTATCTGAACTATGGAAATTTAAAGGCTGGTGTCATGAGTGTATCTTGCTCCGGTGAGACCCCAGGTGATTCTAGTATCAGAAAGTCACAGCGACTCGCTACTGACAGGTTCACTACTGTTATTTAATAAGATCTCCTTCATTGTGGTGCTTTAAGGGTTAAGCACCCTTTTCTGCCTGGCTGCGGACTTTAGCTGTCAGTTTCAGGTGAGGATCTTTGGGATCACTCCCCTTCCCTATTTAAGCCATGTGATCTGATCACATGATGCCTGTGACAGAAACTGAATTCTCATTTCTATGTGGTCCACTTTGGAAGGAGTGAGCTCTGGAAGATGTCTGTCATGTTGTGTGCAGGTGGGATGTTTGATGCACTGAAGCCACCTGGAGTATCTTTTCCTTGCATGTCTATTTCCCCCGTTTGTATTGCTATCCTCGTGTTTGTGTATTGTAGTGGTGAGTCTAGTGAACTCATCGGCCTACTCAGTAGCCAGGGTAAGTGGAGGGCAAGCTGAGGGAATTAGGTATGCTGCTCACGACAGTTTGAAAGAACCTGTATAGGGACGCTAGGGAGCTCTGGAGTCAGCTTGAGGTGAGTTCAGGAGGTGCCCCCTCACCCTAGCAGCAGGGACCTCCATTGTATTGTGACCCCTGTTCCCCCTGTGTGTTGTAACATCTTCTAGGGGTTTACCAGGTATTAGGTAAACCCCACTAGTCATGTGCATGACAGCTGGTTGGAAACCCTATTGACACGCAAGTATGCGAATGTTGAAATAATGTTGAAATAATGCACTCATTGCATTTTATTGCCCTTTATTACATAGTATACAAATATATAAAAAGTATAACCTAATAACCAATTACTTCTGGATTGATATATGTATTCACTCATATCAGGTCAGCCTCCAAAACCAAAAGTACAGTATAATATTCTCCAAGTCAGTCATACCACAAACACACCAGTGTGAGAGAATACCTGGCTGAACTTCCAAGTAATGAACTTTGAACAAGAGATGATTGAAATGACCTTGTAGAGTCAGAATTCTCCATTTTCTGTAATGAAAAGCTTTGCTGCACTTCCCTCCGTGAAACAGAAAGAGGTTTAATTTACAACCCAGTAGAAGAGATTAAGAAGGACTCAACTAATTTTAGACAGGACAATCACTGGAGATTATGGCATGCTCTCTGTCAGCGCCACAGACACATGACGGATGGTAAATGTGAACAACAGAATCTCTCCACTACCACTGACTTCTCTAAATCCAAACTCTCAGTGGTGTCTCATTAATCCAAATAAAGCCAACAACTTGTTGAAAGAGCAGCACCTGCCATGGATCAAAGAAACATGGAGGATTTAAATAAATGCATTTCAAATAATAAAGTATGATTATGTCTTGTACTTTAGGGTATTTTCGAGAACTGTTAGTACAGTCTGCTATTGCTTGGCTGCCATTATACACAGAGTATTAATCACTTTCATTTTTCAGATTAAATGTGTTATTTCTTCAACATTAACTTTTGCATTGGAACTTTTGCTCTGGAACTCTAAAGTAATGTCACAAGTAAAAGATGATTGAGTACCATTCAGTTAGAATTATGGATTTTTTCCGTTGTTTCAGGTAACTTTTCAGAATAAGTTGTCATTTATTGTATACATGAGTAATAATATTTCTGATTTGTATTCTATAATTTTCAAGTTTTTCCTTCTGAAGGCTCTATATTTAATTATACGTTGTGTGGTAAGGTTGCAGCAGATAGAACAGAGGCTATACTTCCTATAGAGAGGAAAAGATTCTGCTCATCTGCAACTCTCTCTATAGCATAATCAAAAACAACAGCAGTAACATGGATGGAATTAGACAGCAGTATTGAGCAGTGCAGCTTTGTATACATCACTAGGGCAAGACAGCAGTACTGAGAAGTGTCGCTCTGTATCCAGCATTAGAGAAAGACAACAGTACTGAGCAGTGTAGCTTTGCATCCAGCACTAGGGCATGACAGCAGAACTGAGCAGTGTAGCTTTGTATCCAGCACTAGGGCATGACAGCAGAACTGAGCAGTGTAGCTTTGTATCCAGCACTAGGGTAAGACAGCAGTACTGAGCAGTGCAGCTTTGTATACATCACTAGGGTAAGACAGCAGTACTGAGCAGTGTAGCTTGTATCCAGCACTAGGGTAAGACAGCAGTACTGAGCAGTGTAGCTTTGTATCCAGCGCTAGGGTAAGACAACAGTACTGAGCAGTGTAGCTTTGCATCCAGCACTAGGGCATGACAGCAGAACTGAGCAGTGTAGCTTTGTATCCAGCACTAGGGTAAGACAGCAGTACTGAGCAGTGTAGCTTTGTATTCAGCACTAGGGTAAGACAGCAGTACTGAGCAGTGTCGCTCTGTGTCCAGCACTAGGGCAAGACTTCAGTACACTTGGTAGGAGCTGCACAATCTGTGTGTATCACTTTACCTCTTTCTGCAACTTCTCCCTCCTCTTGCCCCTCCCCTCTCCATAGAATTCTATTGGCAGTAACAGCAGCGATGTCTTTCAGGATACTGAAAATCTGTCTCATCTCAGCCTCTGCAGATTCATTTTAGTAGTACATTGATTGCACAGTAAGAGAGCAGTGTAGGAGCTAGGACAGTTGGGATAGGTGGGGAGAAAATAGAAAATGGGCCCGATAAATTAAGAAATGCTATTTTCTATAAAAATAAAAATTACAACGTTTCTTGTCATTTGTTCACTTGACTTGTGCTAAGTCAACTGTTAAATCAGTAGTGGCTTTATAAATATTTAGTCTTGTTCTTTGTAACCTCTTGACCTTGAAAAACTAAACTACCATGTCCAAATGGCTAAAGACATAAAACTATTTACAGGTTTGACTAAGAAAAAAATATTAGGGGATTGCCCACAATGCAATATTCATAGGTCGGAATTCATCCAGTGCAGTTTTCAATAGTTTTTTTTTTAGATATAACAATGATTTCATTATAGCGTGGTGATCTTTCTTTAAGTTGCTCTTCCGATTTTGGTAAAATTGAAAATTGTGAATGCTCTAATAGACAACAGGTACTCCTAAACAGGGCACATGATTAATAATAGGTAAACTATTGTCCACAATCTACAAATACATAGTTAGAGATTACAGAAACATGCATAAACTATTGTTTCAGACTTCTCCAAGAAAATAGTGTTTAGTTAGAGATTGACTGCAAAAATTCCATGAGGGTGGGCTGGTCCTGACCCATTGGCGTCGGCTGGAGCTGACCATCCATCAGGGTGTGCTGGTGCTGACCCTCCATGAGGGTAGGCTGGTAATGACCCTCCATGAGGGTAGGCTGGTGCTGACTCTCCATGAGGGTGTGCTGGTGCTGAACCTCCATAAGGGTGGACTGGTTCTGACCCTCCATGAGGGTAGGCTGGTGCTGACCCTCCATGAGGGTAGGCTGGTACTGACCCTCCATGAGGGTAGGCTGGTGCTGACTCTCCATGAGGGTATGCTGGTGATGACCCTCCATGAGAGTGGGCTGGTTCTGACCCTCCATGAGGGTAAGATGGTGCTGACCCTACATGAGGGTAGGCTGGTGCTGACTCTCCATGATGTTGGGCTGGTGCTGACCCTCAATGAAGATGTGCTGGTGCTGACCCTCTTTGAGGGTGGGCTGATGCTGACCATCCATGAGGGTGGGCTGGTGTTAACCCTCCATGAGGGTAAGCTGGTGCTGTCCCTCTGTGAGGGTAGGCTGGTGCTGACCCATCTACATTACATGTATAGTGACAATTCAAGTATAAGGTATACACATATTAAATAATTGTTTTAGAATAATTTAGCTTGTCTGCTGCTGGTCGAGATCATCAAATTTTCCAAGTGACAAACTATGCAAATTTAAAAGTCAAAATTTGATTTGCATGTAAACTGAATGTTCCTTATTATGTTATGGGGTCTTTCCAGACTAGAAACCCCCGAGCATAATAAATGTAGAATGTAAAAAAAAGAGAAATAATCACCTTTCTCACAGCTTTCACAGCCAGACTTATTTTCTTCTGTGCATCTTTTTTTCCTGCCCGACAAATGCATTTGGCCTGCTTAAATCTGTCCATGGCTTTTTCATCTAGGCCTCAGATTACTGTGCGCTGACTAGACCTTTGCGACGAACATTGACGTATAAGGCCTAGTCATGGGCCTAGTCGTGGCCGGATGCCCAGGGATAGAGTGAAGCAGGCCAAAGAGGAAAAGCATGAAGGTGAATGAGTAAAGAGGAGGTGTGGAGAATCAGCCTGTGGGACAGGGGAGTGGTGAGGTGAGTATTATTTGCTTCTTAAACCTTTTGCCCAGCCTCTATGTTTTAGCAAAATGATGGCTACATCTGGCAGTCATTTTGTTAACTCAATGTATTCTTAATAATTTGAGGAGAATTCAATTCCATCAGACTAAGGCTATGTGCCCACGTGTGTGCGCTCTGCACCGCAGTGTAAAAGTCACTGCATGTCCGCTTCAGAGCACAGCTGAAAAGCTCCGTTCTGAAACTTTGGTGACTGCAGAATTCCTGCAGAATTCATGCGATCGGGATGCTGCCTCTCCCTATAGACAGAATGTAGACAGCATGCAGAGCGCACGAAAGAAGTGACAGGTTGCTTTTTAGAACGCAGCGATTTGGCAGCATGCAAATCGCTGCATTCTAAACCGCCACGTGGGCATGGATTATGCACATTCTTCATAGATTATGCAGGGGACGCAGGATGCATGCAGTTACGCTGAAGTGCAATACGCAGCGTAACTGCATGCAAATACGCAACGTGGGCACATAGCCTACATTTGCTCATCTCTTACTGCTATAGACTAATGATATAGAAATAATACTACACATAGTAATCCATTTCTTCGTGTGTAACTGCATTTGCATTTCAGTCACAGCAGTTAACTACCTGTTACTTCATCTTATTGTACCAGTAAAAATGGAAAAGGCCTAAAACTACAACCACTAAGACTACAACTCAAAAATATCTCCCGGATCCGTGCTTTTCTTAATGAAGAATCAGCAAAAACATTAGTGCATGCCCTCATCTCCCGCCTCGACTACTGTAACCTCCTGCTCTCTGGCCTCCTTTCCAACACTCTTGCACCCCTCCAATCTATCCTAAACTCTGCGGCCCGCTTAATCCACCTCTCCCCTCGCTATTCCCCAGCCTTGCCACTCTGCCAATCCCTTCACTGGCTTCCCATCGCCCAACAACTCCAGTTCAAAACATTAACCATGAGATACAAAGCCATCCACAACCTGTCTCCTCCTTACATCTGTGACTAAGTCTCCCGGTACCTACCTGCACGCAACCTCAGATCCTCACAAGATCTCCTTCTCTACTCCTCTCTTATCTCCTCTTCCCACAATCGCGTACAAGATTTCTCCCGTGCCTCCCCCATATTCTGGAACGCTCTACCTCAGCATATCCGACTCTCCCCTACCGTGGAAAGCTTCAAGAGGAACCTCAAGACCCATCTCTTCCAACAAGCCTACAACCTACAATAACTCTCAGTCCAGTACACCACTGCGCAACCAGCTCTGTCCTCACCTATTGTACCATCACCCATTCCCTGTAGACTGTGAGCCCTCGCGGGCAGGGTCCTCTTTCCTCCTATACCAGTCTGTTTTGTACTGTTAATGATTGTTGTACATATACCCTCTTTCACTTGTAAAGCGCCATGGAATAAATGGCGCTACAATAATAAATAATAATAATAATAATAATAATAAAACACCATAGTCATATTGCACAGGATATAAATACAGCCTTTTCACCTCCTTGCTGTTAAGGACTATCATTATGTAAAATGCAAGAAAAAAAAGAGATAAAAGAAAAAAATCTAAATATAAATTGTGTAGTATTTCAACAATGGAAAAAAATATTACAATAGGGTTTGTCACAGTCAGCGGCTGCGAATGACAGATGTTATTAGGAGGTCAATAACAGTTTGACCAAGGCGGAGAATTTCTCCTGACACGTCGCTTTCCTTTACCAGAACTAGTGTCAAGTAAGGCTTAATTATATTGTTTGTGTCGTGGCCTTGTGCTGCCTCATTTCTATTTAGATGACTGTCTATGATTGTCACATTTGCTCCCTGCTGTATTAACAAGTATAGTATTAGCAGCCTCTCCCATTACAATGGCTATGAGAAAGCTTGTGGGCTCCACAACCTAATGTGGTGATTATTTAAAGCGATCAGCAAAACAACTGTGAGTAAAAAAGGATCAGGGAAAACCTACAAGTCAAGCCATATCTATGAAAGGGAATTCTAAGCAATAGTGCACCAACAATTGTGGAACTGTACAGTATACTCAAATTTCATGGGCTGATGACTTATGAAATTAATATGCTACCCACAGTAGTATAACCGGTACTATGGCAGGTGTTTTAGGCACATCAAATTCAACATAGTTGGGAGTTTGAGGGTGATATATATATATATATATATATATATATATATATACACACATACAGTATATATAGTGTATGTATACAAAAATATATCCTGCAAGAGCATCTAGGAATCAGACTTTACATAGATAACTATTTTTTTCTCCACTGGGACTGAGACATCTCTGGGAGTCCAATCTGGGTACAAAAGAAGTCCAAAGTGGCAATTTGGGGGGCAATGTTTTAACAAAATTGTGCTTTCTATATTTGCTACTCAGCATTCTTTGAGTAAGCAACAAAACTAAAAACAGAAGAATAAGATCATGGGTTTAATGGAGTTATCCAATAGTTTAAAAACAACAAGTTTGACTGCAGCAGCCAATTAGTAGCCTCATCTTTTATGAATGCTATTTCTGGGAAATGCATGCTTCTTAATAGTTTATTATAGGCATGGGGAGCTGGGACATTTAAACACAGGGGGATAATGAGGGTCTGAATATGCTGATCCCAAACTGTGAAGAAATCATGTAAAGCTGGCTAGATTAGGTATACCATAAATATAATCAATTTGCAGGACCAATGGCAGTATTCTTTCTCTTCTTTGGAAGCGGTGAGAGTCACTAAGTATCTGAAAGCCCTCCTCGCTCCTCTTTTGATTAGCTTACCTCGCACAACGTAGTCATTACGGTTTGACGCACTTGTGACTTTGCATGAGACTGTCTAATCAAAAGAGGAGCTGCAGATTATTCCTGGTTGGAGGAGGTTGAAAGAGCTTCCGTTTGATGGCCAAGTGTCATGGCCGCTGGACCATGCCCGGCAAATCTATTCACACCAACTCTAATAAGAACTACAATAGTAAAGTAAACTGCTATAACACTGACATGGACTCAACATCAAGAGCTTTTGTTGTAGAAGTTAGTGACCGAATTCTCACAATTTTTGAGATATATAACATAATTGGTCGTGCTTCTTTTTTTTGGGGGGTGGGGGGTTATTAGTGCCAGAATAACTTTTGCTATATGCTTTTCTATGGATGATATTCCTGTGCCTTGTAAGGCAAGTTAAGTAGTAGCGCCTTTCCAACACCTTTAATGTCTTGTTAGCACATTTATGCTATATGAATTTAACACATCACTTACTGAGCAGCGTTCAATGTCATAAACGTGCTAAAGGCAAATAAAAATGTTCCTGTCTGCTAAGTCTCACCATTTCTAAAAACTCGTTTGCACCCGTGCCCTTGAAATCTAAGTCTGGCAAAGACAGCCTGCAATTAACAATAAAAATGTGTGGGGACAGCTAAATATTAGCTCATTCTACTGCATTTTATATAATGACTTTCTACCACAAGATGGAGGTCAGTAGGGTCTGTTGCCTAGAAACTGGGTTTGCATCGCTGCATTTAGCTGGCTGAGAGTTGGAATTCCTATATTGTTAACAACTTTTCACATGTATATATGCTGCGGAAATAGATCAAGGTTTTCTCCGGAACATAGGTATGAGCAGGCTAAGGGTATGTGCACACGTATAGGATTTGGTGCAGAAATTCCTGCGCTGTTTCTGTATTTTCGGTGCGTTTTTGCCGTGTTTTTTTGATGCAGATATTCTCCATTCATCAGTATGGGTGAAATCTGCAGCCAAAATGCTGAAAGTATTGATATACTGATGATTTATTTCTGCACCAAATCTACAAGTAAAAAATACTCAACGTGTGCATGAGACTTCAGGATTCTCATTGACTTTGCTGGCAGCGGGATTCCCTTCACATTTTGTGACACATTTGCACGGAAAAATGCAGCAAAAAATGCCTCAAAAACGCAAAGTGTGCACACAGCCCAATTCTTGCAATCTTAAAAATAATATTTAAGAAACATGAAGTTAACCCCGAGTCATGGCTACGACTTTAGACCAATTTTACTCTGACTTCTGTATATACTGTAGAGCAGACACATTACTCATGATGTGAAATGGAAAGAACAGGCGATGTATACAATAACAATGTCACTGACATATGGGTAATAAAGGAGATAAATGTAAGAACTGATCTGATCTACAACCAAAATGCTAAATAAGTCATAAACAAGTAACAAAGCCCATTGAATTAACACAATTATGTATTGTTTTACGTTCTATCATATATAAAGGTAATTATATGAATCCAAAACCTTGATAATGTTGATAGTTTCCCACTATATCCCAAGGCAGGAGAGATGAGAAAATGCTCATGCACAACTGTGTGACAGATGCTTACAGGTTGTGAAACTGGCACAATACTTCCTCTCATTAACCCAGAGAGGGATATTAGTGACGTACTATAACTATAGCATTGAGGCAGAGGTTGGAAATAGAAAGCAAGTAGATTTGGCATGTTTGACTGTAGAGAAAGAAGTGTACCCCTCCCCCATTAGCCACAGGTGATTTCATAATCTACTCGCCCATACAAAAGGAGGTTTTTAACCCAGAGAGAGGCATTAGAGTAGGTACCCTGTATACGAGATGTGCCTTGATGCGGCTACTGAGCAGCTATAGAAATGGCCATTTTTGTTTCCTAAATATCTCAATTTTTGTTATATTTCCTTTATCAGTAATACATGTCTATATTCTTACATAAATGGTTTGCATACTTTGGCATTTCAGAGTGCAAACTGTCTGTTTTTGTAGAAAAGGAAGCCATTGAAGCCAAGCCTTAACCTGCTATCTGTTGTTCTAAGACCGAGCGAGGTGAGTGTGGGCACCTGTCGGGGCTGTCTTTTAGATCCATGGGTTTGGTAAGCCTGTGTGAGGGAGAGTAATAGTGACCACTGCGGATACATATGTATGAGAATTGGGCAACACTGAGACCAATGTGAAAGATGTGACAATTAGATAGAGGCAGGGTGCAGGATGTGGCACAACACTAGGCACACTGCATATGACTACTCCACGAGGAAGCTTTGTTTGATGTTTCATTGTATCCTGTTCGAGTTCAGCAGCATTCCATGTTTTACTGTTTCCATACTGTAAGATCTGTAAAAGATAACTCAAGCTGCTTTTAAGGTCAGATTTCTATTAGTGTCTTGTCAGGAAGCCTTCTTTCCTGTGCATCCTCACAACACTATAATAATATTTGCATTAAATGAGTCCTTACCTCAAGGTATTAGAACTAGCACTAGTATAGTTGATAGTCACATAGAATAGAGGCGGATTGTATGATTTCTAACGAGTCCTTGAAGAACCCTTATTGATTTCCATATTTCCTTTGCCACTAGGTGAAGCAATCCTCTGAAGAACTCCAATTGCCAACTAATAGCATTGTAGAAGAGGATGGAAGGAAAAAAACAACTCCAGGATCTTCTGGTTTTAAACTATATTGAGGGGCTCATTGTGATCTCTATTTTGGGACTCCTTTTTATATGTTTACTTTGTGAGTAAAGAATACGACCACTATCAGAAAACAAATGAGTCCAAAGTGGAGACAATCTACAATATCAGTTTTCTACATAGCAATATTCTACATTGCATATAAGCATGGAACCAACTAAGAATGCCGAGAAGGCTTGAGCCACTTCCTTAACCTACAATGCCCTCAGGGCTTTATGTAACAGTACTATGACACCCACTTTATATAACATGGAACAAATTTATTTTTGAAATGGTCTAAAGATATAGGACTGCTTTATTCATTTGACCTCTTTTAAAGAGTGATAAATGGCTCACATACATAAGCTATAAAATCCCGAGAAGCCGATCCATTCCATATGCCCTTCAAAACTAATGCTTTCCACATGATCTTTCCATCGCGCACACCTATTTAGCTTAGTTTTCATTTATGAGCTGTGTCCCCAAATACAAGATGAATTAACAGTTTGATCACAGATGGAACTTATTTACCATTAACCCTTGTCTGGTACCATGAAAAAAAATCAGTTTGTACCAATTTACATGGGGTCACGTTGACCCCATGGTACTAGACAAGGGTTAACAGTAGAGGTCTACACTACAGTTTATATTCTCGTATGTCTTACATCATCGTACATCATCACTAGGTAGCTTGACTTCTATAGGAGAGCTTATGGTATTTATTCCATTCATTATGCTTGTCTTGACCAATATTCCACATTTTAATCAACTCCACAAATTTAGGATCATCCTTTTTTACCATCATAGAGATTTTTGATATGTTTGGCTTTGTATATACTATTGAGAAACATAGTTATGTATGTGCTTCTTGGCGAACGTGCTTCTCGAACGTGCTTCTAACAGCCTATTCAACTGATCTCTACTTTATAGATCAAGGAACAATATCTTAATGTTGCCAGGGCAACCCTGGCTGGAGTAGAATAGTCACCTGACAACTGTCATATCAACCGCAGGTACTTATTACTAGGAGCTATAATGCTAAGAAAAAGTAATACTGCAAATATATTCCGAGCCTGTATATACACAGATCCACAATGAAAAGGATTGCTTTCTTTTCACAGCTCCAAACTGGTATTCAAATTCATCATGAATGTATAAACTTTTCTAATTTGTGGCACAAAAATAATTGCAGAGCATATAATTGGAGTATTTATGTTCATCCGTGTTCGTTCAACACTATTTAGAATTTATTAGAATGAAGGTTACACGTTTCCAATAGCTCCAT
This sequence comes from Anomaloglossus baeobatrachus, assembly GCF_048569485.1. NCBI lineage: Eukaryota > Metazoa > Chordata > Amphibia > Anura > Aromobatidae > Anomaloglossus > Anomaloglossus baeobatrachus. Next base: position 410,946,868 of record NC_134356.1, read on the forward strand.
AAGCACAGTGTTATTAAAGTGTCAGGCTTTAGAAATGGAGCTGCAATTTAGTTTTTCTATTTATTTTCTATTATTTTGAACTTTCAATCAACAGAACAGTATAAGACTTTTGCTCAGTTACCAAACAGTAAAAAATATTAACTAAAACTGGCAAAAGTCTACAAATAGGGTGATAGATTCATGGTTTAAATACAAAAACAAGGAACTGCTTGTATCGCAAAATTCTAAGATATAACATTGCCATTTCTAGTGCTGCTTGTGGTTGACATTTTTTGTCTGATACTATATCAGTCTGCAGGAGATCATATTCAGAGCAGCTTCCCTACAAGTACATTGTATTCATTTATAGACTACATATCTGTGTAATGTGATGGATTCAATGGCTGCAGAGATGCTAAAACTTAGGTACCACAAAGCAACTTTTTGCATCTAAAATCATACCTTTTAGGTAACTTTCCAGAATACGTTGTAATGTCTCTACATGGGGAATAACTATTCTGGCAATTATGTGACTTGTTTATTGCGTTTTTGTCACAAGGGGATATTTGCAGGGCACTATCAATTGTCACGGTGGTATCAGGATCTGTGGAAAATACAGATTCTGGCCCTCTGCCTTCTAACTTCTCTGAGGTCTGTGATCAGCGCAGGGAAACACAAGAGTCGTCTCACAGGCTTAAACAGGCTAGGAAACGTTAATCTCTGCTGGGCTGCTTGTCAGTCTCTTTGAACACATGCTGTGGGGGAGCCAATCACTTTCACTCTGCTGTGATATATGCTGGCTGAACTATTTAATCAATGCCAGCTATAGTTTACCTATACTGGTCTTGTAAGGTGTTGAGATTCAAACTTGTGGCTGTTGTGCTTTATTGCTCTGAACGGTTGTAGTATTAACCCTTGTTGCGCCCTTCCTGCTCTTGCTTTTCTCCTTAGTCTCTTACTGTTTGTTCTTGTCATTTTGCAGTGTGTCTCAGTTTAGTTTTTCCCCTGCCTGTCTTTATCTGTGTTAACGTCACACTCCTGCCCCTTCCTTCCCTAGGGTGAGGGTGATAACAGATTAGATCTGGTCAAGAGAATAGCCAGGCTTGGGTCTCGGGCATCTCCACCATTAGAGGTAATCCTGAGGTTAAGAATAACCTAGGGTCCTCTAGTGTGAGGTACAGTATAAGAGCCCCCTGTCCTTCGCTATTCTGTAGTCACATCATCACAGTTTTTTACCAGTTTTTCCTCCTGCATTTGTCTATAATTTTAAGTGCTCATTGAGCTAGAGAGTGGAGACTAGCTTCTTTGATGTCTTTCATACACAGTAATGGATTTCTGCTCTTCTTACTGTGTATAGCACAAAGACAGAAGCAGCAGCATGTAAGAAAATATACAGCAAAGCTGAGCTTTGTGGCTGTGAATCCAGCACTGAAGTAAAATGTGTTATAAGATGCAGCTCATTCTGCTTGGTCTCTGACTGTGTTGAGCGCTCCTCACTCCCGCTTTCTTTTCTATAGAATATAACAAGAAGTCCAGCCTAAAACCTCACAGTGCTTTGACCAAGAAGTATTTGAGCTGAATTTTGAATGGATGATGACTTCAGGATGCAGGGGGAGAAGTGGTTCATACATGGAGAAAGAAGTAGATTTTACTCATACGATATCTTACATTCGGCTGTACTATTAACTTATGCAAAATATAAACAAGTTATTTTTTTCCAATGTTAACATCACTCACTGTGTCACTGGATTTTCCATGTAATCCTACTAGACATTATCATATATCTTCATGTTAAATTTAATTTTCCTTGAACTTTACAAAAATTTGTATTTTCCAGAATATGAATGCCTTGCAATTTGCTTCTCGTGGCTTCAGGAAAGTGGCCTTTGCTGAACCGTAGAAGGTCAAGCAAATGGTTTAAAATAATAATACTGCCTACCTGCCCACCATCCCTGCAGCTCGTCTTCTGGTCCAATGTGCCTCCTCTTTTTCCCCTTCTCCACGTTGTTCTCCTATTTTGACTGACTTCCGAATTGACTAGGCCTCTGACATCACTGCTTCACCACGTTGCACATTGTGACATCACAACATGGTGCACAGTGAAATCTGAGGCCTAGTCAAGCAGGAAGTCATGGCCTGGATAGAAAAGGCCAAAGTGGATGCGCACAAGAGGTAAAGGGGAAAAGAAGAGGGAAAGGAGAACACAAGAGGTGCGGAGGATCCTACGGCAGGCTGTGAGGATGGTGGGACAGGAGAGCGGTGAGGTATTATAATACTATAATAATAGCATAATAAGGAGCATTCATTTGCACAGAATACTGTTGATGTGAATTGAATTTCCCTGTGAAATCCATTCAATTTGGCAAATTCAGATTTTGGTAGATTCGATCATCTGTAAGTCCTACAGTATGATCCAGTCATTACGAAAAGTAGTACTAACAAGTGACTATACAACAAACGTGCAACAGCTTTAAAATATCAAAAAGGTTTCAAAGTATAAGCTTGTGTCTTCATCACACTCTTCGATGGCAGCAAACTGGTACATATCTTATTGTGCTTGCAGCTCTCCTGTGCAACATGAATCATTAAAGAGACGGCTTAGAGGAATCAAACTGCCTGCAATTACCATATTAGCATCACTTTGCACAGGCCCTTCCGAGCGTGGTTTTTCAGGTCTGTGCTCAGGCTGCTGTCACTGTTTGTCTTGTTTTCAAAGACTCACCAAAGCATTACACTGCATTTTTGATAGCTACCATTCCTGCAGCTGTTTTCTCTACACCGGGATGACAGCCGTGCTTCCTACCGTCTATATCTCAGATTTAAAGGAAAATGCACTGATAAGACTAGATTGAATGAAATAAGAATGAAACTTTTTAAAGCTTGCCTGCGTAATATTCACATTTAGATATGCACATATCTGCTGTTTGAAATGGTAATCTGCTGCTGGGAAAGCCATTACTTTATCTGTAATTGTGTTATGCACTTTCATATTAAAATATAAAGACTGCGGACGTCTGTGGAATAGTCTATTAAAGAACCTACTAACACTGAAGTTTCAGAAAAACACCCCCTAAAATAGGATAATATCATAAGTGAATAGAAATTCTTCAGTTGTCCTCTTCTGTCAAGCTGTCAAATATTCTTTTTCAGTTAACTTTTTCTTATTCATAGTAAGCTGAGCGACAACTGACATGGCTGCCATTTCATTTCCCACTAGCCTGTCATCGAGATTGTCTAGATACTTGAAGGGCGAACAGTTGTCCAGTGGCTTGTTTCCCATAGAGGATCACTGAGGTCATAGTTTCAATAATCCAGCAACTTAATTATACTTAAAAAATCACTCCTAATTTTTGTATTCCCTACAACTGTGTAAATCTGTATGTAATATAGTATATGTGAAATAAAATATTCATTGATCGCCGTCTTCCAGTTCTGTGAGATTCCTGGGTAGTCTTGCATGCACTGCTCTTTTGAGGTCTAGCCAAAAACTTTCAATGATGTTCAGATCAGAGGACTGTGAGGACCAATGTAAATCTTCAGCTGGCACCTTTTGAGGTAGTCTATTGTGGATTTTGATATGTTTAGGATCATCTTCCATTTATAGAAGCCATCCTCTTTTTCAATTTCAGCTGTTTTTACATCAAAATTTCTGTGAGAACTGCTCGGAGGATTGCTAGAGAGGTAAATCAGAACCCATGCATGTCTGCAAAAGACCTTCAGGAACATTTAGCAGACTCTGGAGTTGTGCTAAATTTCCTCCGACTACTACTCTACCCAAAACTATCTCTGACTCCCCAACTCCACGTTTTTACTCTGACTCCTCAGCCATGGAAAACTATAAACCAGCAACATTTCATTTAACTCCACTGTGCCATGGTCTTGGACTCAATACTGGTCATCAGTCAAGATCCCATGAGTGAGACCCACACTGATCTAAAAATAAAACAGCTGCACTTTACCACCCTATTTCTACTCACCCCCCGCCCCCTTACAGTTATGTGACCATATGAGCACTTGCTAGTATAGGTGTCTTGTGCACCATCATCACTTGTGGTTGGATTTTCTGTTTTCAGGATTTGGTCAATTAATCTGGGCACATTATACAGCTAGTATAAGTATCCCTTTGGCACTCACTGTGATATATAAATTATTTCATATATCCTTCATTGGGGATTTGTCTTGTACTCTAATCACAGTATTGAGCCACAGCTATGCTAATACTAAATTGCCCTAATAAGAAATGTTTTTTGGCACATATTGCAACAATTACAGTATATATGTTCAATTTTTAAATTAATTTCACATTTTTTTACTGCATTTTGCCAAATATATATTATAGTACCATTTTCAGATCTAAGTCCTTCTGTGCCCATGGGTGATTTCATCTCTTTACATACTAATCACCTACAGTTGTTGCTAATGGAGTGGTTATAATAGCCCATCCACCTTCACTGTCATTTCTTAATTTTCGCCATCCCATGTTTTAATTGTGTATTTGATATTTTGTACTATATACTCCCTGTCCCTCCCCCCCCAATGTTCTATATGGAGTTTGCACACTATGTGGGGATCAGTATTCTGTGACCCCTGTATTTTGGCATCATTATTGGTGCACTTATTTACATGAACTAAAAATGATCACCTATCCAGTGGAATACTTCTAAAAAGCCTAATGTCATTCAAAAATTGGTCTGATTCTTCCTTACTATTATTCCTTTGTTTGTGTCTTGTAACTCAAGTAAATACAACTCAGGGGAGTATCGGCAATTCAGGGGAATTACTTCTTTTTACTTAACACATATAAATCTAATACATCTTGGTGCCAGCTCTGAAAATTACAAAGAATTCTAGCCATTAGTCATAAGTAAATTGATGCATTCTCTCTTGACTTTGTATAAAAGCGTAATATTATCTCCATTATTTCATACTCTGCAATGAGCTATAATACAGAGTCAGGTTACTGCCTAAAATGTCACATTAGCGACTTGGCATTTCACCGACAAGAAAGCATCCAGTAACTGTCTAATTATCACGTCTCTGGCTAACTGTGTACACCATATACAATGTCAAATAAACAGTTCTGACAAGTCTCATAATTGAATGTATTACTGGGAAGAGCTAGTCCTGACAGAAGAGCCTGGATCATTAGAGGGACTCTTATAGAGGGAGTTTAGTGTGACCCTATTAATGGCATGTTAAATTTACTCCTCCCCTTGTTAATTCATTCTAATAATTTGAGAAGAGTGGCGCCATTAGCAGCATGTCCTCTGGAGGTTCCGTCACCTCAAAGAAACCTAACAAGCTCTTTTCTGATCGCTATGTCACCAAATTAAATAGAAAACCATTTCACATATTTCTGGAACATTTACCCTATGCCTGCAATATATTTTTCTCTAATAACATGAGCTTGTGAAAGTACTATAAGCCCTATTATAAATGATGTACTGCAATGTAACTGACGTATGGCGCTATACCGAGATCCTGGATGAAAAAGTGCAGCCATTGCGTGTGTACGTACGGACTCAGAAGAATGTGCTCTACTTTCCGCCTTAATAAAATGTCACATCTATTTGGTTTACCTTTATTTATAGATCCTGCTGGCACAATTTCCCTAATGATTTCTCTGCCCAATGATATGCAGTCTTTTAATATGTGATCGGACCAGTGTGAATCAACGCACTCATTAAAAAGACCTTATATAGTCAAGGAAATCCAATAAGAACACATTAGGTATCATTTTCAATTCAACTAAATAGTCCATATTAATTCATTTATGATATCTGGCACTTTTACAGAATGAGATCATAGCCACCACGAAGATATCTTAACTCGCACGTCTGCTGGAATGTTTTAGTACAGCACTCAAGGCCCCATCATGCTTTCTCCAGGCTCGAATGTTGACTGATGTTTACCAAAAGGGGACTTAAAGGGGTTTTCCCATGAACAAAATTTATTTCAAAATTGATTTTAATCAATAGATCTGTGAATAGTAATAATTTATACAATTGGATGTGTTTAAAAAAAATGTTTCTGTACTAAGATAATCTTATATATGTGTCCCTGCTGTGTACTGTGTAATGTCTGTGTCTGACTGTACAGGTCTGATCATACCACATCTCCTGGGCAGGGGAAGATGCAAAAGAAAGTATACAAATAGCACAGCATGGGGTCGTATCGGATTCCTTTTTTGACGTAAAGCATTTCCCTGCCTGTTTTTATAAATTAGTTTACCTCATAGAAAGAATAATTTGCAATCACATGCTGTAATGTCTGTATACTTTAATACTTTCTCCCCAGCTCAGGAGATGTGGTATGATCAGACCATGTCCCTGTATGGTCAGACACATCATTACACAGTATATAGCAGGGGTAGATTTATAAGATTATCTCAGCACAAGAACACTTTTTAAAAACACATCCAATTGTATAAATTATTACTTATTTTAATATCTATTGATTTAAATCAACTTTAATCTGAACATTATGTGTGAAAAAAAACCTTTAAAAACATTAGAATGTATTACTGGGTGTTAAGCCCTCTTTGTTACTAACTGTTGTTTAGTGGAACCACTCATGGAAAATACCATTGAGCCAGAATTGAGGACTTAGGATTCAATATTGGACATAGTTAATGCCAATCATGTTTTACCTATGCTTAAATAACTAGTACATGAATATGAAATTACCTTACCGAGATTTAAACCGGTTCCTATAGTCTATTAAAATGATTTTATTATCGGAAATGATAATTTTAGTCAAAAGAAGTACATATTATCACATATACAGCCCCTACTCAATTGCAATAGCTTATGTTACTCTTTCTTTCTTTGAGACACAACCAATATATGCAACCGCATATAGCAATTGCATTTTTATTAGATACTTAAAATTGTTAAAATATCAAACATATAAAAGATGTCTCCAAAAACAGATCCCCTCAAAGGGTAAATATTATATTGGGAACATACTAGTCAGACAACTCCCCGTATAGTATAAATAGTAACAACCAGTGATTACAATTGGACCAATCAAAATACAAGTAGTGCAGGTATTAAGCAAAATGACAAAGTACAAACACAAGTGTGCTTAAGAGATATCAAAAAGAAGACACATAATAAGCATATAGCTTTACAAAAAAGGTCCTATGGTAACCTGCAGAATACCTATAAGGGAGTCAGCAAACGGCAATGGTATTCCACACACCCAACGCATGTTTCGCGTTGGCGATGCTTCTTCTTCATCTTCATCTACTGTGGGTTATCATAGGACCTTTTTTGTAAAGCTATATGCTTATTATGTGACTTCTTTTTGATATCTCTTAAGCACACTTGTGTTTGTACTTTCTCGTTTTGCTTAATACCTGTACTACTTGTATTTTGATTGGTCCGATTGTAATCACTGGTTGTTACTATTTACACTATACGAGGAGTTGTCTGACTAGGTGTTCCCAATGTAATATCTACCCTTTGAGGGAATCTGTTTTTGGAGACATTTTTTTATTTGCTTGATATTTTAACAATTTTAAGTATCTAATACAAATTCAATTGTTATATGCGGTTGCATATATTGGTTGTGTCTCATGCTAAGTGGTCTTAGTTCCCCACTTTTTTTATTGTGGTTTTGGTGTTGTTGGTAACTCTTTCTTTACAGCATAAAGTAAAAAATGAAATTGTAAAGCAGCAGACTTTGCAAGAATCTGATGTCTCTTGAGCCAGTATGTAATAATACATCCAGGGATATCTTCTGTGATGTGAACCAACTTCAGGTCATTCGTAGACTTTGGTCACAGCCAGGTTTATCTGTCTCAGGGATTTTCTCCAGCAGTGTTCCCTGTTTTGGTGCAGGAGAAGCTCCCTGACACAGATACACCATGATTAAGGTCTATGGATGACCAAAACATTAGCCATTATACAGTACATATTGAAGCTATATACTAACTAGCTTACATAGAAGACCATCTCTACCATTACCTACTGTAGCCTCACCCATCCCTTGTAGACTGAGCCCCCGCGAGCAGGGCTCTCTCCCTTCCTGTACCTGTCTGTGCCTTGTATTGTTCATAAATATTATACTTGTCCCTATTATGTATACAGCTTTTCTTATGTACAGTGCCATGGAATTAATGGAGCTATAATAATAAATAATATAATTTCTGACTACATATCTAGGAGTGCCATGGTTAATTTCTTCTACTTATTAAAAATGCCTTCTTTGAATCTTCTACAGTACATATAAGCATTTATCTATCAGTATTTACAGCATAGTGCTAGATCACTGGTAAAAAAGCATTAAATTAACATGTGCACCCACTATATTATCTAGAATCTGACACTGATTATGGCAACCAGGGCCCCTTTCTCACCCATAGGCATAAGCCTCTTATGCAAAAGGTAAATCCAGCCTTGCTCTTACATGTTGGTCTCGAAAACTTGCATGCACCAGGATGAAAAGTTTATGCCAGCTATTAGCAGTAGATGCTGTCCTGTAAAGACCTAACTACTTAAAGCGGTTCAGTCTAAAAATAATTTTTTACTGTGAGCCAAAAAACTAACAAGCAGGTAGTTGCAATTACCCGCTTGTTTTATTTGGCACTGACTCAGACTGGTCACTGACAGCTGCTGTCAGCGATTTAGCTGCTCCACGTTATCAGAGCAACTCTTCTTCTGCCAGGCTGCTCTGTTGATGGGGCATGACTGCTGATGTCATGCTGACTGACAGTCGGCTTCCTGCAGTTATGTAGGGGGAAGACGGCTGTCAATCAACAGTTATGTCCCATCAACAGAGCAGAATGAAGAGAAGCTGCTGCTCTGTACACATGACCGCTCTGTGCTGGCAGAGATCTGTACTAGGCAGAACAATTTATTTTCTGTCAAAATTTTCCAGCAAATCTGAGGTGCTCCATTATTTGAGACTTATTGTATAGAGCCAATAGTAAAATTCCTTCCAATAAATTCTTTCTAACTTTAAGAGTTATTTACTGTGTTTTTCGGACTATAAGACGCACCTGACTATAAGACGCGCACAGGTTTGCACAACAGAAAAGAGGAAAAAAATGTTAATTAAACTGCCCTGGTGAAAGATGTGGAGGGGGTAATGTTGGTGATCTATGGTTGTGCTCATTTCTTGGTGCTCTAGGGTAGAATAGGAGGGCAATGATTTATTATAACATGGTATATAAAGTATATTAGTAGGGTTAAATAAAAAAAAAAAAATAAAGGGCATTATATACTGTCCACAAAATAACAAGGTCCCAATATACTTTTCTTTGTTTTGTACCAAACTTCATAAAAAGCACAAGTATATTTTTTGTGGAACTAGCTATGTGCCTGGTGTCTGATATGTGTAATGTCTTTCACTTATGCCACTTAAACTCCTTATGCACAATTTAGTCACCTGTACACTTTAGTAGAAATTATTCTAATTTCCTCACTATATAGGAGCCTATTGTAGATTTTATAGCAAGCAGTACCATGCTACACTGATTTTCTATGCCCTTTATGACCCCACATAACTGTGAGCCAACAAGGACAGCATCACATATGTATCCTATATGTTGCACAGAGAGAGAAAGGAAATGCAGGGGATTGACTTCTGTCTGGGAGACTGAGACTATTCTCCTAGGTGTAAATGAACTTGTTATCTACATGTGACCGTTTTATTTTTCTTCAGCCTGTGCACCAAAGATCCATTCCATTAAAATCAGGAGAGAAGGATGCAGCTATTTAGTTGTCCCAGCAATAGGAGCACAGCGCTTACAAATGGTCTACCCTATGATTGAAGGAAAAAGTCCAGGAGGTCTGGCACTAATGACCTTACTGACTTCAGACGTACATAAATTTTAGCAAGATGTTAACTTGATAAAAAGTGCATCTTATAGTCAGAAATATACAGTATATACTTTCTGTTAATAATATAAAATGTTTCATTTTTATACATATAAATTTGGAGAAGTTAAGAGATGTTACGCCGATACACATTAGACTTGGGTGGTTGAAATTCTTCCTCAACCAATAAAACAGTCATCATATGTAATCCATGTAACATGCTTCTGATATGACAATCACTTCTGGTGGGACTGTCATTCATGGGCTCGAGTACTCTTGCAGAAAATTAGCTTTCTTCTTATTTTCTTATTTTTTACAACCTTTCATAGACAAAAACATGGTTATCATTGTGCCAGGGTTGTATAACAAGCCCCTGCTGGCAGTCCCCTTCGTCAGTCACTGAAAAAGATGAATGCATCGTGTTTGCGCCTTAAATGGTTTTCCAGTCCTGTGAGCTGCAGCTGATGCTGTTTGTACAATCGGCAATGATCCCATGCTAGGAAGGTGATGTATTGAAACACCCAACAAGAACCTTTAGTATTCTCCTGAAATCCTACTGTTAAAGGCTATTACCCATAGTATCCATAACTAATAAAGCAAATGTACCATACAAAAGAGTGGAGACAAAATAAGGGAGTCAGACACAGGACAAACAAAAGTTTTCTTACAAGCATCAAAAAATATGACAATTTACCTGAAAGCATCTAAAATTGGGGAATGTGGAAAATCTGGAATATAATTCCTTAAAAGACAAAAGACAATTGTAGCTAAACTAGATCATAATTATTCATTATTCTTTTAGACTCATGCATAATTTTATCAAGTTCTGTTATTAATAGGAAGTGCTGAATAGAGTAAATCATGATGAAATAGCAGGATTATCATGGTGAAAATGTACATCAGGAACAAGAGTTCATAATATACATTTCTGCCATAGGTTATCAAAGTGTCATATGTGTCAACTCATCATTAGAAAGCAGAAAATCTGGGGCCATTTAATAAGTTCCACTAAAACTTCTGACTCAGGAAGGATGCCTGTAAGTGCAAGAGTAGAGATGAGCCGATCTGACAAAATTTTAATTTAGCAAATTGTTTGTATTTTACCTGGAAATTAAATTCTCAGCCATTGTTCTCTGAGAACTGTATAGTCCCTACTAGGCTCTGGGGTCTCCACAGACTCTAGAGCATAACAAACATAACATGAAAATAAAGTAATCGATCGATCACCAGTGCCAGCACCCCTGCTGCCACTATTCTCAGGTCCTCTTCTATCAACTGTTGTGTTGGTGTCTTCACTCAAACAAAACTTCTGGCCTGCACTAGGCTTTACATGTCTAATATGACGGACATTGTGACTTCACAATGTTACGACAAGCAGTGACCTCCAAAGTCTGGTGTCTTCACTCTAGAAAGCATTTCCAGTCCTAACCATTCCCTGGAGGTCACGGTGTATCATAATGTCTTGGGTTACTGTGACCTCAAAGGCATGGTTGCAGCTGTAAACCTTCTTCTGGAGTATAGACATCATCATGACCGTGAAAAAAAAGAGGCCCTGAACACCGGATGGTAGGCAATGGGCACTGGTACAGCAGCATCCTGGGACAAGTGGGGTGATTATTAGGTTCACTTTGTTCAACCTTTTGCCGATCCTTTACAGTTCACCAAAATTGTGGCTGCGTTTGGCCACCATTATAATGAATTCGAATTGAGCAAATCCAAAAAATAAAATTTCTGAAAACGGATTTTGAAAATTTTGAGAACTATACAATTCCACTCAAATAAATTTACCCATCTGTAATTAAGAGTGATCTGCAGTTGGGTATTGGCCATAAAGAAAGAGAATAACTTGACTAGATTGTGTATTTGAAGCATGGCTGAAATGCAGCCCAGCATATCACTTATCATTGGATTGTAGAGGCGGTAGAGCACTAAGTATCTCATTAATACATTTTTCTCAATGTAAATGCACAATAAACTACAAATACTACCAATAGTTTACTTGAAGTTAGTTTTCTTTGTAGACAGCTACTAGTGGCCTTCAGTGGTATGACAATAGTGAAGTAAGCAGAGTCACAATGATCTGAAGTTATTGCCTGCAGCTAGAAAGGAGGCTGCTTCATTCTCACACTGAAGTCATAAGAATTAAGAGGCATGGAGAACCTGTCGGCCATATTACACCATGTGTCCTTTACTTTCCATGGGTTTGATTAATCTCAATGTAGTTGTGGTCTCAGTAGTTGCGTTCCTTGTCCTTGGTTTTATAAATGTCTCCTGCTGTTCTGTCTCATTCACCTCTTATGTGTAACACTTGAAATCTGCAGCTGCATTCTACAAGGATCGGTAGTTCAGTCACTTTGATACTCAAGAGACGGGATCAATAAGTATAAGACGAACAGAGCACAGTGCACATAAGTGCCTTGATGTTATTTCTATAATTAAGCTCAGGATAGGGCTGTGACCATTTATTAGGATAAAGGAAACAAATGAAAGAAAGAACATACCACAGTAGATGCAGAAAATGGAGCTGGTGAACAGAAGAAAGTTAGCATTGCTTCCTGGCACTGGAAACCAATAACCAGGAGCTCCCCTGGCGTTTGGCTTGTCATCTGAGAGTAGTTGTCATACAATACAGGGAGCTTGTTTTAAAATCAATACGACTATTGTGTTATTTTGATTTAAGTATAATCTTTTTTCTTATGTGTTGTTATTGCAAGTCGGGCAAAATCTTATTTTGTATCTAACCTAAAATAGCCGGTAAAATGGGCTACAGTACAAAACATGTACAGGAATTATATAATTCCTATATGTTGCACATGTACATTGTAATAATTTACTATTTTACCAATACCGTAAAACACTCACATCTGATAATGGATTATAAATACTTCATATATGGAGTAAAAAAAATTGAATACTTAAAGGGAACCTGTCAGCAGTTTTTTGTACACCAAACTGATGTAATCTATGTTAGGTCGCTGTAGTGTTCTATCAATCCTTGAATCCATTGCTGAGAAATCTCTAGTACAATTTGTATGTTAATGAGCCTGGTTTGGCCTCTCTCCTTCTTACCGTTGATCCCGGTCTCCTGTCAACCACGGACAGGTCACTATTTTCTGTGATCTGCTCCCTCACCCGCTATATTGCACAGCAGCTGTCATTTTTGGATGTGGCGCATGCTCAGTAAGGAACTGATGAAGTTGAGAGAGCTGGAGCATTTATTTGCACATGCGCCGTCCCCAGGAATGATGGTGTTTCTGCAAGATCTGGAATGGGAGAGCAGGTCACAGAGAAAAGTGATTTGTCAGTCAGTGGCAGAAGGCCGGCAACAGATGGGGAAAGAGCGAGAGAGGCCAGACAGCGGTATGTACAAAGACAAGCCCCCCAGCACTTGCGGCTCATTAGGATAAAAATTAGAATAGTAGGGATTTCTCTTCAACAGATCAAGGAAAGATAAAGCAAAGGTATGAGTTTATTCTGCATTCCTCAGACCTAATATACAGTATATAACTTTGGGTACAAAAACCTGCTGACAGGTTCCATTTAGAAATATATAATACCAAAAATTACATTTAGGGGAGAATGTCATAAACTATAGAAAGTCTCTAAAGCTACATAAATGCCCTTATTTATATTGCACATATTTTTTTTTACTTTCTTTGCAAATATCCATTTGCACTCTGCCTCCTTTTACTATATATTACAATTTTAGTTATTTTCAAACTTTCCTTTTACAATACCTTTTTATGAGTCTACCACCGACTGTAAACCAAATAATGAGAATCGGGCTTATTTGCTTCTAATCCACTGGTGCAATAGATTGCGCTCAGTTCAAAACCCTCTAAAATAATGACCATATTCTCTTATATTGTCATGAAGCATAAACCCTATTTATTTGTCATTTGATCCCATTGACCTCCACTTCGCTTAAAAGGTTAATCAAGGCCAATGTGCTCATGAAGATAAATGGTGGCTGGTTGATCTTCATTGTATATCCTATATAAGCAGGGAAAAGTATTGTGTGTTGGCTTCATGTGAACAACCCTCTTATTTCAGATGGTGGATTATACACATATGGTCCTTGGTGAACACTGTCGGGTGTTCATAATAGTCAATAAGAAAGCCTTGCAAGGCTTTGATGTATTAGTTCAGTCTGGATGAACTGACTTCATCAACAGCGCCTTGTACTTGCACAGGTCATGAGTCAGTATCCGTGTTTCTTTCCAAAATAGTTGCAAGCGATATATATATTATATATATATATACATACATATAAAAATTAGAAATATGCAGAGAGAGAGATGTGTGCATATGTATATGTATATATATATATATATATATATATATATATATATATATATAAATACATATACAGTCATATGAAAAAGTTTGGGCACCCCTGTTAATGTTAACCTTTTTTCTTTAAAACAATTTGGGTTTTTGCAACAGCTATTTCAGTTTCATATATCTAATAACTGATGGACTGAGTAATATTTCTGGATTGAAATGAGGTTTATTGTACTAACAGAAAATGTGCAATCCGCATTTAAACAAAATTTGACCAGTGCAAAAGTATGGGCACCCTTATCAATTTCTTGATTTGAACACTCCTAACTACTTTTTACTGACTTACTAAAGCACTAAATTGGTTTTGTAACCTTCATGAGCTTTGAACTTCATAGGCAGGTGTATTTAATCATGAGAAAAGGTTTTTAAGGTGGCCACTTGCAAGTTGTTCTCCTATTTGAATCTCCTATGAAGAGTGGCATCATGGGCTCCTCAAAACAACTCTCAAAAGATCTGAAAACAAAGATTATTCAACATAGTTGTTCAGGGGAAGGATACAAAAAGTTGTCTCAGAGATTTAAACTGTCAATTTCCACTGTGAGGAACATAGTAAGGAAATGGAAGAACACAGGTACAGTTCTTGTTAAGCCCAGAAGTGGCAGGCCAAGAAAAATATCACAAAGTCAGAGAAGAAGAATGGTGAGAACAGTCAAGAACAATCCACAGACCACCTCCAAAGACCTGCAGCATCATCTTGCTGCAGATAGTGTCAATGTGCATCGGTCAACAATACAGCGCACATTGCACAAGGAGAAGCTGTATGGGAGAGTGATGCGAAAGAAGCCATTTCTGCAAACACGCCACAAACAGAGTCACCTGAGGTATGCAAAAGCACATTTGGACAAGCTAGTTACATTTTGGAAGAAGGTCCTGTGGACTGATGAAACAAAGATTCAGTTGTTTGGTCATACAAAAAGGCGTTATGCATGGAGGCAAAAAAACACGGCATTCCAAGAAAAG
This sequence comes from Anomaloglossus baeobatrachus, assembly GCF_048569485.1. Taxonomy (NCBI): domain Eukaryota; kingdom Metazoa; phylum Chordata; class Amphibia; order Anura; family Aromobatidae; genus Anomaloglossus; species Anomaloglossus baeobatrachus. The sequence goes on from NC_134356.1 coordinate 410,961,975, forward strand.
CACTTGCTACCCACAGTAAAATTTGGTGGAGGTTCCATTATGCTTTGGGGCTGTGTGGCCAATGCAGGCACCGGTAATCTTGTTAAAGTTGAGGGTCGCATGGATTCAACTCAGTATCAGCAGATTCTTGACAATAATGTGCAAGAATCAGTGACGAAGTTGAAGTTATGCAGGGGATGGATATTTCAGCAAGACAATGATCCAAAACACCGCTCCAAATCTACTCAGGCATTCATGCAGAGGAACAATTACAATGTTCTGGAATGGCCATCCCAGTCCCCAGACCTGAATATCAGTGAAAATCTGTGGGATGATTTGAAGCGTACTGTCCATGCTCGGTGACCATCAAACTTAACTGAACTGGATTTTGTTTTGTAAACAGGAATGGTGAAATATACCTTCATCCAGAATCCAGGAACTCATTAAAAGCTACAGGAAGCGACTAGAGGCTGTTATTTTTGCAAAAGGAGGATCTACAGAATATTAATGTCACTTTTATGTTGAGGTGCCCATACTTTTGCACCAGTCAAATTTTGTTTAAATGCGGATTGCACATTTTCTGTTAGTACAATAAACCTCATTTCAATCCAGAAATATTACTCAGTCCATCAGTTATTAGAAATATGAAACTGAAATAGCTGTTGCAAAAACCCAAATTGTTATAAAGAAAAAAGGTTAACATTAATAGGGGTGCCCCCCAAACTTTTTCATATAACTGTATATATATATATATATATATATATATATAATGTATGTATATACATGTATATAAATACGTACAATTATGTGTGTGTATATATGTGTATATATATATATATATATATATATACATACTATATATACACACACATGTGTCTCTCTGTGTATGTATATATATATATATATATATATATATATATATACAGCTTGCAACTTTTTTGGAAATAAACACAGATACTGACTCACGACCTGTGCAAGTACAAGATGCTGCTAATATACATACATACTGTATATATATATTCATTCAATTACGGTACTATTTTTCCTCATTTCTCATGTTGAAATGTTGATTTTTTGCGCTGGAATACAAAGAATAAGCATGAGGCCAAAGGCTTGGACACATAGTGGTGATGATATTATTATCCAAGTGAATTAACTACCCCATTTACCTAGTGAATGGGCAGCGAAAGATTACAGCAGATCTACTGGTGTACAAAGGTCAAGTGGAATGGGGAATGTTAACACAAAGTGAGGTTCCATTCGCAATCTCATTATGTAAATGGAGGGATAATTTCATTGTGTGGGTTACAGGGCTGTGAAGCCATGTGGAAAGAAAGTAGATTGGTCTCCGTGCCATTGTAATTTACCCAAATTATATCCACGGTGGAGCGTATTTGTAATAGAATATGATAGGCATATTTGTAGTAAATGTATTTGTTATAGGAGATATATATTAGGTATTATTGCTTCTTGGGCAATGCACCAAAAACTATGTTTTTTCTATAACCATAAGACATGGTATTACAAATAAAGCTGGGAGAATCCTTTAAAGCAAAATAACCTTTGTAAAAGCAAAGGAGAAATAAATTTGTCATTTACAGTATCTGCTTGTATTATGCACAGTCTTAAGTCTCGAAGGTAAAATAACCCAGTAGGCTTACCTGCACTGCTATGCAAAACTACTTATAATATATTGTGATGTCATATCACAATGAGTTGCACGAAGTTACAGGCTCGGCTCAAAGTCGGGTATGCTAAACCTCTATTGTCATAAATTAGTTAGCAACAAACTGGCTACTGGGAATTATAACAATTGTTTTTCAGAAATATCAAAACATGCATATATTAAAAAAAATATATTTTTTTTATTTTTAATAATGTATGAATCCACACATATGGGAATAGATTTGCATAGTATATATTGGATTTGACTGAAAGGCAAAACAAGTCACTTTCTTTTAAAAGAAATCTATCAGCAGGTTTTTTTCTACCTCATCTGAGAGCAGCATGATGTAAGCAAGGAGATTCTAAATCTAATGATGTATCACTTAGGCGGGCTTTGCACACTACGACATCGCAGGTGCGATATCGGTGGGGTCAAATCGAAAGTGACGCACATCCGGCGTCGCAGTCGATATCGTAGTGTGTAAATCCTTTTTGATACGATTAACGAGCGCAAAAGCGTCGTTATCGTATCATCGGTGTAGGGTCCGACATTTCCATGATTTGCCAGCAGTGACAGGTACGATGTTGTTCCTCGTTCCTGCGGCAGCACACATCGCTGTGTATGAAGCCGCAGGAGCGAGGAACATCTCTTACCTGCGTCCTGCGGCTCACACCAGCTATGCGGAAGGAAGGAGGGGGGCGGAATGTTTACGTCCCGCTCATCTCCGCCCCTCCGCTTCTATTGGCTACCTGCCACTTGACGTCGCTATGACGCCGCACAACCCGTCCCCTTAATAAGGAGGCGGGTCGCCGGCCAGAGCGACGTCGCAGGGCAGGTAAGTGCGTGTGAAGCTGCCGTAGTGATAATGTTCGCTACGGTAGCAATCACAAGATATCACTGCTGCGACGGGGGCGGGGACTATCACGCTCGACATCGCAGCATCGGCTTGTGATGTCACAGCGTGCAAAGTACCCCTTAGATTACTGGGTACAGCCGTTCTGATACAATCAAAGGTTTTAGATTTAGAAGAAGCAGCAGAGCTGGGAAAACTGTCCCGCCTATACCAGGCTCTCAGTACAGGTTGTACATTGATAGTGAGGTGTCAGTCACAGGAGGGTTCGTGCCGGGCAGTTGTGCCATGCACGAGACAATGTAGTCCGTGCAATGATAAGACCATTACAAGACAGACATCCCTGAAAATGATGTTTTAACCTCAAAAGCATGCTGTCTTCAGATTACATAGCAAAAACCTGCTGACAGATTGCCTTTAAGAAATTAACAGATCCAACAACTACATACCAACAATATATCTATTTATGTCTACTGTATGTCAATGATGTTTCCAGTTTGTATCCACTTTCACTTCTTTTTCTAGTTTACTTTTTTCTTTTTTATATGTCTGATGTTTGGCACAATTGTGATGCGAGTTGAACCTGTATGGTGCCAGCAGCCTTGTTTTATCATACCACTAGCCCACTTATTCTCACAGAATAGACCAATTACTCAGGAGGAGTCTCAATATTCGAACATCAAACTCTCACAAAATCAATCAAGAAATTAGTATATAGATTTTCCCTGTAGTTTCCAAGCTGTTCTATCTGTTAATTTATTGTGCACTGGCATATTACACATTCAGACAAAATGTCTCATTTTTAACACCGTGCATGAGCGCAATCGGTAGAAATCACTGCAAAATAAGCTGTCATGTTTTTATGTTCCATGACGAGATGTTCAGTGGCAGAACATGAGCTTCAAAAGTCTATTCACTGAAGCTCAGTGTTGTGAACCGAGCTGTGCTGGACACCAGATCTGAAATATTCCGAGAGCCAAACTGTTTTCAAACCACGGCGGGCTGTTCTCCCATATTCAGAAGCACAGTAATCATGTGTATATCATGTATGTAATGTGTCCTGGATTTGTCTAAATATAATAGATGAAACTAGTATTCCTATATGTTAGCTATGCTTGTAACTTGACCATACTTGCTGGAAATATTTTGTACCACATGGATAGGACATTTATATCCAGTGAAGACGGTCTGCGAGAAAACAATGTATGGAAGGACAGAAGAGTTGTTATTGTACTATGGAACAAACTCATTTTTTTAAATCTAGTTTAAAGATCCTATCCCAATATGTAGAAAGTTTAATAACAATAACAATAATATTAGCAAATATCTCCAATTAGAACTTTAGTATAGTAATCCTGATATAGTAATGTCTGTTACCTCATGTGCAGGGCATAGGTATCTATGGTTACGATCACGAGCAACTAACTTACTGTCATAATCTGACGTAACCATGAATATCTAAGTTACTGCAATGCCCTGCACATGAGGTAAGAGACATGGTGATATCGAGAGAACTATACTACATTGGAGGCATTTGATAATATTATTACATCTACTACATATACTACATATTGGGATATGGGATCTTGGAAATGAGAATAACCGTTTAAGTTTAGGGTTAGATCTTTATAAATTAAAGATGCTAACAACTAATCAAAGTACTTAGCCTGGGTACAACCAAAAGCATGCATATCAAGGCAACAGTGGTCAGCCATATGGGCAAGTCAGAATGTTACATATAACTGTGGGGACATTCTCCCGCTTTTTCAGGGGTTATACAGTATCTACTTCTCAGTGTTGTCCGGTTAAATCATGCATCCACAGGATAGGGGATGAATGTCTGATCAACTGCTAGGACCCTCACCAATTGCAGGTCTCAAAGTCCCTTTTGGAAATGGTGAAAAAAAAGGGCATATATATATATATATATATATATATATATATATATATATATATATATATATATATATATATATATATATGTGTGAGAATCGGGTTTTAGCCGCGCTAAGAAACCACTGTTGCCAGGATGTAGTTTATATTAAAAAACTCTTTCTTTATTACAGCATCCAACGCGTTTCAGAGACATAAGCCGTCTCCTTCTTCAGGGAAAAAGAGAATCTTTTGTCTTTGTAATCTGAAGCGAAGCCTATCTTTTTCTCAGGCTCCGCTACTCTGTGTCACTTTCACTGTGTTTTCCCGCATGCGCACTCCTTTAGTTCCCACGGTCTGAACTTATTTCACCCCTTGCTCTCATTGGGAACTTGCTCTGTGTCTTTGCACAAGCGCCCTTCACGTACCTTTGCTTTCCAGGAATTCCTCTAACACTTTGAGCTTCTAATTCTTAAACGTAATGCACACTCTCCACAGAATCAATGAATTCAGAAATATTTCTTTCCCTTACAAATAAATAGTTGTCAGAGACATGGATGTGCACTAATCACTCAGTACTCAACAGAGTGAACTTTTTGAGTTCGAGAATCACAATAAGCACACGCACCTGTCATCATATGGATGCGCTCTGAAAAACCAAACAGCACACATTTTCATGTATATTTTTGGGTCAATGTTCTCCCATTTTTAAAAATCCATGTTACATTTACATTTATATTTTATTTATTATATATTTATTTCCTTCAATGCTCCGTTATATGCTTTGTACTCAGTAACAAATACTCCTCCTCTGTATTTTTCACGTGTCTATGAGTCACTCCGTTACCATGAGAGCATTGACGTCATAGCTGGTAGCATGGCGTATTGAACTCCTCTATAAGTAACTGGCCTGTGTACTATGCATGTATTCTCTTTTTCCCTGAAGAAGGAGACGGCTTATGTCTCTGAAACGCGTTGGATGCTGTAATAAAGAAAGAGTTTTTAATATAAAAAAAAAAAAAAAAAAAAAAGATTCTCTTTTTCCCTGAAGAAGGAGACGGCTTATGTCTCTGAAACGCGTTGGATGCTGTAATAAAGAAAGAGTTTTTTAATATAAACTACATCCTGGCAACAGTGGTTTCTTAGCGCAGCTAAAACCCGATTCTCACATATATATATATATATATATATATATATATATATATATATATATGCCCTTTTTTTTTCACTAAGTCTTCACGGGGCTGCTGCTGGAACCACGCGGACACTCATATGCTTTACAAGGGGTTGTGACTGGCACAACCGCTCCAGGTGAGTGTATCTTTCTACATCCTTACACGGTTAATACCGGGTAAAACCCTATTTGCGCCTTTTCTCCCCCCTTTCAGCAGTTCCTTTTGGAAATGGGGCATGCTCAACAAACAGCTCCATTCACTTCTATGAAACTGCAGAAGATGGCTGCTCCACCAGTCCATACAAGAAATTAGACCAGTAGTCAAGCATGCGTAATACTATCCATTCAGTCAGAAGACTGATTCTTGTGCTTGGGAGGTCATAGCAGTTGGACCCACAGCATTTATACATTTATTACCAATCGTGTGGATGGATGATAAAAGTATTTAATGGGACATTTCTCTGGATTTGAAAGACCAAAAAATGTCTCCGCTCCTGAGCCCACTCCACATACCTTTACCTAGTCCATGAGAGATAGACGATCACGGGGCATTAAGGGGTTAACCAGGTACTATTCCGCATACTTTGTAGTGGCTGAATGAGACTGAGCAGCAGCAACAAACCCAAAATAGGCATTGCCAATATGAAAATACTACTACTACTAATAATACTTTTTATTTCTATAGTGCCAACATATTCTGCAGCACTTTACAAACCAGAGGGGACATATACAGACAATATCAGACATTACTGAGTAACACAATTCAACAGATATCAAGAGGAGCGAGGGCCCCGATCACAAGCTTACAATCTATGAAAGTACCGGAAAACCCCTATCATTCTCACTATTCTTCTTTACACATTTATAGAACTGAGCTTGAATGCTTCATCCTAACTATAATACAGACGCTATATCTTGAACTTATTTGGCAATCATTACACTCACAGATCTACTGTATATAATAATGATGGAGCAATTCTTCTAGGACAAATATATGAATTCAAGACTTTATGCACATGTGCTATTATATGATTTTCGATAGAATTTTGTCAATTGCATTTTTTGCATTTCAGAACAAGTTTAAAGCTCAAGAGCTCGGCGTAGTTCATATAGTACACACCAAACTACGTATATGCCTTAGTCCACATTGTTATTGAAACTTCAGCTCTCCAGAACTTGGGTAGTGTATTGAATTTCAATGGGAACTCCAACAAGCAGAATAACACAAGAATGAGCTAAGATACCAGGCACAGCAAGTCTTCCATATTATGCTTCATATCCTCTCGCTAAGGTCTGTGGATCTAGTCATGAAAACCTCTGCAGTAGATATACACACAGGGATACATTGCCTACACCAAAGGCCTTTTAGAGTTCTCTGCCAAATGCAATGTCTGACCCAACAGAATAGCAATCTGCTGCCTGGCTGCTCATTTCTCGGTCGCCCTTCTTGTCAGCAGTCCGAAATATGAGAGCTGGATCCCAGCCAGTTTTAGTTGGCAATCTCTCCTGCTGGACCAGACATCCAGCAAACTACAGGAGCTGCTTTATAAAAGCCTGAAGATGCTGGGAAATGGAGAAGTGCAGCCTGAGATAATAAACTATCAGAACAATGTAGAATAGGGAGGATATCTGAGGTTGTGTTCCTTCTACAGCCATATGGACAGTAGTAATATTCATTGACAGAAAATAATCTTCCTTCCTCCTAAAAGATGAAGTTCATAAATTCATTACTCTTTATTTTTCCATCTGTAACATTTTTTGGCGTGTTTGCAAAAAAACAACAAAAAATCATATTGTTTGTAACTAAGGATGATCGAATACCTCAAATATTCGGCTTCGCGAATATTTTCCGAATAGGTCGTCGCTATGCGAATATTTAATGCACAATGTAAGTGTATGGGAAGCCCGAGTAGTTCCGAATAGTTGTTATTCGGGTTTCTCATAGACTTACATTGCGCATTGAATATTCGCGAATAGTCGAATAGCGGTGACCTATTCGGAAAATATTCGCAAAGCCGAATATTTGAGGTATACGATCATCCCTATTTGTAACATAAAGTACCATAAAGCCACAAAACAAAAGCACTTCGCTTAATCATATAACTGCTAATGAACATTGGGCGTTCAGAAAGTGGCTGAAGCGGGATATGCAGATTAGAGAAATGTCAGCGTTAGGTAAGATGGCTCCGAACTGGTCAAGTGTATAGCTTAAATTTTATGTGTCTGGCCCAGTTTAGAGGGGTTGTTTATTTAAACAAGTTCCAAGGGTAAATAATGTTTACAAATGACAAATGAAGCATTACTTAACCGTGCCGCTCCAGGTCCACCTAACTGTTGCTACCTATTTGACTGTTTGCCAACTTTGGGGGAGATGAACACCAACCATGGCTGGATTCAGACTGCTGATCACTTTATTCTCCTGGAAATAAGCCATCAGCAGAGATTTCTGACTTTCAGGGAACACACATACCAGAGCCCTCGACCAAATGAGCACTCTTGCATATGGGAGACATGGCCAAAATGTCTTTTGGCTGAACAGTTGGCCAAAGCATCATTTGACCGACATCTAATGTGTGTTGAGACCTCGACTTCCCTTTTGCAAATGTGACTTCTGCAGGCAATCACTGACCTCAGGGGTCATGGTGAAAACATTTTGTGCAATTTATGCCTATTCTGTTATTTTTAAGAAATATCTACCTGTGCCCCATTTTTTCCTGAAATCTAATTTAATTTATGACAGTTAATAAGTAATCAAATGAACCACTCACTGATATTTTCAGCTCATTTAAAAGTGTACTCTGCTTGTCATACCTTTATGAGAAATCCAATGCATATGGCATAAATATATAGCAATTGTTGGTCCCACCAAATAGACCTGTATCTATCTAGAGGATGGGTCTCTCACCTATCTTCTGTCAGTGGAGAAGTGTTTGGAATTTACATTCATTTGTATTTCAACCACTCCTTCACTGACAGCATAGCACATTGGGCCCTATTCTTATGATAGATATGAATCTCATTGGTGAGACCCCCATATACTATACATTTATGACAAATCCCATGAATAATCAATAATTGTACAATATGGGAATACTCCTTTAACAGCTTTCAGCTTTTGTCAATAAAGGGAATTTGTTAGCAGGATTTAACATCCCAAACTATTTATATGCACATGTAGCGCTTTCAAAAAGAAGTCTAACAATACCTTTACATGGCCAGTCCATTCTTCTGTTCCTGAAAAATGAGAGTTTGCATTGAAATGCAAATAATTTTAGTTGATCTCAAATATCTGTCACTCCAGCTCTATTCCACACCCAGCACCGCCTCCTCTTGCCTGACTGACAAACTCGAGCTGGACAGGCAATAGAGCTGGAGTGACATAGGCTTCAGATCTACCAAAGCCATTTGCACATTAATTAATTAAAACGCCGATTTCTCAGTAGCGGAGGAGTGGACTGGCCATATAAAGGTATTGCTGTGAGTTTTGCTCAATGTCTAGTGAAATATGATTCTACTTCTGTCCTAAAGAACAAATATTCCAAAAGAAAATATACAAATGAATTGTTCCTTACAGTTGCGATCATATTGAAACTACTATATTAAGTTATTAGCATAACTTCATGCTGGCTCCCAACCACATGGGACTAGTTAACGGATCTGTCTGACTGTATCATTTCTTAGCCTCCCAGGCAAGTTTTGCATGCCAAGTGAAAACTCACATATCTATGAAATGTAAAGAATATTGCTAAAGACCTTGCAGATCACATTCTCTATCAGACCAGATGCAGCTTGTGAAATGTACTTGGCATCAGCTTCCCTCTCTATTATTATCATACATGAATAAACAGCATGGTAGCATCCCGCAAAACGATTGACATTCACATGAAGAAATTTCCAAGTCTGAGGAAATTCCTTCTGTTTAAAGAGAAAACTTATTAATGTGATACAGAAAAATACATATTTTCAGATCGAAAGACTATTGTAAATGAAGTGCCCAGGTCTTTCTGATTTTCTCATTATTGACCTTGAAATGAGCATGTTGACCTTGAGAAATACTATAGAAGAAAATTATTACAATTTTATAGCCAAGGTCATATGATATTAAAAACCTGCAGATATTGTATCTTCAGAAGGATATATCACGTAATTTTATCATCTTATGAAAAGTTATAGCATACCAATGAAAATATTTTTACACTGGCAGATGAGACTCTTACATGTTAAAAAAGACTTAGGAGTTCAAATCTTATAAAAAGATATTGACAAGTAAAATAATAATATGCTCACCATGTCCACCTTCCCAGTAAACAGTACTGCCTGTTCTTCTTTCCATAGCTCAGAGTTGTCATATAGGCAATAACTACTATCCAGGGCTATAAATGGAATTATTCTTTTATTTTTATCTCATTAAAACATTTAAACTTCAATAGGTACATGATGCTGTTTGCTTAAGCGTTTCCCATCGTAATTTAACACATAATCATACAGGCTCATGTACGTATTGAAATTGAGTAAATAGAAATTTTTTTTTAAAAAATGATGTCATCAAAAGTTCCGGTCTGGATAACCAACATTTGTGATTTTGTGTTAAAAAGTTATTTTGAACTGTTGAAAAAAGTACATGCTACAACTCTGGCTACTGCAAGCTATTGAAGAGGTTGGCCAATACTTTTTATTGATGGCCTATCATTATGATAGCACATCAACAGCTCATCAGTTGGTTGTGACGCCCAACACACTTTGCATCTCAGCTGTTATAAGCAACAGCAGAAGCTGGAAGTTCTCAGATGTAGCCAGAACCTCAGCTATGTCATAACTAAAAGTAAAGTCGCTGCAGCCAAGTAGAGCAGATCCACCCCCTATTCATATGAAGAGGGGATGGATCTCCAGTACCCAGCCATGACCACTTAAAAAAATAATGGACCTTGTACTGTGTGGCCAGGTTCCCTCCTTGCTGAGCCACAACCTGTTAAGTCCCTGTCCAAATACTGATGGTCTTTTTACCTTTACCTTTGCTTCTCTTCCTATGGTGTGTACTCAACTTTTCTCAACTGTTCATTGTCTCTGTCCTATCACATCCCGGGTGGGGCTATATATACAACACTCTTTATCCCAGTCTTTTCTGCTGGCTATATTCATTACTGGATTCTGCTTAGGGGTACTAGTGCTGCTGCAAGGGATTTGCCTGTTAGATAGAGACCAGCTTGGTATTTGTGCTGTGTATTCTCACTTGTCTTACTTACACCTTCATTCTGTTTGCTGTTAGATTTGTAGGAGGTTACCCTTGCTTGCATTTATTATTTCTCCTGTTTCCACTTGTGCAGATGTTTTATGATTCCTCAGGAAAAAATGAAGGTATGGACCCAGCACCAATAAACAGATAAATATAGAAAAAAATCCTTTATTTACAGTATGTAAGTTAAAAAATATTTTTCATGCTGAAACAGCAAGCTGAAAAATTATTACATTGAGGACCTTAACGAGTTTCGGACTAGAAATTAAAAGAAAAGAAGTCCTTAGTCATAAGGTTCTATCCCAGATTTGTCTAACACGTTCACATGTCCATGTAGCACATAGTATTTATATCATGTCTATGGGGGAACATAGGTTGCTTATGACTAAGGACTTCTTTTCTTTTAATTTCTAGTCCTAAACGCGTTAAGTTCCCCTATGTAATAATTTTTCAGTCTGCTGTTTCAGCGTAAAAAATATTTTTTAACTTACATAAATAAAGGATTTTTTTTCTAATTTTATCTGGATATTGGTGCTGGGTCAATACCTTTGTTTTTTCCTATTCCAATCTTGCTGGCTAGGACTGATCAGCGGACCACGGGCACCTCCTGGTTTTCGAGGTCTTGGATGACAGGTGAGCTGAATATTTTCTTTATTCAATCATTTATGTTTCCTCACTTTCGTTCCCTGCACACTTTCCCTATCTTGGTTGATAGTGAATAGCAAACTAAAGGCCCCTTTACACACTGAGACTTTCTAGTGATCCAACCAGCGATCCCAACCTGGCCGGGATCGCTACAAAGTCTCTGGTGAGCTGTCAAACAGGCAGACCTGGCCAACGACGCAACAGCGATCCGGACCTGCAGAACGACCTAGCTAGTCATTGGGGACGTTGTAAAGCAGCTTTTTGAAAGGGAAGTCGCTAACGAAGTCGCTGTAAAGTTCCCTTTACACACTGAGACTTTGCTGCACAGCGGGAAACAAAGGACCAAAGAATGGTCCTGAACGACTTGTAGCGATCAGCAACTTCACAGCAGGGGCCAGGTCGCTGATGTGTTTCACACACTGCAATGTCGCTGGGGAGGTCGCTATAACGTCACAAAACCGGTGACGTTACAGCGATGTCGTTTGCGATGTTGCAGTGTGTAAAGCCACCTTTACACTCTGGTTAATCAGAAAGTACAGAGAATAACTCAATGGCCTTTAAGAAAGCCAGGTCTGGGTTGTGGGTTTCCAGTTGTGTGACTAAAGCCCGCTACACACGCTTCAATATATCTCACAATCCGTCGTTGGGGTCAAGTTGTAAGTGACGCACATCCGGCATCGTTTGTGACGTATCTGCGTGTGACAGCTACATGCGATCAGGATTGAACGCAAAACCGTTGATCGCAAACACATCGTATCATTCTCTAGAATTGAGCGTTTTGTTGCAAGAACCTAGTCAATTGTAACGTGTGACATCCCTCATACGATTTTGTTGTCTGATGCTATGTGCGCAGGTGTGCGCTCTGCACCGCAGCGTAAAAAAGGTCTGCTTCAGAGCGCAGCTGAAAAGCTGCGTTCTGAAGCGCCTCACAATGTCTGTCATGCACTAATCTCTGTCATTCCGTCACTATCTCTGTCCCTCACTCTCTGTCCATGTCAGTCTATCCCCCTCTCTCATATACTCACCGATCCCCGATCCCCGGCGCTGCACGGCATTCACACTGCTGAGGCGGCTTTTACTGTTTTGAAAAAGCCGGCCGCCCATTAAACAATCTCGTATTCCCTGCTTTCCCCGCCCACCGGCGCCTATGATTGGTTACAGTGAGACACGCCCCCACTCTGAGTGACAGGTGTCACACTGCACCCAATGACAGCAGCCGGTGGGCGTGTCTATACTGTGTAGTGAAATAAATAATTAAATAATTAAAAAAAACGGCGTGCGGTTCCCCCCATTTTTAAAACCAGCCAGATAAAGCCATACGGCTGAAGGCTGGTATTCTCAGGATGGGGAGCTCCACGTTATGGGGAGCCCCCCACCCTAACAATATCAGCCAACAGCCGCCCAGAATTGCCGCATACATTAGATGCGACAGTTCTGGGACTGTACCCGGCTCTTCCCGATTTACCCTGGTGCGTTGGCAAATCGGGGTAATAAGGAGTTATTGGCAGCCCATAGCTGCCAATAAGTCCTAGATTAATCATGTCAGGCGTCTATGAGACACCTTCCATGATTAATCTGTAAGTTACAGTAAATAAACACACACCCGAAAAAATCCTTTATTAGAAATAAAAACACACACATATACCCTGGTTCACCACTTTAATCAGCCCCAAAAAGCCCTCCTTGTCCGGCGTAATCCAGGATGATCCAGCGTCGCTTCCACCGCAGCTGCATGGAGGTGACCGGAGCTGCAGCAGACACAGCCGCTCCGGTCACCTCCATGCAGCAAATGAACACAGCCGCGCGATCAGCTGCTGTCACTGAGGTTACCCGCGGCCACCGCTGCATCCACCGGTGGCCGCGGGTAACCTCAGTGACAGCAGCTGATCGCGCGGCTGTGTTCATTTGCTGTGTGGAGGTGACCGGAGCGGCTGTGTCTGCTGCGGCTCCGGTCACCTCCATGCAGCTGCGGTGGAAGCGACGCTGGATCATCCTGGATTACGCCGGACAAGGAGGGCTTTTTGGGGCTGATTAAAGTGGTGAACCAGGGTATATGTGTGTGTTTTTATTTCTAATAAAGGATTTTTTTCTGGTGTGTGTGTTTATTTACTGTAACTTACAGATTAATCATGGAAGGTGTCTCATAGACGCCTGACATGATTAATCTAGGACTTATTGGCAGCTATGGGCTGCCAATAACTCCTTATTACCCCGATTTGCCAACGCACCAGGGTAAATCGGGAAGAGCCGGGTACAGTCCCAGAACTGTCGCATCTAATGTATGCGGCAATTCTGGGCGGCTGTTGGCTGATATTGTTAGGGTGGGGGGCTCCCCATAACGTGGAGCTCCCCATCCTGAGAATACCAGCCTTCAGTCGTATGGCTTTATCTGGCTGGTTTTAAAAATGGGGGGAACCGCATGCCGTTTTTTTTAATTATTTAATTATTTATTTCACTACACAGTATAGACACGCCCACCGGCTGCTGTGATTGGGTGCAGTGTGACACCTGTCACTCAGAGTGGGGGCGTGTCTCACTGTAACCAATCATAGGCGCCGGTGGGCGGGGAAAGCAGGGAATACGAAATTGTTTAATGGGCGGCCGGCTTTTTCAAAACAGTAAAAGCCGCCTCAGCAGTGAGAAAGCCGTGCAGCGCCAGGGATCGGGGATCGGTGAGTATGAGAGAGGGCTGGTAACTTCAGTTACTCAGGAGATTAGCGGTCACCGGTGAGTCTTCACTGGTGACCGCTAATCAGGACCCGACACAGACAGAGCCGCAGCATCACAATGAAGTCGGGTGAAGTTCACCCGAGTTCATTCTGATCGTGCGGCTCTGTCTGTGTCTGCTGTCATCTGCCATTCAGCTCTGCTACATGGCTGTCTGTGTCTGCTGTTAGCGGCCATGTAGCAGAGCTGAATGGCAGATGACATAGTAAAAACGCATCCCACATTACACACGCATTACACATGCTTGGCAAGTCAATAAATAAAAAAAAAAAAAAAGGTGCCCAATGCATACGTCACAGAACACATGATCTAAAGGATCGCACACACAATTGACCAATTTAACATAGACTACTAACGCTCGTGTGACAGCAAATGAACGACCAACGTGAAATCTCATAGATCCCGTATGCAACCTGGGCGTGTCACATCGCAAATGCGATTGTACAACTAATTGCAACGTGTAAAGTGGGCTTTAGGCTATTCCAGCCTGTGCAGGAACCATTAATGTGCTATGCAGCTAGGGATACTAGTCTGTACAAGAACAAGTAGGGTGTATATGTGGCAGTAGTGAGTGGCTCTATTTTGCCCTTTCCAGTTTTGGAATACGTAAGTGCATAGCAACATGTATATCTGGAGGAAGAGAGAGCAGCAGTGCTCACTTCCACTCAGATGTAAGCGATCTATTCGAAGGCTGGGGACAGTGATGTGGCTGTTAACTGGCAACAGGACTTGCGTGACATAAAAGGAGAAAACACACGGATTGAGACGGGATTGTCCGAGTAGTAGTCAACCCCTTTAAATGAGAATTCAAAAGTCACGCATTAGGCCCTAGTCATAGTAACTAATGAATTATAGTACTGTTATTGTAACATGTTCGAATGACCATGTCAACAGATGCCAGAACATAAATATCAGATCCTGATATACAGTATAAGCATCTACCATAGCAGTGACCATGGATGCCTGATGCTATAATACACTACATAAAATAAACCATGGCACATTAAGATATTTAGAATATTACAATATTATGATTATTACATTAGACAAGAAGATGTATTTTACTATATGATAAATTTCTTACAGAAACGGGTTTGTGTGATGTAATAATCTACATTATGCAGTTATGTCCAATATATCATGGATAAACCCAAAGAGCTTTTTTGCCCACTTTTCACAATTCACCAGGTGAAAGCCATTGATAAATCATATCTAAGTATGATCTGTTATATGGCACATTTCTCTTCTTTTCATAAAATTCCTGGAAATGTACCATTCATCTACACACTTGAAAGTCACAGTGAGGACTTTCAATACATCAAATGTCCAACGTTCCCTTCTCAATCCGGGCTTCAGCCAAGAAGAGTTAATGCACAGCTAACCTGCTTCTCATTGAATAAAGGTTCTCAATAGAAAAAAATAGACTTTTGCTCTATCCTTTCATGGCTTTCCCAAGAACATAAAAATCAAGCTTACATCTGGATATCACATCTTACGAAAGCAAAATATGTCTTAAACCCCAGGCTATATAGCCCTTTATCCAAGTCTGCAGATGCAAACCATGCCTGACAGTAAATGAACGTGCTTATAGGACTGGCACATCAAAATGAGAAAGGAAGTCTGATTATTGGGCTAAATATGAAAATGTTGTAAAAATACAACCCTATAAAATATTAGTCACAAATGACTTGCTCATCACATTTCTATCAACAACTTCCTTTCTACGCCCTTTTAATTAGATATTTAGGTGTCCTTACAATAGACATTGTGCAAAAATCTGATTACAATTCTGTTCAAAGAACTCATGGTAGAACAAATCTTGTAAAATTGACCTTCCCAAAGGCAAAGTACACCTGTCAGACCTCCCTAATCATCTGGTTAATAAAATAACTCACTCATTTGGAAGTATTTTCCATGACAATAACAAGTATTCATATGGTCCCATATCAGCATCTGGAATAGGAGTCATCCAAAGATGCAGCCAGAGACCGCAGTATGGAAGTTGGAGCTTGTTTCTTCTTACTGATATTTCCTGCTGCCAAGATCCTTAGATAAAGAATAAAAGTTTCCTAAAAGCATAATATGATTTTAACCATTAGTAGAGCTGGGCGAATAGTAACTATCGTGTTTGGTTAATGCTTACCAAATACCAAATACTGTAGCATTCCAGCATTCGTCACAACAAGAAAAATGCTCAGGTTCTCTATTGACTTGCATTAGGTTAATTATTTGTGACAAATACCGGAATAGGACTTTAGAATTCGTTACTTATACAGTAATCTGAAAATGAATAGTTAAGGGTACTTTACACGCTGCAATATCGCTAACGATTTATCATCGGGATCACGGTGTTTGTGACGCACATCCGGCGTCGTTAGCGACATCGCAGCGTGTGACACGTACGAGCGACCTTAAACGATCACAAAAGAGACAAGGATCATTGGTTTTGGAGAGATCGTCCAAAACCAAAAATCGTTGTCTGCTTAGTAGCGATGTTGTTCGTCATTCCTGCAGCAGCACACATCGCTGTGTGTGACACCGCAGGAATGACAAACATCTCCTTACCTGCATCCACCTACAATGCGGAAGGAAGGAGGTGGGCGGGATGTGACGTCCCGCTCATCTCCGCCCCTCCGCTTCTATTGGCCGGCCGCTTAGTGACGCCGCAGTGACGTCGCTATGACGCCGAACGCACCTCCCCCTTGTGGGAGGGATTGTTCGTCGGTCACAGCAACGTCGCTGAAGAGGTATGTGCATGTGACGCTGCCGTAGCGATAATATTCGCTATGGCAGCGATCTCCACATATCGCTCCAACGACGGGGGTGGGTGCTAATGCTAGCGATATCGCTAGCAATGTCGCAGCGTGTAAAGCACCCTTTAATCTTTGCTCATCTCTAACCATTATGTATTGATCTATTGCTTCTTCTTTAACTGGTAGATAATAATAAGAAAAAGTCATGTCGGCACTATGGGTCACGTATCTGCTGCCTTTGACCTTACTTTATTGGTGTAGATTTACCTTTTTTTACGCCTGACATATTTTTTTCTGGCAAATAAAGATTGCAGGAATTTCTAATTTAATATAAAATAAACGCTGTTATATGACTTTAGTTCCTAATGAAAAAATCTGCATTCTCCTGCTAGCCTACAGTTATTCTTTTATAGATGGATATAAAACAGCATCGGCCAAGCATGTTACAGCTGTACAACAAATGTTTCCCCTCAGAACAGGTAGGAGTGTGACATAGTGATACTTGATACATGTATAACCTCCTGGCTCCCTGTACAGAGCAGGACCCTTTATATACCTATTCTTCATGATCGGCAACACCTAAAGTATATGTATGTGCCTTATTTGTGATATGATGTACAGTATATAATGAGTACATAAGACAAGTGCAGCCATAGTGCCTGGACCTGTGGATAGTGGACCTGGATCTATGGATACTGGACCTGGACCGATGGATAGTGGGATAAACTTATCAATTTTGTTTTCAAGAAAATTTTGGAGTACCAAGAAAAACGTAAAAAATCACAGCACTGGCCATAGCTAGAGTGACACAAATTGATTTTCCTCAATTTCACAAAAAAAATCCTTTTTGTGAAATTCAAAAAGGCCAAAAAGAGGTTTAAAAATTGTTACAAATGAATACCCACCAGGCCCTTACCTGTCTTCTTTGGTTCGGTGACTGGTGTGATGTGCAGTGCATCATCGTCAGCAGCAACCACCTTCTTTGGACATCAGAATATTGCCGCCTAGATAGCAAAGGAAACGCCAAAGATTCTGGGCCCAGTAAGATGCTACATGCTGATTGTAATAACCAAAATCTTGACATTTTAAAACAGGCCACTAAGCTTAATATCAGAATGGTACTTCCCATTCTGTACAGATTACTTTTCTTTAACTCATTATCATCACAGACAGTATTAAAGGTAGCATGATAGTTGATGATCACAGCTCCTTCTCCCTATAAAGTGACTGATCACAGACCATGCCCTGAAAACTCTCCTATAGACGTCAATAAGGCTAGTTTCACACTTGCGTTTGGATGGGATCCGTAGCATTGCGTTGTGTGACGCATGTAACGGATGCGTTGCATATAATGGCACAATGCATGCTACAGATCGTACAAAATAACGCAATCCGTTGTATTTTTTTTCCCTTGACTTTACACATCTGAGCATGCGCAGTTGTGTAAAGACAGCTGCGTTAACGGAATCCGTCAAATGACGCAATCTAATGGAATCCGCCACCATAGGCGTCCATTATAAAAACAACAGACGCCTAACGGATTAATGCAGGTTGCGTTTTTTTGACACTCCGCCAAGCGCAGAAAAACGCTACATGCAGCGTTCCATCCGCCCGACGCAGCGCCAAAATAACGACGCTGCGTAGTCCAGCGGATGCAACGCAGACACTTGCGTTACAGTGCGTCGTCCATACAACTCTATGGAGAATAGCGCAGTCCGTTAACGGACTGCGCTATTCTCCATAGTGACGGAATGCGCTGAACGCAAGTGTGAAACTAGCCTAAGTCCAAACCGGTCTATGGTCCTGGTGGCTTCCGTAAAACATATTTCTGAAGGCTGTTAACAGATACCCAAACAAGTTGGAAGCCTCTATAATCACGTATGAACATAAAAGTTAAAAGTCAACAATCAGAGAATATCTATTAGTATCAGTATTCATCATACATTGGTGATACATTCACTTTGAGGCATGAGTGCTTGATAAGATCGACCAGTACTTGTGTTGTCTGGCTTTTTCCACTTTCCATTTGCCATTTGTGTTTTGGGGTGGATATACCATTGGTAAGAGGTTGGGGGCCTATTTCAACCTCCAAAGCAGGTGGAATTGGGCATTATGATGTGCTCTTGGGCTGCAGAGGGCCCGTATATTGTTCTTGCACAGAGGACCTTTTCTGTCTGTGTCCACCAGTGGTTTAGGATCAGAAAATCTGAAGGTATTGTGGACTTCTGTTGTCTTTTCTGCTTTTAGCTTATGCTTTGCTTTTTGAAATGTTAACATATTTCCATTTGTTTAATTCCACATTGTACACGGCCAGAAAACATCACATTCATAATATAATTAGCAGACTCGCAGCTTCCCTAATCACAGCTAACAATGCTACTACAAAAGGTTCACAGCTTCTACTGCCATGAAAATTAGTTAAAGTTTTATTATTCTGCTTTCTCCAGAGGGAAACAATTTTTCATTTTGTATTTTCTGCATCCATATCTATTTCCATCAATGCCAACGAAAGAGCAAAAAAAATATAGAAGAGACGCGGGCCTCACCAACATGTTCCCACCACTGTGACACTTAAATAAAACGGAAGCAAATGTCCAAATAACTTGAGGCTAATGCAGGGGAAAAAAGAGCTACTGCTGTTATTTTGCTATGGTGTGCATATAAGAGGAGCGGGAACTGTGCTGCTGATAAGGAGAACAGAGCCGAGAGTGCCATTAATCACAAGAAGTAGGGCTGGAGATATGGAGGCAGCATAGAGATCAGGTGCCGCACCTGCAAACATCCGCTGGAAAACTACTCAGCATCAGAGGAACGGGCCAATGCTGGGATGTAAAACCCACAGCAAGAGTGAAATGGAACATGTGCACATATAAAGCGGAAACTACTACATTTACACAAGGCATACAGCTCGCCTGATTGCTACAAGGCATATACTTCCCCGTAACGTTACACAAAAAACATTACAGGGCTGGATCATTACAGCAACTCCTGTACGCATTCCCTGATGTCATACAGTGCTGTTCACAATACAGGCAAAATACCACAGGGGTTAAACATTTACATTTAGAAAACGAGATAATATATTCCACATATAATACAAGAAACGTGTTCCATATTTTTGGTATTATTCTGTGTCTGATATTAAAAAAAATAAGCCCTAGCATGATTTTACAGGATTTTTAGAGAATTTTTGAAATATAAGCTCTACTCCAAAAATAAGCCGTAGTTACAGTCAGGGCCGGCGTTATGGGGCATCAAACTGCCCAATTTCTCAGAGCCCCACTCTGTTTGGGACCCCAACAGTTGTATTCGAGGTTAAGATTGTTTAAGGACCTTTGATGACTTCACAGTCATATGACCAAAGGTCTCTTAATTGCAGGAGTGTATAATAACTGAACAGGAGACAGGCTGGTATTCAGGACTGGTATTAGGGGGATGGGAGAGCAAACTGTGAAATTTCACAAGGCCCCCATTCTCCTAGGGTCTGCACTGTTTATATTCTGATTACAACACTGCAAGAGGATTTTTGTGACATCACATCATGTGACCAAAGGTCATTGCTGGTATCTAAAGCTGAAGAGGAGACAGGCTGGTGTGTGTGTGTGTGTGTGTGTGTGTGTGTGTGTGTGTGTGTGTGTGTGTGTTTATGGATGGATAAGAGATAGATAGCTAGATAGACAGATAGAAGGAAATATAGAAGGATGGATAGATAAATAATGGATAGATAAAAAGAAATAAGGATATATAGATAGATAAATAGATAGATAGATAGAGGGATAGATGCATACATAAATAGATAGATAGATGATAGATAGATGATAGATAGATAGATAGATAAATAGATAGATAGATAGAGATGATAGATAGATAATAGATAGATAGAGGAATAGATGATAGATAGATAGATAGATGATAGATAGATAGATAGATAGATAAATAAATAGATAGAGAGAGATGATAGATAGGTAGATAATAGATAGATAGGATAGATAGATAGAGAGAGATGATAGATAGAGAGATAGATAGATAAATAGATAAATAGATAAATAGATAGATGATAGATAGATAAATAGATAGATAGAGAGAGATGATAGATAGATAATAGATAGATAGATAGCACATCCAAAAGGCACAAAATTGCAAAGAACAACAAACCCCAGCAGCCACCATCACCTCTACAGAGACCTCCAGAGACAGAACTGCAGCCCCCAACACTTCACACCCCTCACCCGAGACCCTCAGAGACTGTTTATCTCAACTAGAAAGAGACTTTATACAATTTAAAGAAGAACTTCAAAGAAACCTTGGTGACAGAAATGCAAATGACCAAGTAATGAAAGAGATAAACAAACTGAGATGTGAATACAGGGTGGCCCTGCAGGAAATAAGAAGCAAAATGTGTGAACTGCAGCAAGAAAATGCCCAACTGAGACTGGAGATAACAGAGCTGAAGACTCCTGGACGCCTGAAACAGGAGGACGCCATAGAAACACAGAGGAGTGAAGACAACATGGCCCCCACTGGCCAGGAGGGAGCTATGGTAACTAACACCAGTACAGACACAATGGCCTCCACTGACCAGGACACTGAGATACCAAATAACTCCAACAATATGAATGCTCCTGAAAATAACATAAGTGAACTACAAACCAGAAAAACAGAAAAGAGAAGAGAACCAGCCACCAGCAAAATCTCCAGCACAGACCCCCAGCTTCACCCACGTACCCCACCCGTGACCTCACAAAGTTTTGATACCATCCTAATAATGGACTCAAATGGGAAATACCTGAATACACTGCGACTATTCCCAGGCAAAAGGGTCAAACAAATCCGCTGTGCAACTATTGAGCAGGTGACAGCCGTCATCAATACCCCACGGTTTACAAGCCCAAATCATATTTTTATACACACAGGAACAAACAATCTGCCAGACCAACACCAGCAGATCGCAGGACAACTGACCCAACTAGCAAAGACGGCAAAACTAAAATTCCCGGACAGCAAAATAATTCTATCATCTCTGCTCCCAAGAAATGATGTATCAAGCCAAACTATCCAGAACATCAACACGGACCTGACCACCAGAATCAAGGCTGTGCCCGACGTGATCCTGGCACAACACCCCTCTATAAATCACCAACACCTCTATGACTACAAGCACCTAAACAAACAAGGGGTCAGCCTACTGGCCAAAGAGCTGAAGGACATTATACTAAACAGAGACCCCATGCCTGGACTCAACAACAACAACAAACCCATGGAAAGACCCCCAACAATAAAAAGACAGGAAACCCCAATTTCATCACAGGAGGCCAGAAACAAAGCCCTTCACCCAACATCGGGCCATCAGAGGAGGAGACCACCATGGAGGGGACCATCAGCCCCACACAGAGACATGCAGGGCAGAGATATGGAAGAGATTAGAACCCTGCTCAGCACATTGTGCAGGAAACTAACACACCTATAAACCAGTCGTAAATCCAGAGTGTCTTACACAGCCACACTCATTACAAGGTATATACACATGAGGTATAATAGAAAAAAAAAAAAAAATGACCTCATTCACAATCAGCAGCTGGAACATCCAAGGCCTGAGCACCTCGGCCTTTGGATGTAAAACAAATGACCCCGACTTTATTCAAAGACTGAAAAATATAGACATTCAGATCCTCCTGGAAACATGGACCAGAGCTGAAAACGAACCTCCGGTGCCAATCGGATACAGGGAAATCTCTGTCCCTGCCCTTAAAAATAAAAACACCAAACAGGGCCGCTGCTCAGGAGGAATACTGATCTGGTATAAAGAAGAGCTCCACCAGTACATCACACCAGTGAAGAGAGGAGGCAGCCACATATGGATCAGAATCAGCAGCTCCATCCTCACCTCTCAGTCCGATGTCTACCTCTGCACCACCTATATACCACCGCCAGAGTCCCCCTACTTCAATCCAGACAGCTTTGAGATCTTACAAGAAGAAGCCACCCATTATCAGGTCCTGGGCAAAGTTCTCATCTTTGGAGACCTCAATGCAAGAACAGGGAGAGAAAAAGACTTTCTGACCACAGATGGAAACATCTACATATTTGGGGCAGAGAATGACAGTCACGACTCAGAACACTCAGAGAGAAACAGCTATGACAGTACAGTCAACAAAAGTGGCAAAAAGCTCCTGAACTTATGTAAAAGTTTAGGTCTTCATATTCTTAATGGACGTACAAAGGGAGACTCACTGGGAAGATACACACTAAACTCCCATGTAGGAAGGAGTGTAGTAGACTACGCCATTACAGATATGGACCCGGCAAATATTAGCGCCTTCATAGTCACCCCACAAACGCACCTGTCAGACCACAGCCAACTTCTCCTGTACATAAAATCTACAGAGAAACCATCCACACAAAAGCCACAGCAGAGCAGCCTCTACAAGCGACCTCCATCCTATAAATGGTCCAAGACGTCAGAAATAAAATATAAAGAGGCTCCCAACAGACCGGAATTACAGGAGATGCTCCACAACTTCTACAGCTACAAGTATAAGTCAAACCCAGAAGGAGTGAATCAAGCTGCAAAAGACCTCAACAAAATATTCCACACCATGGCCAAATTGTCCGACCTCAAACAAGTCAACTACAAGAGGCCAAAAGAAAAGCAGATCAATGGTTGGTTTGACAAAGAGTGTAAAGCCGTTCGAAAGACCCTGAGAACAGCCTCAAACAATAAACACAGAGACCCCAACAACCCAGACCTGAGGGAAGCCTATGACACCATACAAAAGCAGTACAAAACCATCCTCAGGAGGAAGAAGCAGAGCTACATCTCTACCAAACTTAGCCAACTCCAAGACGCCCTCCAAGACAACTCCTTCTGGGAAATATGGAGCCACATGGACACAAAGAGCAAGAAAAAGAATGACACCCATATCCAAAATGGCAACATCTGGCTCCAGTACTTCAGAGACCTCTACAAAGACATCCCAAAAGAAGGACTAAGCCAAGAGCAGGAAAACATAACATCAAAACTAAAGGCAATGGAAGAGAAAATTAAAAACTTCCAAAACCCACTGGACACACCAATTACATTACAGGAAGTTGCAGAGAAAATCACTTCCATAAAGTGTAAAAAATCTAGTGGTCTGGATGGAATCCCCCCAGAGATGTTGAAGTACAGCCCACCAGAAATTCAAGCTGCAATGGTTAAACTGTTCAACATTGTGCTGAGTGCTGGTTACTTCCCTCGTACCTGGAACCAAGGACTCATTACACCGATCCACAAGAGTGGGGACAGGTATGACCCTGCCAACTACAGAGGCATATGTGTCAGCAGTAACTTGGGAAAACTGTTCAACAGCATCCTAAACAAAAGGATCATCAGTTTCCTTACCGAGCACAATGTCTTGAGCAAAAGCCAAGCAGGGTTCGTGCCAAACCACCGCACCACGGACCACATCTACACCCTGCACAGTCTCATTCAGAGCCACGTCCACAATACAAAGCATGGGAAGATATACGCCTGCTTTGTAGACTTTAAAAAGGCCTTTGACTCAGTGTGGCACCCGGGCTTGTTCTTAAAAATGCTGGAAAGCGGAATAGGAGGAAAGACCTATGATGTCATCAAAAGCTCCTACACCGAGAACCTCTGCAGCGTGAGTGTGAACGGTAGAAGAACGGCTTATTTCCAGCAGAGCCGAGGAGTCAGACAGGGCTGCAGCCTAAGTCCAACGCTCTTCAATATTTACATCAATGAGCTGGCTACTGCTCTAGAATCTTCACCTGCTCCAGGTCTCACACTCCATGATGCCCAGGTGAAATTCTTGCTCTATGCAGATGACCTACTGCTGGTGTCACCAACCGAGAAAGGTCTCCAAGACAACCTACAAATCTTGGAGAAATTCAGCTCCACATGGGCACTACCGATCAATCTAAAGAAAACCAACATCATGGTGTTCCAGAAGAGAAAAAGAAGATTTGACCAGCATCCTTCATTTGTCCTAAACGGCTACACTCTAACAGGAACAGACAAATACACCTACTTGGGCCTGGAAATTCACCAGTCAGGGAGCTTCAAACAAGCCATAGAGACCCTGAAAAACAAGGCCTGCAAAACCTTTTATGCCATCCGAAGGACATTGTATCATCTGAAGCCACCAGTGAGGGTCTGGCTAAAAATCTTCGATTCCATCATTGCCCCAATCCTCCTGTACGGCAGCGAAGTCTGGGGCCCTCACACTTACCCAGATTGGTCAAGGTGGGATTCCAGCCCAACAGAAATATTCCACCTGGAATTCTGTAAGCACCTTCTCCAGGTCCATCGAAGCACCTCCAACAGTGCCTGTCGAGCTGAGCTGGGCAGATTCCCTCTACACCTAGCAGCTCTGAAGAGGTCACTATCATTTCAGGCTCACCTACAGAGTAGCAATCCAAACTCCCATCACCACAAAGCTCTGATATATATACGTGGGCCAGATGAACCAGGACCCCGGGCACAGCCCTCCCAAACCCAACTGGACAAAATAACCAATCACAGCAGCCTGACAAGAACCAGAATCAGGAAGATGGTAGACGAGGGCCAGGAGAGGTATGTCAGTGACTGGAGGACCGACATCAACACCTCACAGAAACTGACCACGTACCAGAGACTACAGAGAGACTACAGACTGGCCCCGTATCTGGAGAAAATCCCGGACCCCAGAGACCGCAGGACCCTGAGCCGATATAGACTCAGTGCCCACAGTCTAGCCATCGAATCCGGACGTCACAAGCAGAGCTACAAGCCCAGGGAGGACAGACTGTGCCAACACTGTGACCTGGAGGCCGTGGAGGATGAAACCCACTTCCTGCTACACTGCACCAAGTACTCAGCAGTGAGGGACACTCACTTCAGGAGACTCTCCCATCTCTTCCCGGATTTCAGCTCCATGAAGGAGGAAGAGAAAATATATATCCTGCTGGGGGAAGAAGAGAGCGCAGTGGAGATAGCAGCGCAGTATGTGAGCGAATGCCATAGACTTCGAGAAAGAGAACTATGATAAGTCATGGACTTCCATAGCCCCCCATCCCAGATGTGGCCCCCCCAATCCCCACCCTGGATATGTCCCATCCACCGTTACCACAGTCCCACCGTGGATATGCCCCATCATAAGCCATGGACTTCCATAGCCCCCACCCTAGAAGTGCCCCCACAGTCCCCACCCTGGATGAGCCCCATCCATCCTTCCTACAGTCCCCACCCACCATCCCCACAGCCCCAGCCCCTAATGTACACTTGCTTTGGCAAAACTAATTTGTATTTGGTCCTGCCAATAAAGCTTATTTGATTTGATTTGATAGAGAGATAGATGATAGATACTGTAGATAGATAGACGATACATAGATAAATAAATAGATAAATAGATAGATAGATAAATAGATAGAGAGAGATGATAGATAGATAGATAGATAGATAGATAGATATTAGATAGATAGGATAGATAGATAGATAGAGAGAGATGATAGATAGATAGATAGATAGATAGATAGATAGATAGATAGATAATAGATAGATAGATAGAGGGATAGAGATGATAGATAGATAGATAGATAGATAGATAGATAGATAGATAGAGAGATGATAGATAGATAGATAGATAAATAGATAGATAGAGATGATAGATAGAGGGATAGAGATGATAGATAGATAGAGGGATAGATAGATAGATAGATAGATAGAGATGATAGATAGATAGAGGGATAGATAGATAGATAGATAGATAGATAGATAGATAGATAGAGGGATAGATAGATAGATAGATAGAGAGATGATAGATAGATAGATAAATAGATAGATAGAGATGATAGATAGATAGAGGGATAGATAGATAGATAGATAGATAGAGGGATAGATAGATAGAGGGATAGATAGATAATAGATAGATAGATAGATAGATAGATAGAGGGATAGATAGATAGATAATAGATAGATAGATAGAGGGATACATAGATAGATAGAGGGATAGATAGATAATAGATAGATAGATAGAGGGATAGATAGATAGATAGATAGATAGATAGAGGGATAGATAGATAGATAATAGATAGATAGATAGATAGAGGGATACATAGATAGATAGAGGGATAGATAATAGATAGATAGATAGATAGATAGAGGGATAGATAGATAGATAATAGATAGATAGATAGATAGAGGGATAGATAATAGATAGATAGATAGATAGATAGATAGACACACACATATGTTACACACAAGATGTGGAGAGTTGTGTTGATGTTACAGAATGTAATATGACTATATTTGAATAAATGTTGTTTTTCCTTTTTTGGATTGTTGTTCATGAACAAAAAGAAACACATCACCTGGACAAAAGCCCTAGCGCATCATTCGGTGCAAAAAATAATATAAGACCCTGTCTTATTTTTGGGTGAAACCCAATATGTCTTCTGATAAACACTCCTAGATCCTCAGTTCCCCTTGTGGCAAGTTGTGGTAATACATCATTACTTGTTTACAAAAAAAGAGGCAAATTATTGGGATGATTGAGTCACCCTGATATAACACGGCTCTGTATTAATTTAGTTGTCCCCAGTCAAAAAAAAACAAAACCTTTTATCATAAGAAAGTTGGAAAACTTTACCCAATATGAAAGTTTTTTCAGCATTTTCATGAAGGACCTACTATGCATCTCTCCCATAGAGTTATATTATGTAGAGATAGGGTAAAACTTACTGATTTCTGAGGGGCGACTGCTGGGACCCCCAGTGATTCTGAGACGGGGCTCTGGAGCCCCAAGGAATGATGCTCTGCCTGCTTAGAAAGTGCCATGCTCCACTCCCAATCATTGCCTATAGGCTATGGGCCTGCTGGAGAAAGCTGAGTGCTGTCCTTGATTAGTTCATGAATAGAGCAGAGGTTGAGCATGCGCTGAATGTCCATTCTCAAGGCTCCAGAGCTCCAGCAATCAGCATCTTATCCCCTATGTATGGCTGTGAGATAGCTTGTTTTTTGTTAGCAGTAACTATTTAGAATTATAAAGCAGATTAAGAAGCATAATTACATTTTTACCAATAAAGTCTTATATCCATTTAATTCCTGTGCATAATATTGGAGTATCATCTAACAGAGCAGAACAATCCCTGTTACACTTGCACTCAAGCGGACCAGATGCCATAAAAGAAATGATCTCATATAATAAAACGGATAGTGCCCTCAAGCCATTCAAAATTCACAAGCCGGCCACATTCATTTTGCAATCCACTAGCCGCTCTGATGTATCAGTTTCTGCCTTTTTTCATCTTTTAAATCACACATACATTGTTGGTCCCTTGTGACGCATTCGGATTGTAAAGCAGAGCAGGCTCAGAAGTGCGCACATTGTACATTGTGCTCCATTCATTGCACAGTATGTGCTGAAACCCTGACTGGCTGCAAACAGAAGCATATGTGAATGTCTGCTGACACTATATTGTAGCACATAGTATTTAATATTAAACATGGCTGCAGCTTTCATTTATAGTGATTCAGCGCTCTGGCACTAGAAATAATAGGGCTTTTTTCCGTCAGCACATATGCTCATAAATCCTAGGAATACGCAGTGAGCGGTGCACCTGCACTTTCTCACCTATTTTGCCCTCTAATAATGTCATACATTAAAGATATATCCTGTTATTAATGTGCAGAATTGCTGCATCATGCTGTACTTATAATATATGATCTTATTACAATCCTGATAGTACAGTATATCTAATGCCGGTGGGCAGCATAGTGTCATAGGGCAAAGACATTTTATCTTGGAGAAAAATGTTTGGCCTCCAAGAATTCCCCCTACACAAAGCAGATAAGTAATCAACATGAGATGGGTCGGGACCCACGTCTCGGCCCCCTGCTAATATGCTATTTAAAGGGACTGCAGCAGAATTACATTGTTCCATGTAACACCTCTCCATTCTTTTAGTATCAAGTGTGCTTGGCATCATAGCTCAGTCCTATTCACTTGAATGGAATGAAGCTATGAAACAAGGCACAGATGTCAATAAATAAAGTACTGAGCTGTCCCTGGCAATAAATGAAAAGAGGCCCCTTACAGCTATTTAAAAGACACCTGAGGATGGCAAGTGTATCTTGCTGAAACGCGTTGTGTTAATACAAGAGCTTTATGATATTAATAATAAAGCCAAATTTCTTAAAAGATCAAAGACCAAAGATCTATTACTAGCACTCACAAAGACCGGAATCTTTTTTCTATATGCCTACTCCCATAAGGGAATCCGGGTAGAGCTGCTGTGAGTAATAGAATCCATCAGATCATTTGAACTAACAGCGGGAGGACGCAGGTCCGCACAGAGCTCCAGGATTCAAGAAGTCGGTGAATCTGAAGCCAGCAGCGGCAACAAACCTGGACCCACCCAGCAGAACAACGGATAACGCCAGCTGAGACAGTGTCTCATCTCCCAGAGGAATTATACATCTAACACCGGGGTTGTGCGAGGGCGCACAACCTAACCAGGTGAGCAATTCTATAATATCAATATACAGAAATCACTCCACGGGTTCTTCTCATATGCGCTATATTTTTATCTCTACAGTGAACCATTTAAAAAAGGCACATCCGGCTCGTTCCATTTTGCCCATCCATGTTGTGATATCTGTGGATTACTGGGTTAGTAATGGGGGTGTCGGATAGACATCTCTCCATTACTAACACCAGGCCTTGAAGCCAGCTGTCACTACAACCCCATAAACCACTACCCCAATTGCCCGGCACTAGGGCAATTGGGCAGCACCAAAGTGAAACACCAGAAGTGGCACATCTAACGTGATGCACCACTTCTGGGGCAGCTACGTGTTGCTATTTTTAAGCTGGGAAGGGCCCAATAACCATGGATCTTCCTAGTCTAATAATATTAGTGCCCAGCTGTCTGCTTCACCTTTGCTGGTTATCAAAAATGGGGGTGACCGCACATCGTTTTTTTCAATTTTTTTATTTATTTGGCTAATGGAGGTAAAATCTGTCTGTCTATCTATCTATCTATCGATCTATCTATTTCCTATCTATCTATTATCTTTGCACATCTTTAACACATAAAAATGTTTAATTTCTTGAATGCATTTAATTCTGTCCATGTCGCACGGATGACACACAGATGTCATCCGTGTGCTGTACTTGTTTTTCAAGGATCCATAGACTTCTACTGGCCGTTGTCCTCAGTGCTGACAATAAAAAAAGGACATGTCTCCATGTGGATCCCATCAACACACATGTAAAAACACGCAGGTGTGAAATTCAACACATTTTAAAGAGTATGCATATTAACGAAAAGTAGGAAAGCACATAAATAGGAAATATGTGCAGAACAAACACTGTGCTGATATAGGAGCTATTGACCGCAGCACTCTGAATTGGCTCACATCCATCCTATATTACTGGGAATGACGATCTCACAAGAGAATAATCTGAAAATTTAAGTGACCCTTAAATTCAAGAGTTTGACAATGAATGAAGGAATGAGAATTGTAGAAAGAAACTTGTTGCAATGTTAACAACAAAAGTTAACAACTAATATGTGTAATAATCATTTGTTCCATGTGTTCATTTAACTTTGTACATTTTGAAAAGCAACAAGAGAGTATTATGTACATTATGATCTAATTTGTTACTTATATTACATTTGGCCATAAGGTAATAAGACTGATTCTCCTATGCGATTTCCCTCTGATGGGGGTGGCGCATGCTTATTTTTTTCAAATTGTAATTTCAGTGCTTTATGAAATTCCCATATAATATAGAATGATATATTACTTTTAACAGCACTCAATTACTAATCCTACTATAATTCTAATCTCCTAATTAATTCTATAATTGAGAACAACAATGGGTAAGGAGGTTAGCATATGCTTGGTGTGAATTTCTGGCGTACCTACTGACTGTGCCAGCTGGCACCTAGGAGCTCCTTTTACCTCCTTTCGTTATTCAATAAGTCCTATCCATAATGTACATTTCAATATCAAGACAAGTAAATGGATGTAAGTAATTTGACCTCACATTAAATTTTGTTTATGGAACATTTTTGAGAAATAATTCATTACATTCTGCTAAACAGTTCATTAATAATGTTTAAAAAGGATCTGTCACTTTCCAAAAAATGTTTTTATTTCCAGAAAAATCGGCCTTCCATCCATCCATGAAGTCTGTCAGTTTTTTAATCCGTTAACAATTTACTTTTTGGCCAGCACCAACCAGAGCCTCCTAGGCACTTTTCTACAGGTGACTATTTTGTATTAATTTTTTGTCTTTAAAGGGATGGTCCAACATACAAATTAATTTTCATCCTAAATCCCTATCTGTTTAACAGAATTATCTAAGCTAATTTGTAATATATGTTAATTAAAAATTCCCCAACTACACTAATTAGTTTTCTTTTTTCCCCATACTCTCTTTGGCTTGATAATCCCA